>NC_024317.1:13833940-13835477 GCF_000523025.1 Cynoglossus semilaevis
TAAAAATAAAAAGTCCCAAAAATGCCAGAAATACCTTAAAATGCAAGTTTATGCCGCAAAACATCCTGCCAAGTGAATAATTTGTGCTTCCAACAAATATTTTATATGAATATTTCAAAATATTTCATAAATATCACCCAAAAACATGCAAGACTATAGTCTTGTATGTGATATTTTGTCATGTTCATATATGGTTGTTAGGTTTTCATCTATGAGGAATTTGTTTTGGTATACAATGCAGCATGCAAACACATGAGGGTGGCATGTGTATTATTACATTTCATTACATTACAATACATTAGCAGACACTTATGTCCAAAGTGACTTACAATTAGAGTCAGTCAATCAACAATCAAGCTACAGTAAACATACAAAATACAAAAATACATACATTATAAATAACAAAAAATAGTAATGAATAATAATAAATAGTAAAAGTACTGTTATAGTCATAATAGGTCATGGATTAAGAAGAATAATATGTCCTAAGAGTATGTCGTAAGAATATATCATGAGTATGTTACAAGGACATTAGGTCATAAAGTAAGAAAAGTTGCTGTTAGATGTGAGTGGGTTTATTAGTATGGAAGATGTTCTTTGAAACGTCTCCCCTTGTCTGTCCGCATCTCGTTCACTTTACTTTGCACCGTTATATACTTGCTGTAAAGTTCATGCTCTTGTGTTTGGTGAAAGTTTATCCTAATTTAACGCCCTCTGATTCCTCCTGATCGCTCTGCATCTTCTCAGGTATCTGTTAAGAAGTCCAAACAAAGACACTAACACAGATGACAGTTATCAGCCTTTATTTTTCTTTACAATAATGTGCTTTCATATACTCTTCTCTTTGGTCAAGGCTCCTACTAATATAAGGAGAGGCTTGATTACTCCAATTGTGCTCACCTGCGTCCAGGGCTGCACCTGCGTCGACACTCCCGTGCTCTACCTCCTGCAGCTGAGCGCTAACCTCCGCAGCTCCCCCACAATTTACATAATAGGTATGTCTTATATTTCCATTCTATATTATGTTATATTTCAACTCTACTGTGCCTATAATTCTGTGGAAAACGGTAATGCCGTCTAGGGAGGGCTGAGAACTGTGTGGGGGAGGTCCGTAAAGGATAAATGGAAATGTAAATAATATAATAACTATCTTGCCTCTACTTCGTGGATTTTCTCTTTTTGCAGTCTTCGTCTTGGAACACAGTATTTTTCGAGAAACTTTTATTTTCAGAGATTTGTTCAGGAACTTATTGGTGTAGTATTTTACTGTGATCAGAAGGTGGCGTACCAAAAAAGTATATTTTTTCTAAATTTTAACCACAAAAATGAACATAGCTAAGTATTTTAAGGCAAATTAGTGCATTTTTAGTCAATTTTGAGAAACTTTTTTTTTCGGAGATTAGTTCAGGAATTTATTGGTATAGTATTTTACTGTGATCAGAAGGTGGCTTACCAAAAAAGTATATTTTTTCTAAATTTTAACCACAAAAATGGACATAGCTAAGTATTTTAAGGCAAATTAGTGTATTTTTAGTCA
>NC_024317.1:13845070-13860970 GCF_000523025.1 Cynoglossus semilaevis
TTTTTTTTTCGGAGATTAGTTCAGGAATTTATTGGTATAGTATTTTACTGTTATCAAAAGGTGGCGTACCAAAAAAGTATATTTTTTCTAAATTTTAATCACAAAAATGGACATAGCTAAGTATTTTAAGGCAAATGAGTGTATTTTTAGTCAGTTTTGAAGACTTCTTCAGAATTATTTTAGTATAGTATATTACCGTGATCAATGGTTGACGTACAAAAAAGTATATTTTTACTTACAACTTTGCAACTTATGTTTACAGACCAACTGCAGCATGTTGTATGACATTTGCTGAGCCCTACAGTTCATTCACATCTGTGTATACCCTTTTTAGAAAGGCTTGTCAGATTTGTATAATAACTCTGTTTCTTTGTCCTAGTTTTTTGTTCATTGTTGGCTTTATCTGTAGTGTCGAACTGATACTTAAACAAGTGGGCTGAAAATTAGCTTCCCTTGTATCACATACAAGTAACTGCCCGTGCTTCATAGTTTATTAAGTCAAAAATAAATTTTACAAACAGCAATAACTTTAGCATAAAAAGGTCATTTGTGTACTACGGTCAGTTTTTGAACCTTACTTCAGTATCCAATTTGGTAAAACTATATTTTTGCTTTTCACGTTTCTACTAATGTGAATTGGGAAGGAACAGTAAAACAAAGAATGAGTTCATCAAAACAAGTCAGGTAGAAAGAATAGTACAAAAATGATACCTGTTTTTGCAACCTCCTTTGCTAAACACTTGTCACCAGGATATTGTGACATCACGGTTTCTGTTGCATTATATACTGAATGACAGTCTGTCAGTCTGTGGTGGTGCGGCGGTACCAGAAGCGAGCCCTGAAGTCATCACTGCAAGTCATGAAGCCAGGATTGGTGGGTGAGTGGACAATACAGCGCACAATGTTGTTGTGTCCCAATGACAGCAGGTTTTTCCTCTCGGCTGTACGAGAATCCCAGCAGCACAGGCTGATGGTGCGCTCATCTGGCAGGAGCACATAGTCCTCTGTGTGGTTGAAGACACCCTGTGTGCGATGCATCTGACGGCCACTCAAGCCTGCACCTGAAACAAAGAGACAACACATCAGTTTACACAATATATAAATAAAGGTAACTGCAATCAGTGACTGCACCTCTAAGACATGGAATCACAAACTGTGCTTACAGAACATTGATTGTTGTGCAATCAAAGTCAATTTGAGTGTCTTGCGATAATCGCCCTCTTCATGGTTGGGACTGTCACAGACTGCCCTCCAGCGTTTACTCCCTCTAAGTAAAGACCTCCGGGGAGGAAAGCCCAGCATGACCAGCTTACCTGCTGCAACCTCAAGTCCAGAGAGCAAGTAAAACATGAAACCCCCTCCACCAGCTGGCTTCTTCACCTGTGTCTGCATGCTTGTTTTGTCTATTATTTTGATTGTATATGTTGTACCCCTCCCCCCCACCATAGAATCGTTGTTATTGGGATGTTTTGTGAAGAAGAACAGATTTCAGGGATTTAAAAACAAAACAAGTGAGTGTTAAAGTCATCTAAGGGGATATGTTTAGTGGTTCATCTCACTGTAAGAAAAACCTTTCCTCTCTTCACACTGTTAAGTTTGTAAACTGAGCAAGCAAACAGTCCTATTAAAGCTACTGGATTTGCTACTAGCTAATGTTGCCTTAAAGAATTGAAAAACTGAAGAATGATTTCACCTAATCTATGACATTAAATGTGTGAACATTTATTGCTATCTGTATTTCTCTCCATAAGTAATTCATATCCCCACGGTGTCACTTGATTTAAATAAATAGATCTAAATAAAGTTCACTAAAAGTATGAATGAATTCATAAAAGTCACCAGGTATTTACAGCCATGATCATTTGAATTTGTTTCCAAATTTCTTTGTTTCCATCTTTGCTGTAGATAATTGCACTGGTCCGTTACTTCCTTTGGTTTTGCCAAGAATTACAAAATAATAGAAAGTTGAACATTTGGAACCAGAGACATTAAATCTTGAACACCCAACAAAAAGTCTGTGCATGTATAATCTTTTGTTCCTATGGATGCTAATAATGGTGGCACTCTAAGTAAAAACAGTGGTGGTCACACAGGAGAACTGCAGCAGTGGTTTTTACCTGTGTATTTGACAAGTGTTCGTCCGGTGGAGATCTCCCACAGCTTCACCACTGAGTCCTTGCCACTGGAGAGAATGTATTTGGAGTTCTTTGAAAAGAAGGCGGAGCAGACCTCCCCGCCGTCGTGGGCTTTCTCAAAGGTGGTTACACAGCGATTAGAAACACCATCCCACAACTTGATGCTGCCGTCCTTGCTACAGGTGACGTAGCTGTTGGCTGTGGGGTTATAGTTGACGCAGCTTATGGTGTCTGTGTGCTGATCCAGAGGGTTGCAGGACACAAAGCACTGGAAAGTGTTGACATCATAGAGACGGAGAGTGGGATGCTGCGTGCCAACCAACAGGAAGTCACCAGAAGGATGGAATGAAATTGACCGCAGCATTTCTGCCTCCTGTAGGGTAAACAAAGGAACAGGGGTTGAGAACCCTAATCCTAAGTATTTTTTGAAAACTATGAATCAAAGTTCTTAGGAAATAAGCTTTAAACAAATAATTAGAATTAATAAAATATCTATTTGGTCAAACTTTAAATAAAATAATAGGGAAGTTCAGACCTGAACATGCTTAAATGCCCGTTTTGCTGAAGGCTTTGAGTAGTCAAAGAGTTTAAGGGTATAATCTCTTGAGCCAGAAGCAAGAATCTGTTCAGTTGGATGGAAGGCAAGACACGTAACTTCATCAACATGGTCATACAGCGTTCGAATGACAGGGTGGTTCTCCATGTTTTGCTGAGCTGTCTCATTCATCATCACCTACACAAAAACAGAAACAATAGAGAAGACAATAAAAAAACAAAGAGTAAACTGCTCAGCCAACAGTGCACCGTGGTTCTCAAATCAGCTTTACCTCTATAGGCATGGCACTCTTTGCCAGCATGCGCTCAGTATCAAGGATTTTTATAGAGGCATCGGCAGAACCTGTGGCAATGAGCTGGCCATCGCGACTGTAGGTGGCGATACGGCATGGACCCTTATGAGACGTGACGTAGCAGGTCTCATACTCTGAGGCCTCTGGAGACATGGTCTGGACATCAGCGTCAAATTCCAGATCAATACCCACTCCTGGTGCTACAGTATCTGAGCGGCCAATGGCATACTGAACTGCACTGTCATCATTATCCATGCCTGAAAGAGTTTTTAAAACAATTATAAGCAAAGGGTATTTAGCATCTGCTTGGCAACACACAAATGGATAAGATGAAAAGGATCTAATCACAAATGAACACTGTTCACACCAAGCAGCAAGAAGCATCTTTCAGGTGTTTCTCCTAACTACCCGTAATTGGATTGGTTAGAATTATTACGGCCCACTGGGGTGTCTGAAGTTGCTTTACACTAAAATGTTCCTACAGTAAGAAGGGGAGTTGATTTGTATTGTATTATTTTTCTAAAATATCAGAACTTTCAAAATTCATTTTTTATCTCTTTGAGGAGTACTGGGTCTTCATGGGGGCAGGGTATAGTAACCAGTTCCTGCCGTAATTTGAAATATTTCTATTACTGTTCCTTTCAGTTTGTGCTTGCAGTGATTTATGCCTAAATATTTAAAGTCGCTGGAGCTCTGTGGAATTACGCAGATGGCTTGTGGTGTTCCTACTCTTTTGACTTTTCTGATGTTTCATGAAATATATATATATTAAAAAAAGAAAAAAAGACCATCATACACCACTGGTTGCAGGTGACCTTGGTGTGCTAATCAAAGAGTAGTCACCTCATAAGGTGTCGTTGAGATCTAGTAAATGACATTCAACACCATATTTTCTTCAAGAAAGCATTGACTAATTTCGCTACTCTTTAACCATGTATGTACCTACATTCACACAGAGCTCATTCTAAAGCCAGCATTGGACTCCCACCTACGAGTTAAGGTTTTCAACTGTAGTTTGGAACGACAGTGAAACTTGTATTTCTTATGAATTGTTTATAACAGATGTCAATGTCAGACAACACTCACCTATCTTGGCCAGCTGCATCAGCTGCTCTGAGGGTGAGACCACACTCTGTGGCTTGACCTCATTAATCAGACCATTAGCGATGTTGGTGTATCCATCATAAAGCAGCTGGCTGATGATCAGCCTATACAGGTGTTGTCGGTCCTTCAGGGTAGGTTTAGGACGATACATGGTTGCCGTTGAGATCAGTGTGAACAGCTAAGGTGCTGCAGAAAAGAAAAAAAAAAGTCACACTTTTCTCAACTACATTAGCGACTTTTTCAAAGCACAGAAGGGCTACTCTTAGCTAATAATATACTGCCCTTGTAATGCACACACACTTATTTACGTCCAAGTACGTAAGCACCCGCTGACAAGAAATTCATATTTTGTGCAAATCATTCCTACAATCCATATAAGGACCTGTGACATAATTCAGAACATTTTGATTAAAAGTATCAAAATTATTTTAAGAAGAAGCAGTCAACTAACTTTTGTTGAGAATATGTACCACATCTCTTTTGCACTTATTATTTGGTAGTACTGGAGATAAGACAAACCCATTTTCTACTGAATAGTTGTCACAGCTTTAGGTTATCAAGCAATAAAATATTGGACAATGGTGAATATGTGATCATGTCAATTAACTTTACCCATGAATTAATACAGATATCAGGGAAGATACAATACTATTTAGATACAAGTATAAAACCAATATGTTCTACTGTCCAGGTGAGGACATGAGCTGGTACAGTGATGACCTGAGAGTGCCACAACCCTTAAAAATAAGATTGGTCGAATAAGATAAATAGGTGTGGAATATAATCGACAAATATCAGTCAAATATAGTCAAATATAATAATATCAGGGTGTTTTGCTTATTTTGGCGGTAAATTGCGTTGAGATATGATACAATAACCAGAATGCATATTCCAAATTAAATGTAAGTACTAGTCCTACACTGTGGACATGTCCACACTGTTACAATTTGCCCATCCTGTCACTGTTGTATACACTCATACAGGTTAGAAAGTGTGTGTGGTTTTTCTTTACACTAATATGTTTTGCTCAGCTTTGTGGTCGCTTAACTCGTAAACGAACAGAGCAAATGATGTATAATTATATTGAAAAAAGTTACATTTTGCATTAAAAGAGGGCGCAGCTTATTTCAATATCGAGCTAATTTCAAGGCGTGCAAGGGAAACATTTAAATCGTAACAGGGTGAACTTAACCCTTTTGGTAAGGTAAGAATCCGGTCTAACATTTAATATCATGAGCTGGACCAATATAAAACGATTAGTTTTCCCGTAGAGTACGTTTTGTAAACATCACAACGCTAAACCGCACTTAATTGTATGAATGACTCGCATAGCAATGTTGCTAAAACTGCCTGCTTCGGTGTAGTGCATGGGGTAAGAGAACTGCAAAAGAGCTAAGCGGGTAAAACTTAACAAAATACTGTGCGTTACCTTAAACGCTAGATCATTTTAGATTTAGTTCGATATTTGGGCCTACTTACCCTGTGAAATCTCAATGGCTCCACGAAACATAAACCAAAACGTGCAGAGTTGAACGTAACTGTATTGAACACCCAAGCCTACAAGGGAGAAGTCTGTTTTTCTTCGCTTCTTCGCGCACCACGGCAAACGACAGTTAGTGCACTACCGCCACCAACCGGCAAGTAGTTGTATTTAGCTTTTGGTTGGCAGGTCCACCTTTCTAAACAAATGTATTTTTGTAAATACGTTTGAAAATAATGATAATGCATGCTAAAGATTATTATACTTTATGTAGTTGATTGTTTGGGATACATATATATATATATATATATATATATATATATAAAATTATGGCATGCTGTTCAGATGTTTTTAGCACTAAATATTCACTTGGCAGCATGTTCTTGGGCATATATATATATATCTATATTTGTATATATATATATAGATAGATAGATAGATAGATAGATAGATAGATAGATGTAACACAAAATGTAAGTTATGTTTTTTTCTAATATTTGATATAGTCAACTAAGATATTTACAACACTGTTGAAGTCACCAGAGACTTTTGACACAATCATTGATCAAAAACTAATGCCCAAAACAATACTGTTTCTGCTAGATATTTTGATTTTTTGTTTAAGTATAGATACATAGAGTATACAGTTCATGGAGCTAAATCTATTTCTTTGTTAAAAATATGGTAGATTTTACAAAAGACAAAAGAAATCAACCATGAAGCTCAAAAGTTTAAGTGAAAATAATTAACTTAAAAAACAAACAAACATGTGATATTGGTGATGTTTTCAAAACATTGTATACGTCACACTGTCAGTTGTACAAAGTGGCATTTTGACCAAAAAGTAGTATTATAAGTAGGTATTTTTCTTATGCTGCCTTGTAGGAGAATATAGTCTCTCTGGATGACCAAACAGCTTATGAGCTCTTTAGAAAGTTTCCAAATGTGACATCAATTGACCCAAACCTTGAACCTCTTGGGGTTTTATCTGAGGTTTCACTTCAGCTGACTCCGACAGTGCTTAGACAATTCAGATTCACCATTTTGATAAGAACAGGATTGCACAGGTCACACTCATTAGTACAACAGTAACATGCATGGAAGTGGTATTTTCCAGCACTGTGACATAGCTGCTAGTTCTAACGTCATCCCTTTAAAATACTATTTATGGCCATAACTTCATCACTTGTCAGAGGACACAGGTTGTAACCTCTAAGCTCAGGTTTCCCTGCAAACAAACAAAAGACACATTAATTTTTCTCCCACATAAATTGCTGGGTCTATTATAGGTCATTGAAGGAACTTTGCAGCATCATGTCTTGTCAGTGTCTTGTTTTTACAAACTACTATCCTAAGACCTGAAGTACTAACAGTAAACATGTTACAAGATATTAGAAATGCTGAAACATACCTTGCATCTCATAGACATGATTTACTTTGGCTTTTAGTCCTTTGCGGAGGTCATTTATCTGCATGTCCAGCTGCTCCTGGTCTATGATGAGAAAGCAAAATAAATACAAATAAATAAATAAACAGTACCCTGGTTTATTTCTTTTATTTGCTATGGTTAGGCAAGAAAAAATACCTATGCATAAACACATCTCTATGAAATTTTCTCTACTCCAAAATACTATTAAAACGATATTTTATGAATGTTTTATATACACCAGTCATATATTTTCCTGAAGAGAATATAATATATATATATATATATATATATATATATATATATATATACACAGTATATGTAGTATTTCACTGCTGAAATGTTTCCGTTTCCACATTATATACTGTAACATATGTTAAAATTAAGTTACCGCTTCAAAAGCTCAGCAAAAGTCAATCTGATGTAATGATTTTCCAAAGAAGTGGGCAAAGTTTTTCATACCACATTAGATATAATTTAGAAACAAACTTGTTAGCCTGTCAGTGGTCATTCGTTACCTCTCTTTAGTATCTCTTTTGTCTTTGATGTAGGAAGTTTGATGAACATGTTTCCAAAACAAACCTGAACTTTTTCTGAAAAAAACAAACACAAAACAACAAACACATTCAACCTCACACACAATGTACTCTGAAACAACTAGTTATACTACAGATCGTACATGTACAAATACTACATTTTAACCAGTGTTAAAAGTCCCAGTGTTAGCAGACAGTATTGTTTATAAACAGTAACATGAGACAACAGCTATTAATCTAAAATCTAACCTGAATCACACACTGCTGTTTTCAGTGCATTAAGAGCTTCTCTGTTTGTGTTTCTCTTTATGTTCAAGTCCAAAATCTGAAACAGAGAGATCAGAAGTGTGAGTTGGACAGATCCTGCTGATTGAACATGAGACAAAAAGAACAAGAAACAGACTGAACAACTGAAAGGGAGAGCCAAAGAGCAAAGTACGACAAAGACATGGTGAAAAAACTGCACTTCACACATTAACACAAACATAAACATCCTTGCATACCAAATTTCCGTTGCCTTTTTGTGCATTAGATTAAAAAGATTTTTTTTAGAATATTACATCATATGTAATAATAATAACACGTGAAGATTTGAAAGGCCAGAGCTTTTGTACCTCCACGACCCATTTTGGATTTCCTTTATTGTTGAATACAGAGAAACCGAAGTATCAAAATACTTCAAACCCTGTAGATTTTGGGGCCTTAAAAACCTGAAACCTAAGAACCAGCAGGACAGAAATGATCCTTCAGCTGTTGTCATGTGTGTCCTGGGTAAATTTGTTATCCTTCCAGTCACAAGAATATGCAGGGGTTTTTTATATAACTTTTGCCCATGTATGGGCTACGAATTCAGTGGAAAAATCTCGATTTGAAAACATTATTTTCCTGTACAAATATACAAACAACTATGTGAAGAAAATGTAACTGCAACAAGATAGATTTTTTTAATTTTTTGGAACCGCGGTTTGTCGGCAGTGTACGCGTCAATAGTACGCCTATGTGTTACTATAACTCTGAAAGCAGCTTTAGAGTTTCTAGCATCTTGTTTTTATAGACTATAACCTTTAATTCATTCAGCTTACTTGCGCACACTCAAGTTATCTTGACACACAAAAAGGCACAGAGCTGACCTGTTGTTTAGTAGTGAGGACGTCTTCCGCTGCTTCCTCAATTTCTGTCATATACTGCAAGACAAATTGCGAGTCCGCGTCCATGTTTGCTGTAGCACCATTCAAATATGTCCGTGTAGAAACAACTCCTTACTCAACGCTTCATTCTAAAAATAAAAGACGCCCAACTACCATGCTGGTTTGTTGTTACTGGTGTTATGTGTGACGTGTACAGCTATCCTAGTGAAACAAGTCATAAAAAAACAACATATTCTCAATCTTCAGCGTTCATAATTGACACATGTTGTATATTTCCACCTGTACCGCTCCAAACACATCAATAAAACACAAAACGTCTGAAATATACGCTCCTCCAAAAACTGCTGTCAAGATGCCAACGATGATGATAAAAATTATTAGGAAATAATGATAAAATAACAACAACAACAACGAGAATAACAATAATAATAATAATAAAAGGGGGTTTGGACGTTTACAACTTCTTAGCCTGTTTAATCACAGGACAGTTGTTGATGAATGATTGATTCCGTAAATAATCATAATTAATTACGATTAATCAAGATAAATCATATACCTATGTATATTAGATAACATTCTTTCTACACATTGCTGGAACAGAAAGACAAATAACAGCAGGTAGATGCGTGGGATTCACACGTTTTTATTTAACTTATTAAAATGATGAAATTAAAATAAGATCACTTCAAATTAAGCATCCGATATTTGTAGAGCTACAGATACTGATAACTCTCAAAAGTCAGATTATAGTACCACTTGCAGAACTGTTTGATACATGTGTCATATAAGCCAGGACTGAGCTCACAGAATACACTTCGGGTAGGTTGGGTTTTAAAAGATAGTTAGGCAGATAACAATAAAAAATAACAACAATAAAAACAATTTTTGTAAGTTGTGAATTGAGGGAGTTTGTGGCTTCATGGGGAATACAGCCTGTCCACTCCAGCCCTGGCTAGCTGAGCAGAGAAGACAGTGAAGCACTCTTAAAAAGGCAGCACGGACAGGTACAGACCCAGATATAAACCTCCTGTCACTAACAAACACACCAGTGACTATTATTTAGTTCTAACCAGCAGAGATTCTGAAGGGAAGAGTACTGAGAAAGTTCTACAGCTGTGCTATTCCTGCCATTCTATATGGATGTCACAACTGGCTAATAAATTGAAAAGCTAGCTAGAACCTTCCTATAACTACATATTATAACCTTTGCCTGAGCTCGCTCTTGGCAACATAGTTCACATGGTAAATGGGAAACTAATGGGCACCAGTCACTGTCATAAAGATATGTGAGATAAGAGATAAGTACCAAATGCTTATAACAACAAACCTGGCAACCTTTTGCTACATTTGTAGTAATTTATGGTTGTTTATTGAAGAAAAAAAACAAAACAAAGGCATTGTTTGGCCATCAATGCTTTAAGGAGTTTATTGAATTAAACATGTATGGGTTTGTTGCTTTAGTAATGGCAATATTAAAGCTGCATAAGTTATTGTGGATGTAGTTCATTATACTACATTTTCTACATAATATTGATGGTTTCTATAGCCATAACAATTCTCGCTTTTTGTAAAAGATCATTTGTTCAATGCCACTCAAAATCAGGACAGGTAGCGCAGCAAAGAAAAACATAAAAAAAATAGAACATTAGGTAAGATGTGGTCTATTAATTACAGTCTTAATAAACCAAAATGATCTTTTATTTATTTGTGTCTGTAAGGTCAGGTCGTACTATGGTTTATACAACTATGGTATGGTACAGTATGGTAATGCAACTCTGCCCACACACACACATATGTATATATATATTGCAGTATCTTCTTCATAAAGGGTTAAAAAAAGGCACTTCAGTATGACTTTGGTAGATGTGTATTTAAAATGCAATTACAATTTGTCAAACACATTAATTTTAAGGAGGGTCTAATTTGACTATTTAAAATCTCTACAAATGTGGCAGTAAAAACTGTTGTGGTTTCTGTCATTTCTTATTTTAGATATATAAAGATAAAAATATTCCGAAATAGTTTATGGTTGTATTAAACAAAATGGGAACCATGCTATAAAATGACTAATAATATTTCTAAAGTAGGAAACAGACTATTTTCTATATCTAACAATAATTTATTTTTTTAATTGGTACGTGTAAATCTTATTTAAAATTTAAATTAAAAAATTTAAATTAACCTCCCTCCTTATAATAAAATTATCATTTTAATGATACAGTACATATATTCATCATGTGATTTTGTAGTAGTTCGGGATGTATCACATAATTTTATTTCAAATTTAATACAATTCATAAAGTAAAATATTTAAATGTTTGTAATTATAACTGCTATTTTATAACAACCACCAAATCAAAAAAGGCTGCTGCATTAAAACATGCTCTACGTTATAGGAGTGTCGAGGTGCAGTGTTGCTGTAAACTGCGGCGTTCATTAATCTCACTCGGTCTATTAACCTGCTTCTTGACGTAATTTGTACATTTATCTAATTGTTGGTGTAATTCCGCGAAGACGTTGACGCCTACGTCTCCTTCAATCTGGCTCTGAGTGTCCGCCCTCCCTTGGTGCGGTGCCGTCACCAGTGGGCATGCTTATAGTAATATCAATAATAACAATGATACTTGTCAGGAAAGCTCACGGTAAACAGGATCTGTAGTTCCCACCGCCCGTGAAATAGCAAACGCGGACGCCGCATGGTGGAAAAGTGCATGTAGGTTCATGCGTCCGGCGGGACTGCCCCTGGCTTTTTTTCTGGGGAAGATCATACTGGATCATATTGTTTGCAGGACGTTGTTCCTCCTGCAGCCCCCTAAGTCTACCCCGACGTAGTCGTGAATTGAACATGGCGACTGTACCAGTATATTGCATCTGCAGATTACCTTACGACGTGACCCAGTTTATGATCGAGTGCGATGCTTGCAAAGACTGGTTCCACGGCAGGTAAGAGGCAACCGTCGTTCACAGCCGTGTATGTTGTTTGGTATGCGGTTTGCATTTGTGTGGAATACAAACGAAAATGGCGAGAACTAGCTGCGTTTGACAGCTTTGTGGCTCAGAGTCGCCCGCCTGTCTACACTGAAAAGAGGCCGCTTGGAGAAGAAGGAGAAGGCGGAGTTAAATATAGCCGAGCAGGGTTGTGACATTTTCTGCGATTAAAACAAAGCACATTTCTTTAATAAGACAAAGCGATGTTTAATACAGTGCCTTTTGGTTCGGCTCCATCTTTTAGAAACACGCTATAGTGAATTTTAACGTCATCTTTCAGCTCCGAGCTGTCGCTGCTGGTATGAGCAGAAGGCAGATGGAGAAACATCGGTCTGTTGCCGCGGTCTATTTTGCTACCTCCTGTTTAAACTTGTTACTATTCTGTTATTATCGTGTTATTTAAGGATATTATACACACACCACGGCCTTTCAGTGGTTCACATGGATCACGGCAGAAAATCACGACCCGACCTCGGGCAGATCTGCTCCGCTTAGCTCTACTGCCAGACGGCGGTTATGGCTGACAATACCCGGGGATGATGCCTGTGTTTCAGCTTAAGTGAAGAAATTCACAGACATAAGTGACGCTTGGTGAACCGCTGAGTCAGTTGGTCCTTATTTAACTAGTATTCTGCACCCAGGTCTTCTGTGTCTTAGCGGGGCATCACTTTCGCTGCCGCAGACATAAATTGAAACGATCGCGGCCAAATCCTTGCTGTGACCATGTTACGTTTCCTTCCCACCTCTTACTGTGTTGTCACACAACTCAACATCAACACTTGTACTTCGATGGGCTCAGTGACACTATTCGGCTGTCGTTCATACTTCCTGTTTATTTATTTGTTAGTTTGTTGGTTACGCGCCTAAACGTTAACAATGTAATGCTCCCCGTAGTTACCGCTACGCAGAATGTGAACAGGTCATACTGTATTGTACAGTGAAATGCTCAGACGTCTTACCATTAAATAAAGGCAATGTTAGTTTGGGGGGGAAATTCTGCAAATGGATGGAACTATAAAAACATCACAATGACAGTGTAGGTATTAAACTGAGTGCAGAAACAAAATATATGAGGCTCTGTGTGAAATTAAGATTTCCACCAGTTCTTGACTTATTCTTCAGCTACTGTGCCTGTGTTAAACTGCACACAGAGACACCTAAAATCAAGACGACATATTCATGCGTATGTAGTAACAACACATGCAACAGCATGTGTACGGAGGTTTCTTATTTTTACATGCTAGTTATGCTACAGTTGATGTTTTGGTTGATGGTTCTATGACTCGTTCGTTTTAGTTAAGTTTTTAGAAATTCATTATTGCAACTAAGTCTGACATCAAACACAAATATAATACATAACTGTTAAAATACTACTTGGCTACGGTGTTATAGTTGTTTTGTTTGAGTAATCATTTACGTATGTGCAGTTTTAATGCCACTCATGCCAAGGGGTTCTGGTTCAGCTATACTGCAAACAAACACTTTTCTAAAAAAGGAGGGCTAAACATTATTAGTGTGATTATTAGTGAACTTGTTAAGGTTATTCGGACAACTTAGTTGTTTTTCTCGGTATGTGGTGTTGTCATAAACCGAAGGTATTGTAAGGTTTTGTAATACATGTGGTATTGTAAATCTATAGTTATGCATGTTGTAGTATCTTGTTAACAACAGAGGCAGCAAGGTGAGCGGATAGGAGGGAAAATGGAGTTAAACTGTTGTATTTTACTAGTCTGTGTGCTGTACAGTTGTTACTAGTGATGTAACGACGCATCAACTCACAATACCATTCATGATTTTTGAAATAGTTATCACAATTAACAGAATATATTTAGAAAAATGCACGTCTTTACAGAAACACTGCACATCACTATCTCTTGCTAAAAGTAAAACTGGTCTGGTCTTACATGGCTACACAACTGTCAATATATTAAACAATAAAATAATATTAAAATATATTAACTGGAGAGAGTTCATTTCTTTACAGAAACACTGTTGGTCTCAGTGGAAGAACTTCTTCCCACGTTCTGTTTGTCACTCAGGCACCTACTGTACTAGAGGGTGTAGTCACATGGTATGACCAATGATTTCTTGAGACACAGCCTACTCCTTGATGCGCAATACAGTTTTTATTTCAATTGATACAAATTGTCACAGATTTGTATCGAGTTTTTAACCGATTCACGACACATCGTTACATACCTAGTTGCTACACAAAAGGGCAATTTCTCAGTTTATGCAAAACAAAAATGCACTCATCCTGCAGGAGTTTTTTTCATTTTGGAGGAGCTTAGTACTGTTAATCAATGTCTCGTTTTTCAGTCTCATTAGGTGTTCAACTATTATTTGTTTGATTATTGCTGTAGTTTAAGATGTTACGTCAGCCACCTCTACTGTACGAAGCACATGTCACAGATGTTTCAGACTTGCCTTTAAAGCCTAAAGTCTACACCAAGCATATATAATTCTGTCTTACAGACCTCTCCAGCTGCCATACTTTACTGAGTTAACATCTTGCAGCATAACCCTTTCTGACATCATCTGTCAACATGTGCACTACAGTACTTCTTGCGTAGAGATTGTTTATGACTTATACCCATTTCCACCCTAAACCCATCTGGCACTTCTACTGCACATTTCTTTTACATGGTCTTAGTTAGTCTGCTGCCTGTTGATCCTGGAACAAGCCTTTTAACTATGTAACACATTGGGTTACTACAATTGGAACAGAGGGATATACATTTTTTAGATAGACAAAGAAAAATAAGATAGTTTGACTCAAAGTCTCAAATATATATTATATTTTGATGTCATGAAACATTCAGTGCTGTAAGCAAGTCTTGAGCTGGTAAAATGAGCACAGAAAACACCTGTACTGCTTCTAAATCGTTTGCATTGTTGCATCATATGAATTTGACATTCGAGACAATTTATTAGCCCCTCAGCAGAGGAGCAGCAGTGAGTGAGGGAAGAAAGGCGACAGAGAGAGAGAGAGAGAGAGAGAGAGAGAGAGGGATAGGAGAGAATGGCAGCTACAGCGACTTTAACTACGCTTGAACCCATTGATAAACCAAGTGCACGTGCTCTCAGGGTTTACTACGGTCACTGTGCATACGGTGCTTCAACACAGTCCTGCCAAGTGTGGAAACACTTCCAACTTGGCAAAACTTTTAAAAGACAGGCACCCCAGATGTGTACAAGGAATTAAAAGAATGATCAAAACAAAAGGTTAGTTTACGCACATTATGACCAGGTATGTAATGGAGTATCTGGTCGCTGGATCTGAACATGTCTTCAGGTCTGAGTATTTAAGGAAGTATATGGCCAGCAAGAGCTAAAGAGAGGAAGTGGAACTGGAGTTAAAAAAAAATCAATAGTTGCATAGAGGGAGACCAAATAGAGAAAATGCAGTCAAGCATCTGGTTAATTTAGCACCTGTCGGTCATGTAACTGTTTTCTTTTGTTTCAGCTGTGTTGGAGTGGATGAAGACGATGCTCCAGATATTGACATATATCACTGTCCAAACTGTGAGAAGATCCACGGCAAATCTACACGTGGGTAACAATTACAGTAATGATCAATAGAAATGCCACATTTATACTTGACATTTGTATGAAAATAGTTGATTCTGACATACAGTTGCCTTGTTTAATTGTACTATAAGTTTTATCATAATGTGATTCATCAATTAAGCTGTAATGATAGTAGAGGCAGGTTCAGGTGGAGCTGGGAGTAGGTCAAATACCAGGCTACGGTAAAATCAATAAGATGTAACATCATTACAATTACAAGATACAAACATGTTTAAACTCACAGTTAGGAGAGAAAGGCTGCAAAGAAGGGAGGCGGGAAAAAGTAGGAGGCAAAAACAGGTGGACAAATTCACGAAATGAGCTGTCATAGTTGTTGTTTTTTTTACATACAAAATGTATGTCCATCTCTCTTCAACTCTTCCAAGAATAGTACTTCGAGGCAAGTTGAAGTTGAGGCAAGTGCAGTGAAAATGGTGGCCAGATTGTACTGTAAGACTGAAGTGGATGGGTGCCAGAAAAGGTTAAAAAAACAATGATTTGAAAATAATATAGCAGGGACAGATGGACGAGGTACAAAAAAAAAAAAAAAAAAACAGCGTAAGGTACATAATTACTTCTGTAAGCTCCAAGTTGTAAAAAAATGCAGCCAAGATACCAACAAGGAAAATATGCACGATGACACTCAGGGAGACAAACTGGGAGAG
>NC_024317.1:13861019-13888629 GCF_000523025.1 Cynoglossus semilaevis
TTACCAAGACAGTTGGAAAAGGCTGTGTATTAACTGTGAAACACTAACATTTTTTCCCCTGATGTTTGGGTTCTGAACAAAAATGATTGTATTTCTGCTTCATTATCCCTGCAATTCTGTCATCATTACAAATATTTGTATGTGGAACAAAATGTTTGCATCAGGGTATTGTGTAAGATTGTTTTTCTTTTCTGTTCCTCAGTAAAAAAGAAAAAGAACTGGAGCAAATATGACACAGGACAAGGCACAAATACCAAAGCTGTTCAAAATGGCAGTCAGGTTTTCATCAAGGAACTTCGTAGTCGGACATTTCCAAGGTAAATATAATTACTTTGAACTTTTCTTGATTACTTCTTACTGTTTGCTGTCATCTCATTTACTAAAAGCCACATTCGCAGGCAACACTTGTAAGCCTAGTGACAGTGACAGCTCTGCTCACTCACAGTATTAGTCAAAGTGGGCCTGAAGACTTGCCCAGTGTCTCCTGAGGTGTGTGCTGCTGCCATTAGGACCAGCGCATCGCTTCGTTTTTACCACACAACTGCTTAGTGATGTAAAATTACTCAAAGCTACTGAATGACTTGAGCAGCAGTTTGGGAAGTTGTTCCACTCAGAGTTTCAACTAAGACAATTTAAAATCATAATTACCTACATGTAATGGAAATGTGTTCGGTACATGTCTGCGATCATGCCCAGTGTATTTTTACTGAACGATTCAGTATGAATACACATAGCCCTTATGTTGGTGTTTGTGGAATTGTGTTAGGATTAGACTTGACAAATTCAATTAAATGTCATTTCCATATACATTTGTTTACATTTGTTTTATTTAATTGGTATGTGGCACATTAAAAATAATCAAAAAGCTCAACAAACATTACTTAACTCAAGAAACTTAACACAAAAAAATAACTAATAAGAAAAGTAAGTGATACTTCACATAATTTATGTCCCTTAAATGTTATTATTTTAAGAAATAGTCTTGTCATTGTACAGTAGTTCCTCACTTTGTTATTATTCCCAGTAGAGGGCACTGATTTACAACTTTTAATGTCTGGTCTCAGACTCAGACACAGGACTAGATATTTTAGTTCCTGGTTGCACTTACTGACATGGCATTTTTCACTCTGTGCGTTTACAGTGCTGATGATGTGGTGGTAAAACTGAGTGGCACTCAGTTAAATATGGATTACCTGGAGGCCAATGGTTTTAATGAACCAATCCTAGTTCAGAAGAAAGATGGTCTGGGTATGTCCATGCCTGCCCCCACCTTCTACATCAGTGATGTGGAGAACAATGTTGGTAAGGAACTGTTAATTGTACCAGTACTGTCATCTTATTGTTCATCTTGTACTACTACTATTACCACGCTGGTACTCACCACTACTGCAACAACTTCCCCTAAAATATGACCAACACATGCAGTCTTCTTTCTAGTTAAACAATTGGTATCTCCAGCTAACAGTCTGGAACTGCTGCTGCAGGAGTTAACCCCATGTTATTACCACTTCTGCTGCCGTAACTGGTAACCATCACAGCAACTTGTACTCACCTGATCATCTCTTAAAGCTATTTTTTTCTGCAGCTATTACAACTTTACTTCAATTATTATAACCACTGATTTAATATAACTAATGCAGCAAACTAATAATCATCAGGTATGATAGTTGCTACAATTATTATAGGTGTAATACCATTGCAATTATACACACATTTCTCTTGTTTTTTTTAACTTGGAATACTTCCCTACTTTTACAGAACCCGTACTATCAGAAACATATATTTGCACAGATAATCACTACTGCTGTTATTGTTACTAGATAGTGTGTTTTGCATGACTACATGACTTGGTGATTCTGTAACTAATGATAATATTACTAATATTGTTAGTAATAAAAATAGAAATGTGAATTTATTTCAGCAATTCAGTGTAACATTGCTACATTTTGCTATACACACATCAAGTAAAAAGTTGTAGTTGTTTTTTGTTTTTAGCTGCAGACCATTTATTCTCCTGGTAACCTGCTGGTGAATAGTGTTTAGGTTTCACTTCACCATGTAAAGCTAGTATTTATTCAACCTGTCTAATTTTTTTTTTTTTTCCTAGGGCCCGACGTTATTGTGGATGTTGTTGATGTCACTAAACAAACTGACAGCAAAATGAAGCTCAAAGAGTTTGTTGATTATTACTACAGCACAAACAGGAAAAAAGTGTTGAATGTGATCAACCTGGAGTTCTCTGAATCACGGTAGGCACCGTGTTAATGTGTCATTGGTGTTTTTAAGAATTAGATTTGACCTAAAGAGATAACTGTCTTCTCTCTCGCTCTCTCAGAATGAACAGTATTGTGGAGAGTCCACAGATTGTAAGGCAGTTGTCTTGGGTTGAAAACTACTGGCCAGATGATGCTTTACTAGGAAAACCAAAGGTCACCAAATATTGTCTCATCTGTGTCAAAGACAGTTACACTGACTTCCACATTGAATGTGGTGGTGCGTCTGTCTGGTACCACGTCCTCAAGGTAAGACAACAAACTAACACTTTCATTAGTTTTGGCCTATTATACAAAATTGCGCGTTCAACTATCTGTCTTTTATCTCAAAAACATTGTTTATACTTAACAGATTTTACTTGTTTTTTGCTTTTTGACTGGCTGTCAAAAGAGAACGTGTAAAACATAAAATCCTAGATGATGATGAAGTTAGCAGAAGATCTGATTGAACCTGTCTTTGTAGGGGGAAAAGATATTCTTTCTCATCAAGCCCACATCCGCCAACCTTTCTTTGTATGAGCGCTGGAGGTCGTCATCCAGTCACAGCGAGATGTTTTTTGCTGACCAAGTGGACAAGTGTTACAAATGCACACTTAAACAAGGCCAGACACTCTTCATTCCATCAGGTCCAAACTGCTTCCTGTCCTTTAATGTAGCATATATCGTAATAATAATAATAATTTAAAGTATATTGATCCCAGGTTGTGTGTGTGTGTGTATTTGCATGTAGATTAGTATTTTATCTTTAGGTAAATTAGCATAAGGAAAATGTTTTTTTTTCCACCCTCTATTGTCATCATTGTATCATGGCTTCATTACAGGTTGGATTAACGCAATACTAACCCCAGTTGACTGCCTGGCGTTCTCTGGACACTTCGTCCACAATCTAAGCGTGGAGATGCAGATGAGGTTTGAAAAACGTTTGCCTTCTTTTTAAACACAGTAATTCATAATATTCATTTGTATTTATAATTTCAGAAACAGCTTTCAGTTCATTTTTGAACTTCTAGAAGTCTGTACATTGGTATTCTGTAAGTTTGTGTTTAGGAGACCAGTTAAAAGGAAGTGTTTGAGTTTGGTTCAATTTGTTTACCATAAAAGGAGAAATAGGGTATGGATCATCTTGAAGAAGTTTGTTGAGAATGTTTTGAACAAGAATACAGTTTCAGACACAATCATGGGCTCAAGCTCTAACTTTAGGATGTGCTTCTGAAATTAATGGGGTAAGGGAAATACCTGTTTTAAGTGTGAGGTTTGGTCAGAGCACAGCTTACAAGGAAGGTGGTGGTGAAATACAGAAGTCCAGGAACTCATCCAGAAGAGGGCAGTGAAGAACAAGTCTTAAAGTCCAGGAGCTGGGAACAGTAGACAAAAATAGTTGAATAGTAAGGAAGGGTAGAAGGATTTGTTCCTGTGACACAAACAAAATGATCGAGAACATTCATGATGTTAGGTTTGTTAGATGTACTAGTGAGTGAAGAGAGTGTGCCGAGGAGTTTGGAATGAGTATTGGAGGGTGAGTGGACCAGTTTCCTATTTATAGGAATTATGTGCGTAACAGCTGTAACACATAAACTCCACACCATAGTGGTAGGGAATCACTGCACTACTGTACTCATGACTGCACCCCCACCCATGTAAACAACTTCCTTATGAAGTTTACATACAACATAACGGTGGTTTGGCTCATTACAGGGTAAGATTAGACTGCTGGAATACAGTGGAATCAAGAATCACATGACATTGAAGACAGACAATGACATGGGAGCTGCAACCTGATTGGGCAAAAAGCAGGTTTAAAAAAAATAAACAATTAGCAGCACAAATAGAAATAATAACAATAACAATATAAAAAGTAAACACTATACCAACCCCTAATCAAATGTGTATCTCAGTGTGTATGAATGTCTGTCCTTGTCAAGTTGCTAAATACATTTTGCTAGATTGGAGGCTAGAAAGCATTGGTGTTGACAACTCAAAATTTCACAATTCCTTAACCAAAATTATTGGTTAACTAATTAACTATTTAAGGCGTCCTGTAACCACACTGCTGATTCTGAATGTCCCAAGGGAGATTTTTTTATTCACCCTGGCACCAGATGATATCTGAAAAATCATTGGATAAAAAAATAGTATAAATACACACAACGGACGCAAGAGAAAAGCTATTAAATGATAAGAGCAGACTATTTGGTATTGTTTTATAAATATGACAAATCTGTTGAAAAAGAACTCACTGATTCTGGTACTGTCTGGGCCAGCAGAGAAGGACCATAACCACTGACAAGATGATAGATATACTAAACAAAAGTGACAGATCAGAGTACACGCCCTTGAGTACAGTACCATATAACGCGTTTCTCTTCTGCAGCACAACTCCCAAGAGGCTAGCAATAATTGCATTTATGATAATTAAATTGGAACAGCAGCAGCTAATGCAGTGAAGTAATTACACAGTGTGACATCACAATTGTATTTGAACAAATTGTGCAGCACTACATACTGCAGAGTACTGCAGATCTGTTTTTGCTTTAACTCAGCTCATAGTTTACCTTGAAAGTCACAGGCACTGTAGAAGGAAGTTAGGAGTGGCAGAGTAGAAGGGTCGTGCCAGTATGTATAAGTTCAGTGAGACAGGTTAGATGTTGTGTCACGAACCAGCTCTGAGGCTCGTTTTCCTTCCTAAGGCAATGGACAAGTTGAGAGTCGGGAGCTGGCCAAAAAAAGAAAAATGAAGTTTACTTAAGATTGGAGACAAATAAAGTTCAGCAAGTGCAGGAATGTGTATAAACAAGAGTGGGGAAGGTGAAAGATACAACAGTAAGGAGTGAAAATGGACTCAGATGGACAGGATTAGAAATGAGCAGATCAGAAGGACAGTTATGGACGGGGGGGTTAGAGATAATTGTGGATAAATTGGACAAAACTGTTGTAGATTAGTTGCTAGGCAAATAGGTAGTTTTAAAATTTAAGGATGTGATTCAGGATGTGGTGAACATGGAGATAGTTAATGTAACATTGGAATAATCAAGGGATAGAATGAGATTAAGGCAAATGATTTGTTGTTGATGAAATGCCTGAAGGGAATGAAGAAAAATAATGTCTTACAAAAAAACAAAAACACGTACATGTTGTGTGAAGCTAAATGTTCCTGCTTTCTTCCCTCAGAGCGTATGAAATTGAAAAAAGGCTCAAGGTCGAAATGCTAAATCCCTTCCCTAACTTTGAAACGGCGTGCTGGTATGTGGGCCGGCATCTTCTAGAACGATTTAAAGGTGAATTCCGAATCCCTTTCATGTCCTCACAGATCCAACGTTCATCCTTTCCAACTGTATTTTTCATGTAAACTCTTTTCCTCTTTTGAATTATAATTTGCCCAAAAGAATGCAAAAGAGCAGAGAATAAATAAACAGTTTCGTAAATGTGTTTGAGCTGTACAAGCACCGCGCTGCACGTCTGCAGCACAGATGAGGAGCTGGAGGCTCAAATATTTCAGCCATTAAATAGGTAAATCACTGGGTTCATGGATGATTAGCTTCAAAAGATTTTGCCTAGCTGGAGTTATGTCCTTTATTGAAGACATGCGTTTAATCTCCTCTCCTCTGGTCTGAGCCAACTCCTTATGTTCCACTATTTTTTAAAAAGTATGTTCATTACTATTGGGCTCATTATATCAAAAGTTGTTCTGTTAACATAGAGCTGTTCCCTCTTTTTTAAGTCATTTTTACAGGGCATTAAAGTCAGTCTTCATTACAGGTTTTTTCTTCTTTTTTTGCTCAAAATCTTTCTTTGACAATTTGCAACTAAAAAGAAGAGAAAATCAGTGTCAGTATAGCTTGTGTATTCAAGGATGAAGTCTGTGTAAAGAATCATATTCCAGACAGATATGTGAAACCCGAGCCAAAGATACAGTCATACTATGTTCGCAGGCCAGTAGGTAATTGCAACAGTTTGAAAACCACTTTGGCTGATGTGTCTTCATATATTATAATATTAAATAGTATTAGGGGTGTTTACAACTGTAGTAGACTAAAGCTATTTGCACAAAGCATTTATATATATATATATAATAACACCTTTGATTTCTTCATCTTCTTCAGGTTTACATAAAGCAAATAAGCAACCAGCTCCGTATCTGATACATGGTGCCAAAATAATTAATGGAGCCTTTAGAGCTTGGACTAAAAAGCAGGTATGGACATGAGGATAAACTTCTCTGTTAGGTATATTTGTTGTGACATTGGGATTGACATCTGTTATTCTCATGACAGGCCCTCCTGGAACACGAAGATGAGCTTCCAGAAAACATGAAACCTTCGCAGCTCATCAAGGATCTTGCAAAAGAGATCAGATTATCAGAGGTATTTTCTAAACCCCTCTTCTGGACAACGAAGAACTGTATATATATATAATATCTCAAGGATGATTAAGTGCCAGTTAGAAGCAGGTGTTATTGTGAAGTTTGATCAGAATTCTAATGCCAGCCATCTAACTGGAACACACAACACCTGAACATATACTCTGCTACAGGATTAATTCATTCTAAATTGGCTTTCTCCACCTGTCTGATCTTCTGCAGCTAATGTAATAATTTCCAAACACCACAGACCAGTGGTTCTCCAACTTTTTATACTCATACATTGATCTCTCTGAGTACCACCATGATGACCAACATTTGAATATAGCAGCCTAGGCCTTCCCTGTTAGCTTCCACCACAGGAGAGATGTTTATATGTTGTATTAATTGTACATGGTATGTTTCAGGTTTATTCAATTTAAAATGTAAATGTAAAAATATGAATTTCCCCCACGTACCACAGTTTGAGAACCACTGCCATAGACAAAATACCAGCTTTATGTATCTCTCTACTTACATGTAGAATGCGACAAAAGCCTTTAAGAGTGAGCCGAACATAAGGGTGCCTGCTGAGGAACTGCCATCCACCCACTCTGAGCCTGAGGAACCCATTTCTCCTGCCCACGTGTCATCGCCCTGCCAACAGAAAGTAAAAAAGAAGTCATCCAAAAACCCTGAGCCTCCCAAACCCTCCAAGACGCTCAAAACCTCTAAGGCACCAAAGGTATCTAAGGTCAAGGAAGGGGGACATAAAAAACTGAAAAAGGCAAAGGAGCCGCCAACGCCTCTTAAACCCTCCAGCTTCGCTGCCCTTGAATCTCATGCAAAAGATATATTAGGTAAAATGGAGCAGCCGAAAAAGATGAAGGTGAGCAGATGGTTCATTTTGCATAGTCTAGTGTTTCTAACCTTTCCAGCAGATAATCAAATTAAAATAACTTTTCAGGCTGTGAAGAATGCACTGACTGTGTCAGAGAAGGAAACATCCAAGCAGAACAACAAGGAGAAATTTGAAGTCCGGGAGCAGAATAAAAACAAGACTGAAGCACGGTGGAAGTATAAGGTGAGTGGTTTCTTCTGGCACGGTCTGATATTTTATTAATTTATTTGCTGAAATAAATAGTGAAAATATACTATTGGGATTTGAGGGTTTATAAGTAATTACTTCAAAATTGAGTTTAAGGCACATTAGAGGGCCTAAAGTAATTAACTTTAACTTTTAGAAGTTAAAAAAAGAATAATAGAAGTAATGCTATTTGTTTTATGTGGTGGTTGTTAGGGTTTCTCTTTCTTTAAATTGTTTGACACTATTTCCTCTCTGACTTCACAGAATAGTAAACCTGACTCTCTGCTCAAAATGGAAGAAGAGTGCAAGTTTGACAAAACACCTCTGTCCGCTAACAAAGACAAATTCAGTTTTACTATGTCTCAAAAGAAAATGCTTGGGTATGTATTAAAAGCATGTGAACTGTGTGGTGTGGAGACTTCTAGTGATGATGGAGCTCTGCCTCTATTACTGCCTCCAGGATTTCTGACTCTTAGCCTCACATCAATCAGTGATTGTCCCGTGATGTTTCTTTGCAGATCCAAGACGATAAAACCTCCGAGTGGTTTTGGATCATTACAAACCCTGAAAGAGGACAAAAGCAAGCCAGTGAGAGACGAGTATGAGTATGTGTCAGACGAGGGAGAGCTGAAGATCGATGAATTCCCCATCAGGCGGAAAAAAAACACAGTAAAAAGAGATCTTTCTTGTGAGTGTTCAACCATCTTTATTTTACTTCACGTGTATTGTGTCATAGCTTAGACTCATGTTAAATTATGGCTGTCAAAATAAACGCATTAGTCGCTTACTGTTGCTCTCATACATAGTCGATACACGCGTTATGATTCATATACCTGCGGGAGCTTCAGCAGAAACATCAGACCTGACGTGAGCACAAAGCAGTAAAGTCTACTGCTGATACAAAGTTTTGTCACCAAAGTTTTTGAAGCAACTCCAAGACACTGTTAAGATGCAAGACTAAGTCCATCAACTCAGAGTTATTTAAGTTAGACTTGCATAATTTTATTGACTTTTTTCCATATTAATAATTCCATCCTTTTGGATTCATCACAGATCTAAACCGATATGAAACACACATCTACCTGCTGTTATTATTGGCTTCTGTTCTAACAATAAACAGCAAATGATCTTGATTCATCAGGATTAATCCACAACTACCCTGTGATTAATTTGATTAACAGTTTTAAGCGATTTACAGCCCTAGTTTTAAAGTCAAGTCATGTTCAGACTGTGTAGATGTTGCACAGTTGCTCATTTATAAAATTACTTTTTATCCACAGTTTTGGAGGATCTCAGAGAACCAATTGAAGCAGCCAAAAAAACAAAATTACAGCCCTCGGTGACTAAGGTATGTATCATATTCATCTGGTACGACCTTGATGGCTTTAGTTCTGTCTTTGTATGTTTTGTGTCCCTGCATGGTGAGGTGAACTGTTTCATAGCTGTTGCTGCTCCTGAAGGCTCCGTGTTAAAGGTTTACTCCAATGTGAAAACTTGTCTTAATTGGACAAGAAGTGCAGTATATTTTGACATGGAAAGAAATGAAAAAAAATAAATTAAATTGTTTGTCATTAAGTAACAATTTTAAACAGCTCAACAGACTCAGCTGAAGGGTAACAGCAGCACCACAACTTCCCAAGGAATGGATGCTTACTTTAAGATAAACAAACAATTTCAAGTATGTGAAAGATCTCAAATAAATTCTGTGTAAGAGTAACAACAATAAGAGTTGGCTTCTGTGTGTGTATGCACCTGTGTCCACTCTGAGCCAGAGGAGGAGGCGGGGAGTTACACAGAGCAGCAGTTCTATCCTCCAGGAGGGACTGTACAGGGATTCTCTGCTCATGTTTTTATCAATGATTAGCGTGTTCATGTGTAAATGTTCCTTCCACTCAGTAACGTTATCGCCTTTTGTCGTGATTGTGACTGCTGCTGAATGTTTACTACACAATCAATAACAATATGAACAATATATATTTTTTAATAATATATAAACATTACTTTTTTTGTAAAGGGACCTTTTTGTCATATTAAACCATTTAAAGTTTTGCTCCAATTGGCTTTAATTCCATTTGAATAATTATTCTAGACTGGAATTGGATTAATGACCCCAAACACATCACTGTCAGGGAAGCTGAGCCCTCGTCTTCATTTTGTTCTGACTTAATATCATCTAATGCAGAACTTCATATTGGAACTCGCAGAAAAGTTAGCACAGGGTTTACTGCTGGGTCACGCCCCCTTCTTTAAATAACACTAAGATAGTTGGGCTTCATTGTTTCACTAAATGCACAAAGAAATCTAATCTTCAATGCTTTAATGTCCTGAGGCTCTTGCTATTGTTTCTCTAATCATGTTGTTTCTCTACAATCAGAGGGCTGACTCCTCAGATGAGGAGACTCTGCACATAGACACAGAGGCCAAGCCTGATGTCAAAAGTCGCAACACCAAGGTCAAAAAAAAGGGCAGGAGTGCTGCAGGGATTCTTGACCTACTGCAAGCGAGCAAGCAAGTGGGTGGTATCGACTACAGTGCTAATAGGTAAACTGACTCCACAGTTTGTCACACTCCATTCTTGTCCTCAACAACCATTAGCGACTTCACTCGGCCCCATGCTCTGTGACTGGCACTCAGTGGACCAGTTTTCTCTCTGTAAATAAATTGTAGGTTTGTACACACTCATGGGGCTAAGTGCTGACAAGCAAATGGCTCTCATTATGTTAACATAACATTAAAAAGCCCAGTTTCTTAACTTTGCTGAAAATGTTTCAACGATTAGAAGACAAATCTGTCACCAGTTTGTATGAAGTCGGTTTATTTTCTTCCACGTTAAAGCTGCGTGGCTCTAGGCTTCCCCCTTGACCTGGTTCTTTCTGCTGCTGTTATTTTCAGCTCTTGATGGTCTATTTCCACTACCCTGAAAGATACAAATTAGTCTAACACTGGCTCAAAACTCACTCATCTTTCAAACTGTTCAAGCTTTGAAGAGGGAAACTTTATTATTATTATTATTATTTCAGAGTTGCCACAGAGAGGTGTTTAGAAAATTAAAACTTGAACTTTTTTTTACTTTCAGATTGTGTATTTTTCATCCAAGATTTTTCAAAACTTAATCATAGTCAATAGTACAATTGTTGACGTTTTACATTTTGACTCCAAATCTTATTCAGTTTAATTTCTTAGTCATTTTGCTTCCTTGCCAGCATGTCGACTGCTGAGTAATGGCTGTGTTGTTTTTGTGTATTTTATTGATGTGCTTAACAGTCAGCCACCTGCATCTCCCAGTACACAGGAGGCCATTCAAGGTATGCTGTCAATGGCCAACTTTTCATCGTCCGACAGCTTGCAGCAGCCGTGGAGCAACAGCCAGTCCAAAAACAATGTGCAGTTGAAAAGCAACTCACTCAGCTTGCAGGTCAGTAAGAAGAGCGGCGGGGGGACCACCACTAGCGCCATCCGAGGGAGCACCAACAGCAGCAAACAATCCAACAAGCGACCGCCTAGAAAACCTAGGAAAAGCAGCAGCATTGAGAGTCTGGATTATGATGACGATGACCAGGATCACATGGATGCATGTTTTAAAGACTCGGATTATGGCAAGTACAGACCAAGTCCTCTCTTTTGTATTTGTATACTATTGATCAAAACAAAATTAATTGAAAAGTAATTTTAAAAACTAAATGTTTTTTTAACCTGTCCGATGAGTTGATAATATATTACAAAAACATTATCATATATACCTTTATATGATAATGTTTTTGTAAAAAAATAATTTCTAAAATTGTTTTTGTAAAAAAAAAAAAATTCTAAAATTATTTTTGTCGTTCAAATACTGAAAACAGCAGAGCTCAATAATCAACACACTTTAAATGTTCTTAACTTGCAATTTATACGATAATTATGACATTTTTTGCTGTTCATTTTTAAAACCACATCGTCTCTTTGTGAGGCAGCTCTTTTTTTTTTCTTTAATTTTCCAATTATCAGACATTGTCTCCTAACAAAGTCTTCTGTTCTCTTGGTGCAGTTTATCCATCACTGGAGTGTGAAGAGGATAATCCTGTTTTCAAGTCCAGATCTAAAAAACGGAAAAGTAGTGACGACACTCCCTACAGTCCTACAGGCAAGTAGCTTCATACATTCATAATTCAGTGATCTGCATCAGCTTGAGGATTTCAATTAATTTCATAAAATGGATTTATTGAACTTCATTGTAGCGCGTGTTGGACCTTCAGTTCCTCGACAAGAGAGGCCGTCAAGAGAAGGAGCCCGAGTCGCCTCCATAGAAACAGGACTGGCTGCTGCAGCAGCAAAGCTCTCACACCAGGTGTCTGTTCCACACTTGTTCTAAACAAAGGGTTATAACCTGTTTAATGAGTTTTGGTTTGGATGATAAGCATTTTTTTTTTCAAATGCAAAATTACTTACAGATTAACTGGTGATTTTGAAATCCAAATAAATTATGTTTGAGAGTTTAAGAAAACCCTAAAGAAATATCTCCTGTACATGAGTAGGAACTATTTAGATGAAGACAGTCAGTGAGCAGAACCACTACAAAAATTACTGCTAATTCAGGTAGACCAGAACTACATGTGCTGCTTGTGTGTTTTTTCCCTATCTTTCCATTATAGTGTTTCAGTACATACCAGTCTTTGTGCCCTGTGTGTAACAGCCAGATCCTCCTGGGGTCTTTTGGCTAACCACCCTCATAGACAGGGTCCATCAGTGTCTTCTGGACATCTGTCAAGTCAACAGTCTTAACATCAGTGCTGTCCCTATTGAACTACACTGAGAGAGCGTTTAAAGCTAAAACACAAAAACTGAATTTAGGCTTTTTCTTAGCTATCAGCCATAACTCTTACATTATGTGAAAGGAACACAAAATCTATCCCTTCACTGGGTGATAAATTCAATATAATAAATAAGTTTACTTTATAAAATTAGTTATTAAACATAAATAACATTTAAGTTATATGAAAATTATGATGTATTCTAGTTTGACTGTCACACAATATCATTAGTTGATAAAAATAAAAGTAATAAAATAGTAAATATTATTAGTTAATAAAATAAAAAATAAAGAAATTGCCATTACAGAGAGTACCATGGTAAAGGCTGTTCATTTAGTGTTGATTCCCATTGTGTTTTTACTTGACACATTTCTAAGTGTGTGACTAGCAAATTCTTTCTGCCAATAGGAGGAGCAACAGAAGACCAAGAAAAGAAAGAAAATCATCCAAAAGAAGCCAACACTACTGAAGGAGCCCCAAAAAATCTTTCAGGACAGTAGCTCACCGGAGCACACTCTGGACACCCAAGATTACAGCCTGACAAACAACGAATTCTCCACTGGAACGGCAAAGTCCCCACCAGGACCACAGCCTATGGCTCCAGGGGTTTTCCTCAGTCAGAGACAACAATCCATCTCCATCTCCTACAACAGCAACAACTCCACAAAAAACAACAGCAGTGGCACTACGAAAGGCGAGCGTTTGGGCTTAGCAGACGCCAAAGGTGAGCTCATTAGACTTTGTGAGTGATTTCTTCAAAAATGTCAACAGAATGAACTCACTCTCTCCTCTACTTTGTTCTTCCTCCTTCTAGCTAAGCGACTAAAGAAAGGAATGGCCACCGCCAAACAAAGACTTGGAAAGATTTTAAAGATCCATCGAAATGGAAAGCTGCTCCTGTAGTGTGCAGTGGACTTTGGTGGAATTGGGAATCGATGAACTCGCTCTTGTCCTAATTCGCCCCTGTTAACGCCCTGAATCCAACAGGGGAAAAAAACTGACAATGGACAGAAGAAGAAAACAAGAAAAATCATTTTTCAATTGAAAAGAACGTCAGTCATATAGGTTTTTGCCTCCACATATACTTTATAACTTTCAGATATTAATTGTACAGAACCTACTATAAATATTTTTTAAGAGAACATTCATTGTACTACAGGTGTAAGTTTATCAGGGGTCACTTCGACATGAGGTGCGTCATTCCAAAACTTTTTACAGTATCCCATCCATGTATTCAGTGCATTTGTGTTTTTGCCTGCGTTTGGATATATTACACAATGACTTCTATATGGTTGCAGCTAGTCATTGAGACACTGACGAGCGGTGAGCAGAGCCTTTGCCGGGGAGGACTTTCTGTGTATTTTTGGAGCACAGTCGAGATTGGAGACAAATTGAGCATTTATCCCTTTATGTAACATTTAGATTTGCAGAGCACTATCAACGCTGATATTTATTTGTTCTAGAGGAGTCATTGGTTGAAATGAGAAACAATTGTAAAGCACAAAGCAAACAACAAGTACCTAGTGGCCGGAACTTTTTTTTTCTGCATTTCTTTTTTGGTATTGTACACCCTGCAGAGGCCTGCTGATGTAGTAGTATCAGAGTATCAGAGTGCCCACACTACACAGGACCTGCAGGTACCGATCAGCCTCATTAACGCCAGATCTGCAGGCATGGGCCTCTGTCTTCTTTTGCTTTTGCAGGCAGCACCAACAACTAGTTTTTTTCCCTCAGCATTTAATGTCTTTATACAAAATAAACAAACTGTATCTTTTCACCTTAAGGCTTTAAATGTTACATTTAAAATCATTTTTCAGTTTTGTATAAATGAATTGAATTATACACACATACACGTGTGTATCTTAAAACAATCCTAATAATTGAGCTTTTTTTTCTGTTCATATTTCGTTGCTAAGCAAATTCATTTTTACCTTTTATTTTCATCCCCTTCTGTTTTAAAGATGTTGCCTGGAAAACAAATGAAGAAAAATGTATTTACGTTCATTTGTCAAAAGCTGTCCCTTGTTTTTATCAAGGCACAAAGCTTTGAGGAAAGCTAATATCCAATGTTTAAAAGGAAGCTTAAAGGTTTTATCACTAGTCTCTACAAATATCCAGAGGGTTTTCGGAATTATTTTACTAGCACCTTGTGAAGTGTTTGTGTCAGTGATGTAATTTATTAATGTTTGTAGCTCTTTATACTTGTACAATTCTTAACACGTATTGTTTTGAATATTTCATTAACACGTACAATTACTTTGCCGATATTTTATTTGTCTTTTTATTTCAGATAACATATGGGTGTGCCAGCATAACTGCTTGCAGGTCTGATAGAGCATAATGGACATTTGACTTTTTTCTCATCTTAACCAGTTGTCAGTGTCATTATGACGTTACAGTAAACACGTCCAGTGGATCATCATCATTGTTCCTGTACTCTGTCTTTGTTCACCAGCATTTCACAGAAAACACACCCACTTCTTAGGCTGAAAACTAGCTCTGCTCACATTCTTTCAGTCGTTCATATTTCTTATTTTCACGCTTTCATTTGAACAACATGTTTGTTGCTTGGTGGTTTATTTTTGTATGTAAAACATATTAAAGAATCCACTGTGCCAGGACAATGAATAATAACTGTCGTAGCCGTCTTCCCTTGCATTTTTTTTTTTACAGTGTTAGTAAGTATTTTTTTTACTTGAATTTATATGTTTTTGTATTAAGATGATTCTGTTTTTAAGACAAAGAAATGGCAAGCTCTGAGGTGCAAACATGTTGTTGAATAATATGATTGTCCGCCTTGTTTACTTTTGCAATACAATTACTGTGGAAACCCTCGTTTGTAATGTGTTACTGTCCCACGTGGCAATGTAACAGCTGATGGTACAACACCCATCCAAACCACACGATGAACGTCTCCATTTTGTCTCTGTGAGAACATTTCTCCATGAGCTGTAGAAGCTATTCCAGGTAAGTCAATATCCAAACCAGAAGCAAAATTACATCAAATTCAGTGCAGTTCTGCAGCAGCTTATATAATACTTTTTTTTCCTCTCAGCTGTGGCTAAATATGGAGTATTTTTCAACATAAACAAATGTTTCAAAGGCATACTAGAATGAAATAAAAACATAAACTATATTTTGTTTATTATCATTTGTTGCAGTACCATTATTTCTAATACATCAAGTTCATTTCAATTATATTTTTTAATTATAATTTAAATATGCATTATATTAACGTTTAGGCCATTTGCTAAAAATTTAAAGTAACTATTATTAAAGTAGTAAATTCAACAATTTATTGTATTTGGCAGTACTGTAATGGCTGCATGTGATTTTTTATCACCGTTTTAACAAAAACCCTGCTGATAGGAAGTACAGACTGGAGTAACTGAAATGAAAAGAAAAGAAATGCTAGTAGTTTACTACTGTTACTGTTTCAGTTTTGGCGTTCTGCATCTTGGTTAACTGAATTTCATTTTTAGTTCTATTGCAGTTGTTTTTGACAATGTCAACACTGCAGGTGAGGCTTAACCTCACCTCTTTTAACATTAGAGAACCATTTTAAAAGTAAGTTCCAATTTGATTTTATGCATGTCCTTTAAATGTGCTAATGATAGAAAATCAAACATTGCTAAAGGAATCATTTGGTCTTTTCCACCAGATGGATTTAGCAAAAAGAAAAATCGAGCAAAAGCTTCGGAATATAGACGTAAAACTTTAGGACTGCACGCTGAGCTGCCTGAGCTGCATGTAAAAGTAAGCATCAGGAAGGAGATGATTAGGAAATGGTCGTGGGGTTTCCACTGAACGTCTCCAATAATAACAGGCGGCACTCAGAAGTCTGATTAGTTTAAATTGCTAAATGATGTGAGGCTGTCATGGATGATCGTTCTCGTCCTGCAGTTTTGATCGTGACAGGGAAGAAAAATCTTGACATAAATGATTTAACCAAAATAAAAAAAGGCATTCAGTGATGAGGTTATGAACCTGGGGTTTAATTTATCCATTAGGTCTGTGCACGTGAATGTGTGCTGGGGAGTTGGTGGGATTGTGCAAAGTTTTTTTAAACCCACTTGGCTGCTAAAGGTCATGACCCCTCCCCCCCTAATGAGCATCAAAGTGAGTTGTTATTGTTGGCTAATTGTTAACACAAGAACATGAATTGGGGCCAAAATTGGCCAACAATACAATCAGATAACAAGTCACGGGATTATTTTCATACACAGACATTAACGCAAGGTTCCAGTGGGCACAGTACTTTACACTTTGCCGATAGGAAAAGAAAATGTTGACAACTTGAAGTAATGCTTCAATCTCCTGCTACACTATTGTATACTTAACAAAGGACAACGTATGATCAGAAATGTAAGTAATAATTAATCTTTTTTTTTCAAGTCATTATTTTAGCATTAATTAATTATTTTGAAACTTTTTTTTCCACAGAGGCCAAGTGGGATCACAATTTAATTGTCAGTGGATTAAAAAACAACGTCTGCAGAGTATTACAGACTGACTGCAGTCATGGCCGTGCTGCACATGTTTAGCGTTCACAGATGTGAATGGGCTGCCCTTGGTTGGTCTCCAATGCCTGACAGTTCTCTATGGGAGGCCAAATTAGTCCAGAGAAATGGGCCACATGAGACACTTCTAAATTACTCAGGAATGTCAGGTTAAACTTAGCCTTTGTGTCGTTCTGCAGTTATGCAACTTGGAAATGTTTTCCTCCATTTCTCAGCGTCTTTGTCCCCCTCCCCGGCCACTCCCCTGAGTAAGAGCAGATATTAGCAATAATACGTAGCGCTTCTTTTGCACACAGATGATAAAACTACAGCGAGGTGGAAAAGGTGGAAATTGTGCCAATGGCAGGAACCTGAAGTGTGACATACATTACATGTATTGTTACAAATATGAAATATGAACTGTTTCACAGTTCTGGCCTGAAAAAGTAATTTGAAAAAGAAGGAGTGGAGTTTTGGGAAATTATGCTTTTGTTTAAAAATATAGTCTCCTTTTTCTAGTCTTCCTACAAGGTAATGACCTCTAAAACTAAAGTTTTTTTTTATATTAAATTACTTAAAAATATGAGTATATGCTGTGTATGCTTATTTTAAGTGTTTTTCCACATTCTCATAAATTATAAATGCATCCAAACAGCTTCAGTTTCATTTACTTCTGCCTTTTGTTTAAATTTTTTTTTTTTAGTTATTTTTTTAGTTAGTCTCACAGCTGACAGTTTTCTGGCCTAAAGATCTACAGTAATGAAATTCTGTAACAAATTTTATAATACAGTGAGAAGTTCAAACTTCCCAAATAGTTTTCAGAGAAAACACCATGTGACATCAGTATGAAAACCACAGAGCTGAAGCGCAAGTGTAGCTCAAGCACGATTCAAGACAAACACAAAGATTCTGTTTTCTGCTGCCGTGTTTTCTTACCCTCTGGCAGGGTTAACATTTCTGACTAGAAGACATCAAACCGTCCATTTTTGGCACCCATCAAGGAAGTGCTTGTCATGAGACAAGTTAGAGCCCACCCAAATAAGTGCATAATTACAGTCAGCACCATCGAGGCATGAAGTAAGGGCTGCTGGTTTTTTTCACTGCAACACAGAAACACTGGCATGGTATAGCCTGGGTGGGTCAACGGTCCTCATCGCATCACATAATTCAAAATTAATTATTGGGACCGTTAACTTAATACCGATAAAAAAAACACAATGCACACACACATAGGACAACCATCTGCTTAAGCCAGGATGACCACCACTATATCATGCAATCACAATAGCAATTGTAATTCATAAAACACTTTTAAAAACAACAGCGATGCGGCCAAAGTGCAGTAGAGAGGAAATAAAAAAGCTGGTATAAAATAGGCAGAAATCAAGCCAACACTGCAAATTGTGCATCAACTCAGTAAGTGGTTAATGTGAATGAAAACAAATGTGTTTCTATCATAGACTTAAGAACTGGAATTGGTGAGGCCTGTCTAATGATAATAATAATAATAATAATAATGTCTTCTTTGTGCTTAAGGGGTTATAGCAAAATGAGGCAAAAAGACAAATTAAGATAATAAGTTATGTGACACTAGACTGTAATTGTTTGTTTTTTTTAACGGAAAAACAGGCATCTGTCGTGGCCAGAACAATTCGGTAAAAATACAGTGAAAATGTAAATAACTTTTCAACCTGTTAATTGTACAACTTTAAACTGCTGCTGTTACTGTTGCACTTCCTTCTTACATGTTAGACACAAAACATAAATAGAGAAATAGAAAAAAAATATTGTTATATTATAACAATAATTATTGTTGCATTAATGTCATCAAGCAAGCCCTTAAAATCAGGTTACCAGCATGGAAATGCAAGAAAAACAAGAGGAAAAAAAGCTCAGTAACAATATACTACAGACATTGTAATGATCTGAAGTAATCCTTCAGTGTGAGTGTGAGTGCGAGTAGAACATCACCTTAACATCATGGACATGGCAGCAATGAGTGAGGGGATGTTGTCATTTACCACAGTTGCATCCACACTCATGAACCTTCTTGAAGAAAAGCAGGATCCCTCTGAAAGGAAAACAACAAAACCAATCATTTAAACCAAATTGAATCAAAATACACTGTTCCAGAGACTTTTCAGAATACCATGTGATCTGCTTCAGCCTAACTTTGAAGCACTGTGCATGCATTTGTTCAAATACACAAAAGAAATGTTGAAAAAGAAAAAAAAGTCAACTAGAAATGAGAGAATAAAAAAATACCAAAATAATAACTTATCACACACAACATTGATGTGTGGAGGGGTCAACTCAGTTTGGTCCATCTGTCCTCCCACCCCCAGGTGGACATTTTCCCTGCAGTAAAAGAAGCACCATCTCTTTTACATTTTCAGATCTCCCTCATCAGTTTTAACTGTGTTAGAGCTTGTTGGAACATTTTTGTTTTTCTTCAATATAAACAGTATTCATGTTGTTCAGAAGCTGCTTCCCCATCAGATTCACATTCCATGTTAACGTTTTACAAGACAAATTCTAGTGAGTCCCTAAAGTGTGTTTTGCTGAAAAGACAGGCACATTTACCATCTTACAAAAAACCCTTTTTAAACTTTTCTGTTAACATTGCATCGCCACAGCATGAACAAAACAGCATGAGTTTAGTTTTATGTTAATTATAAAACCAATACACAAGTTGAATCAACAAAACACGTCTGAAGTTTGAAGTCAGCTCAACGCTCAAATAAATCATCAATCCTCTGGCCTGTTTGACATGTACTGGTTCCTTATCAACAAACCCTTAGCTAAAACCCTTTGAAAAAACACATACTGAACAGCTGTAATGCTAAGCTAAGCACCTGCGATGCTAACGCTAATTATGCTAGCAACATGCTAGCTTTCAGTCAGCACAAAACTGCATTTGAAAAAAACACTGCAGCGCCTAAACGTTTACATTTTCAACAGTGCTTCATATAAACAGGACGCAGCACAGATTACTTAGAAACGGCCGGGTTCAAGTCCGACCAGCAAACAAGCGTCAACCAACCCCGTCAGGAGAGTGGAAATGGCAAAACACGCTCGAGTCTTTTCCTGACAAATAATGGTCACACATTTAAAGGTACGTTATTGCCGTTACGTCGCCTACCAGTACAACGATGGCAAGCCAATTGTTCTTGTTCTTGTTCTTGTTCTTCTTCTTTTTTTTAGCTTCAAGCTAGCAGGTGCACACAACGACACTGGTGGCTAGGCACTGTGAAGTTCGTCAAACTCCGGTCTTCTTTCCCGGTGTTCATTGGTTACTCTGCTACTCTCTGATTGGATGAAGCTCAGCTCTCGCCGTTTGCCCTGCAATACAGTTTCATGAAACATTAAAAAAACTATAAGGCCCATTATAAGTTTTGCGCTTTGTTTACCCCCATTATAAACCCTTCTTATTAACATACGTTCACACACATTCTTCTCTCTAGAATGTTCTACTGTTTCTTTATGTAATAAATGGGTTACATAAAAATAAAATAATTTTAGCACTGTCGAGTTGTATTGCTTTTTGTAGTACATATTTTTTCGATTTAAATTACAACAGTATGTTAATTCTACAAGGAAATATGATTCTTTAACATAGCCATTGTAAGAATAACAGTTTTTATATTTTACAAAGAATTACTGTCAATCAAAAATTACCTTGTTTTTCTATTTACTTTTTTTAATATTGTGATTTTAGAGCACTTTACTGTTAATCTCAGTAACTGTGTACTTAGAACATATAATAGATCTGTTCTTCAAAATGAATTATAATAAAAATAAAACAATAAATAATTAATTACATTCACCATTTAAAAAATAATAATTAAGGGATTTTAATGTTGGCAATTCCAGGCTAGACGTACACTGTTCATGGTGGAATCATTAAGTGCACTTTTTACAATCAAAACCTAACAAGCAGTGCATTAAGCAGCAGACCTGTTGTCACCTGTTTGTAATTTTTCATCATTTAGGACTGGAATTCCATTAGTTTGTTGTACTGGTGAGGTAGCTTCAGCCCCTTTTGTGTAAAACAAGAAATGTTTATTTTGAACCTTTGCTTTTTCTTCCCATCCAGATTGCCCACAGATATTGCCTTTCTCTGGGCTGTGTAACTGATATCTAAATCTTTACAGGCTCCTTCAATGCCATGTGCCACTCTGTGGCTCAGGTTCCTGTGACCTTAAGGTCAAGCGACTAAGAGCTCCTTGACCTCCAGTACTTCCTCCAAATATTAACAAAGTACTTATTCAGTCAGAAGTCCTGATTGGTTCACTCATATAATAGCCACTTAGACAGATAATTGTGGAGTGCAATGATCTCAGTTGGATGGACATGCCTTTATGCAGCTTACTGAGGGCATAATGATAGCTAACAAAGGAAGCAAAGATCTCTCTGGCTAAGTTTATGTGATCACATGCCTGCTGGCAGTAATGTTTTACTGCCTTGTTGTGCTCCTTATGCTGGACCAATCCAACTGAGTTTAATTGTGAAAGTAAATACTTGCAGATACCTTCAATTGGACCTACTAATTATCCTTGCAAAAGGCAGTGGAGGGGGCGGGGGTTAAGGTGGACAAACAAATTAAAATTACACCAGTTTTAGGGTAGTTTAAATCAATGTCTTGTGAATGCGATGCATTTTCTCCCCCAAACAGGTTATTTCAAATGTTGTCAATATTTTGTCTTCAAGCAAGCAAAACCAACAAACAAAAAGAGCCCACTGACATGAAGACACTGATATGAATAACCTGTAAACAAATGTGATCATTTATGTTTGATCATCTTCATTACTACATCCTTGTTTCAGTCAGGGTGGACAGAGAAGACTTTTTTATTCACTATTTTAGCTATTTGTTATTCTGCAATTAAGAACAACTGTGGCATAATTTCTAAGTTCCTTTCTTTCTCTAGGTTCTTTATTTTAAAACAAAAAAGAAGGAAATCCCCAGAGTGATTTAAAAAGGGGAACACATCATGCATGCACCTGGATGGATCTATTATCTACATCAAACAGCAGAACTCCTTGGCCACAGTGTGTAAAAGTGGGATTTCCCAGAGCTCTGAGGTTAGGACCTCCTGGCTAGGCATAATTGTGAAGCTACTCAGTCGGACATTAAGCAAATGATTTGCTTAAAGCCAGAAAAACTTCAAAAATAAACAAACCATTATGCTTGCTGTGAGGGAGTTGGGTTAGCAATTCTAACTCATGTCAATTGCAGACAAATGTCCCTTTGGCTGGCACACTTACAGCTGTAATAATATAGACAGGGCAACAGGCTAGCCTGCACACTGTTCACACATGCAGGCCAGCACATGGCAGAAGGATTTGAGAAAAAAAAAACATTACATGTATATATTTTAAATGTAATTTTTAACAACTGGCCGTACAGACTATTTTTTCAGCATTTTCCTGATTGAAGAGTTCTGTGAGAAGTTTTTTTTCCCAAACCACATCCAGCACAGAGAAAACATGACTGAAAAATGTGCTCTGAATGAATTGAGTCTTTTCCTTCATGTAACAAAATGTTTAGCAATTCTGAACTTTTATGGGTTATTAATGACCCAACGTGCTCTGTTGGATAATGTATAGCTGAATGGCTAATGGCTTAATGGGCTTAATGTTTATCACTGTTAACATCAAAAGCAGCAACATCCTGCAGCTTTCACTGTTGAGTCAACTGATCTTAATATGTGGTGTGCAAACTAGGAGTTCTACAAATAGCATGTTGATGGAGAGAATAAGGACATTTTCACTTTAAATCCTAATCAGTGAGGCCAAACACTCCCCTGAGTGCTAACTGTGCTGCAGTCAAACTCAAACCTTGCCAGTCCCAGTAAAGCCCCGGTAATGACATGGTCCAGAGCGCTTGATTGCAGGCATCTTGAATAGATCTGGCTTGCTCAGGCTCACCACAGGTCCCCTTTCAGTGGGCTGTCATTACCACAGAGGTCAGCGCTCACACACTGACGCACACACACCATTACATATGCATAAACATACCCACCCATACACATGTGCTCAGGGGGTGTTGGTGCTAGATGAATAAGTGCACTGAGGCCTGGGCCAGATCAAGCAAGCTGCAGCCCAGTGTTGGTGAAAGGAAATCCTAGTGTGGGACTATCAGAGCACATTAGACCGAGCAGACCCCGGCTCTGGCACACACAGCTGCAGACAGAACACACTGAGGCAGTAATTTAGCTGCCACTTAATGCTGCCACTTAGAACCTCAACATAAATATGTTAGGCAAATCGATAAAATAGCACACATTTAGCAATTTCATAAAAATTCCAAGTTACAATTATTATGTAAGTCCAACAGTCCAACAGACTGAGCAATTTCTATTGTAGTATTTAAGTATAAATGCTATTTAAGTATAAATGCTTAATATACTATATACTTTTATCATTTAAGTGTATATATATATATATATATATATATATAGAATTAAAGTTACACAGATGTTACTCATCAGTGAGTAAATTGAGGGAAAGAAGAAACTGAGGTAGATTTAATGTCATTTTTATAAATTGACTGAGCATATTAGGTTTCCCATTGTATAGGGCTATTAAATATTTTTGTTAGATTTATAAGTTTATTTAATTGTACAGCTAAAAGTCTGGCTAATTTATCAAACTAACTTTATCAAAACTCGTGTGTGTGTGTGTGAACAACAAATAAAGAACAAAAGCAAAGCAAAATAATTAAACTAGCTCACAGGAAATAAGAGATACAGATATAATAATAAAAATAAAATAAATAAAAAAACCCATTCAAAATGTGTACCATATAACAAAATAAATCCTAATAGTTTTTAATTTTATGTTTCAATGCATATTACGTTTGAATTTACCATTTACTGTAATTTCCCAATCTGGGATCAATAAAGTAAAAGTAGTAAAACTCTATCTATCTATCTGCCCCACAACCCTCTGGGTATAAGACGTCTCCAGTACGTGGCGACCTAAGCATTAGTAAAGCAACTTACTCCTTGGACTGATCAAGGGGGCGAGCATATCTTTTATATCTGCGTGAATGACTTACAGAAGTGTCTAATGTTTGGCAGAAGGCTCCACTCACCACTGCTTTATCTGAGACGGAGGAAAAGATGTAGTCAACGTTGGTCTGACATTGGGGAAGGACACTGTCTGTTTCTGAAAATGAAGGTCGCCTTGAGTCAGAATTCATGACAGTCACCAGACTCCCAAAGAACTTCTGGTGTGGTTAAAAGAGCAGGAGGTGGCAGCGGAGGAGCAGCACATGCAGCAGCAGCACTGATAGGTGAGTTGCAGCAGGCGTCGCCCCTGACATCAGCTGGAGGTGGCTGAAAGATGTGGCAGTGATTAATGTCTTAGGTTTCAGTACCATTTCTTTCAGTTCCTCTCATACTTTATTAATTTGTTCTTCTTGTTGGTGTAACATTACTTCCTGGCAGTGGATATTTGGGTTGGCTGAGTCCATCCTGGCCAATTATCCCTTTAACAGAAGTACTGGTGGAACTAAAAGGTAAGGTACCAGGAGTTCAGTAGACAACAGGATCTTTTCATAATCTTAGAAGAGATAGATAGAAACAGGTCCAAACAAATCCAGGACATTGGCTGTACAGATATACAAAAGGGTTGTTCATTTATTTTTTTAAATAGTACTTTCAAACGGAGAAAGATAAATAAATAAATAAATAAAATATATTTAGCCATCCATGGCAGCTTATAAATTGGGTCAAGTGATGCTACCTGAAGCACCTTTTTTAATCCCCGATAACCAAAAGTAGCAGTAGAAGAAGCATATATGTGTATATATATATATATATATATATATATATATATATACATATACGTATATATGTATATATGTATATATGTGTATATGTGTATATATATATATATATATATATATATATATATATATAACAACAATCTATCTATCTATCTTTTGAAATGCTATCAGAGTAATAGATGCAGAATCGCTGCCTCAATCAGAGGCTTCACACAGATCCTTTGGAAAAGTTTCTAATCATGACAAAGTTAACCAACATCATAGACATTATACCTATATTGTTATAAAATACATGAATGAATGAACTAAATGAGCTAAATCAGAGCAAAGTTGTAACTGCTGGCCACTTATTGGCATAAATGAAGCATTAATCCTGCTGGGTGTTATTTTCTAGGTGGGTGGCAGGTCTGGAAACTGAGTTCACTGGTGAGTAATTTTGCCTGCGATCTGGAAAAATACTTTACCTTCCAGAATGACCTAAATATAGAGCTGTAATAAAACACCTCCTGCCTCTGGCTTGTTTTTCTTTACTAAATAACATCTAACTGTCTATTACTCCCAATTAAAACTAATGGACTTGCTAATTAGGGTAATTCTGTAAAAGAGCCATTGTTTAGATCAAACCGCGGTTGACATTCACTAATGTCCCGACTGACCAATCTCAAAACCTAACAGTGTTCTCTCTTCCCTCAGGACAGGCTATTTGTTTCCCCTGATTCAACACTGTGGAGTACAGAAATGTTTTCTCTGTGGAGTAAGCTGATTATAACATTATGTAACACTTAAAATTGTTAAGCTGTAATGGCATCACATTAAGGATGAGAATCCAGAACCAGTTCTTGAAGAGAACCAGCTCCTAATGGTCCAATCATTTGGAATTGTTGGTCTGCTTGACTCATGGTTCTGTTCACCAATTCCACAGAACATTTTTTTTTGTATTTGACTTCACACGCATTCTCGCTAATTTGTGCTCACAACATCGCATCGAGGCAGAGTATATATTTGCATTCCTGTGTGGGAACATTGACAACCTGTTTTCATTATAGTGTATGAATAATGTCTATTCTCTAAAATTAAGATTAACATTAAGATTATGAGGACGAGTTTTTATCCATCCAGTTCAGCTCGGATCTACCAGTAGATCACAAAGGGAGTGCCGGAAAAGCAATTCAGTAAAAAAAAAAAAAAAATATATATATATATATATATATAGATGTAGTTTTATTTTTAGATGCTAATCACTGGGGCTAATTATGCCATTTAATCATAAACCTAAAGTACTTATGATTAAGTACTTATATGAAAAGGAATATATAATTATATATTGATATGTATGTAAAAAGGTGAGTAAAAATATATTTATAGTTTTCAGTGTGGGTAGATCATTTTAGCCATGTCATTTGGAAAGTAGCATCCAAGCCAAAAAAGTGTGGACACCCCGGCATTAAGGGAAAGTCATCATAAGATGAATTATATAATTATAATAGATTCATTATTATGCCACACGGTGGCAAATATCGTTAGGACACTCACTTTAGCAGCAGGAGTTAGTAGATCCCGGCTCCATCTTTCAGTGTGTGGTGAGTTTACATGGTCTCTCCGTGTTAGTGTAGGTTGTGCGTGGGTACCTCTGTTTCCTCCACAGCAGCTGATAATTGATGTGTTCCTCTTTTCCCTGCATCAGACAAGTTGTTTTAGTTTTCATGTTTTTTTTGACACACACACACAGGCTAATGTATCTGACCCTGCCTCAGGGTCCTTGAACACACGTTTGTTATGTAAAAATGATAATTTACTAAAGTTGTTATTTTCAGGCAGTTTTATTAATTAATAACTAATAATTAAATTAATGCAAACACGTACTTTACATGAAAGAGGTATAGCCAAACAAACCTATTTGTACCATTATTTATTTCCTTACTCAATAAGAGTCAATAAGAGTCAATAAGGAAGCAATCAATGACAGAAACATGTAAATTCAGTTTTTATATTTTTAGATTAATATATGACAATAGTGAATCTACGGATAACTTAAAGAGATCATCAACTTTACAATGAAATAAAACTCATACTAAGGTTTGAGCTTATTTGTCATCACCATAACATAAAATGTTAATAAACCACACCATTTTCAAAGCATAAATTGAAATGTGTAGAACTCGGTTGAATGTATCAAGAATTACTTTGTGCATTTTGGGTGAAAACTAGACTGTATTAAAGATCATTTCTGGGGTTCTGGGGCAATGTTCTTATTGAGATTTATTCCCAGAATTTAGACACATACTAAACAGAAGTATAGTTGCTACACGGATTCATATCCATTTATGTCTGTCTGACTGTTATTTTTTGTCATAGCTTCATCTCTGACTCTACCGTCTTTGGACTGAAGATTTCTGCATGAACCTCAGGGTCACTACAAACCAGTCGGTGCCTCCTACACTGACTTCACTTCACTCGTGATCACCTGCAGCAGCATACTGCTCCTGGAAAACAGACTGATGTTACTGCCAGTAAAAATAATTTTACATTACTCTGAATGCAGTTAAAAACATTAGTTTACACTACGTTTTCTTACTTTAAGTAGGAATAAGTAGACATTTTTCATCAATTATAGTGAAGGGCAACTTCAGATAAGCAAACTCAGTCACTACTGGTTTGATATAATTTACCTTCGTTCCTCTATGGCAGTTCATCTCCCTTCATTTTTTTTATTGGAAGAATTCTGTCTGCAATACTGTGAGTCTTCTGCCTAGACACATTTCTAGAAAAGTAATACCTTTATTTTTTTAGATGTAATACCATTTTTTAACTAATATATATATATATATAT
>NC_024317.1:13888729-13941495 GCF_000523025.1 Cynoglossus semilaevis
TATATATATATATATTTTAAAAAATCCCCACAGCATTCCAGACGCTTTTTTTTGTGGTCTTACTAACCTCAATTTCCTAAATGTTTAAAGCATTTTAAACATCCCAGTGAGGCAGCGTTGCCTTGTAGAGTGTCAGCTCAACAAATTAATTGTATTCTGCTGATTACCAGTCTGGATTGCTGCTGATTAATTCCGGCTCTGGAAAAGCTGCTGTTGTCCCAGGTGGTTTGTGTTTAAAGAGAAAAACTTTCCGACATTTTAATACGTCACAAAGGAAGTCTCTCCTATTTCCAACGTTGTGCAGCCAGATCAGGCTGAAACATTTTCTATGTGCCTTTACTTTCTCTGGCCGTATAAAAGTGAGATAATCTGCTTTACCTTTCACTGAATCCAGTTCTTTAGATCATCGTTGTACCCAAAACACTCCCAATAAAAAGGATTACATGAATTGTTGTCTTGTGACTAAAACACAGGTAAGCCTCTGCTGCCAGATAACAACAGATCCAGGAACTGCATTCTCATGTTTTGCTCACATTTATCTTTTCCCTTTTGCTTCACAACCATAAATTACTGGATGACTCCTCTCACTAATTCGATACATGCATTTATTTAACTTCTCTGGCACTGAACCGACCGACCTAAGAATATAAGTATTGTTTCTGACTGGACTTACCATACCATGGAATAACCATATGTGTGTGTTCCATGTGGCTTAGCCTGTTCTGGCCGAGAAGCTGCTAAGCAGAGTTGATTAGTGCAATTGGAGTATTCAGCATGGGAACAACTGCTTTGATTTGGCCTGATTGCTATTTGAAGGAAATGGTCAAGAGAGGCACTGTTCTGTCAGGAACTGTTTGGCAGAATCCAGAGGACCCTTTCCTGCACACTCTCATACAAGGACACACACACATGGCAAACAGACCTCCCACTTGAATATTTCTGCGTTATACTGGGCAGTGTTTGGATTTCATCTCTTTCCATCTGAATATTAGCCCTGTGTCAAACCAACCATGAAATAATAGATTAATGCATAAAACAATAACGTTGTTAATCCTGATTCTTTTGCGCACTAAGCAACCAAAATGGCAAACGGTGAAGTAAACACACACACACACACACACACAAAAAGAAATCTGGAGCCAAGACCTACAGTACTTTCACTAATAAAGGTTGTTTCCGTTTCAGATGGGAAAACCGGATACAAACATTTAGATGCTTAGCTTGAGAGCTTGGCAGTAACTACTTGTTTTTACTGCATCACTTAAATGGCTTTGTGTTCCAGAGGGAAATTAGACCTCATTAGCACAAGCAGCTGCCTGCTGCCAAAACTCGAGAATGAATACAGCAATGTCTGAAGCAAGGTGATGTAAACCTCAGTTTCAACCAAGGCCTCACCCACACCATAGGGGTGAGGTGGCGCAGGTGAGAAGAGAAGATTCGGCGACTGCTCCTTTAAGATGTTTTGTTTGTTTTTTTAAATATATTGAAAGATTGAAAGCAGCAGCGAAAGCTTGTTACTTGTTAGATAATTTTCATCTAGAAGAGTCTGTGGGTATTTTTGTATTCACACTGAATAAATAAATGTAAATTATTAAAAGGACGGGATTTAATGGTGTGACTGGTTAAACATCTTGGTCCCATCTTATATCATTGTCTTACTTCACATTATAGAAAACAAAAGCTACTCTCATTGTATCAAGATATTACAACCCTGCTTGTGACTCTTGAGAAAGTCTCCATGATATTGTTTGGAGGGAAGATGCAAACCCTAACTCTGGGGCGTGGCTTTCACTGATGTAATCAGACTTGATGAACTGTGGTGATGTAATTTATTACATTATATTATTATTGCAAATTATATAAGCCGCAACATGTTTAAAAACACAGAAAATCAGCATCTTCTGTTTTTCAATTGTTTGGAAATATGTTACAAAAAAGTAAAACTCTGACTTGACGGTGGTCTATTTTAAACCTTGATAACTTTGGTCCTAAACCACTGCAGGGCTGAGCATGAATGGAGATGGTTGAGTCTGTCAACAGAAGTTTAGAAGGAAAAGTGTGTAGAGAGAAAAGGTTTTGGCTAGGTACTGAAGGGAGGGGGGAGGGGGGGTTGCAAAGTAGCATGTCAGATTGGGGGGTTAGCATAGCATCTGAGAGCAATCACTCTCTATGACAAAATGCAGCGCAACAGCCATCTGTGACACTTATTACCAGCACATAATCACTTGCCTCATTAAGACTGAGGGCCCTACAATGTCAAAGGACTTGTGTTGATCTGACATTTACCAACAGCCAACAACTTGTCCCGTCACACCTGAGGGTAGTGTTTCTCACTGTGGAGCTCAAAGCATCGCTCACTAAGTTTGTTTTTAAAATGTACCATATGCAGGAACATTAGTATATTGCAATTTACAGCATGTAACGCATGACTGCTGTCTGGGTAACATGAAGCTTAAGAATAAATGAGATATAAGTAGTTCCTTTATAGACTTTACAACAGACTAAATTATGCTTGTACTAATGTTCTAGTTTGAGACGATCGATCAATCCTTTAGTGAAAACCAGTGTCAAGTAAACCAAAAAGTTTCAAAGGTTTCGTGATTCATGAGAATCAAGCAGGATGGATGGATGGATGGATGGATGGATGGATGGATGATAGATGGATGGATGGATAGATGGATAGATAGAGTCCAGAGTCTTCATCTGGTGTGGGGATGTTAGGAGTGAGGAGAGGAGTGGACAGGAGGGGCTGACCATGAAAGAGTAGAGGAGGGGTCAACGGGGGCTTGTAGGGAGGAGGAGTGAGAAGGGCAAGGTGGAAGTCTGGAAAAGTACCGGCAGGGGGGTAGAAGGATGCAGTGGAGTTGGGGTGGTAAGTCAGTGAAGGGAAGGGGAATAACACCAAAGAGTTTTACAGGTTTATTGGCATATGCAAAAATTATGAATATAACGGCCTGAAAAAGTCTGTAACCTAAATTTAAATTTAAAGTCCAACAGATTATAGAGACACTTTCTTCCTTTTTCTTAATATCTTTTTAGGCTTTTGGGCTAAATGTAATGATCAATATGTACATCTTTGGGAACAGTTATTCAACATTGAACCCTTTTCTAAAGCATTTATCGACACAAAACAACAACAGTTAGGACCCTCATTGTCTTTCAAAGTACATGGACAGAGACACTGCAACTTATACTCCAAACATAATTGATGAGTGAAACAATAAGCCATCTGGAGGTTGTCCTACTTTCTCTTTTTGTGCAGCTGAGGTCATTTCTAAAATCCATGTCGCATAGTGAAAGCAAGTACTATCCCATCTGGGAATGTGGAGAGTATTCCCAGTTTACCCGGAAATGCCCTGATCTTCCTTGATTACATAACCTCTGACCTGCACCGGTTTTACCTCGAGATGGAGAATTGGAGATTATTAATGAAAAAACTTTGTAAACTCTTCATAAAAACTTCTGTACTTGCTGCTAGACTCTTCTTAAGCTCACAAAATAAAATCTTATTTTCCTTTAAGGATAAATTAGGCCTCCTCCTCAGCCATACAGGAGCAGAGGCTCTTGCCAGATGGCAGCCACCTGATCTGTCCATTATCAGGGTGGTAAATGTCCTTAATAATTTTCCTGGACCTGATTTTTCTACCTTTAATGTCAATTTTTAGTTGACATTTAATGGCTGAGAAGCCTGTCAGTGGTGGTTGCATGTGGCTGTGGTTGCCAAGGCATGGTACGCCAGCCTTAGTGAGAGAGAGAGAGGAGTGATTCACAGTAAATATTATGATTTGTTATGTTGTTTCGGTGTCGCCTCCAGCCCACAGTAGTCTGTGTACTCCTAGCTGAGTACACCTTGAATCAAAAGCACTTGGCAGTACCAGTACTTTTGTTCTGAGGGACAATATATGTGACCGGTGAATTATCTGTGTCAATTCTCCTGAAGACAGTTAACAAAGCGAACATCGTGCGATACGATATTCATCTAACGCATCAGTGAATCCCTAATTATCATTTTTAATATGTCTCTAGCTAGCTGATGTTATCACCTGAGGCATGACTACTAAAAAAAATTGTTTTAACATCAAGTAACGTGGGAGTACGTTGATAAGTCATTTCACTGTTATAATTTTTTCACAATTTAATCATTAGGAAAGCACAGATGAGACTCCATCTCAGTGTCTGCTACAGTTTCTGGATGGCTGAATGTTTGAAGTCACGTTTTTGTAAATGTTGTGATGGTGTGTAGCAGAGAAAAAAGAAAGTGGGGTTTAATGTTCTGCACTGACTTTGGCAAAGGAGCTAAGCATTGCTGAGCCAGGTCAAATTTTTGGAAAATTAAATAGTCATCATGAATGGAAACAGTTGCACTATGACCATTACTTCACATGGTAATTATTATATACAGAGAGTAATGAGTCACTGGTAGAAGATTGGTCCTTTAATCTAGAAGAAAACCAAGACAGAGCCTGAGCAGAAAAATATACAAAATTATTAAAAAATGCTTTGGGTTTGCTCATGTAAATACAGAGTAAATGATACTTGTTTTTACTGAAAGCAATACAAAGAGAGGAGGGGAAGGCCTGCACACCAGAGGTTTAACTCCACTGGAGGCATTCCTTTGGAAGCAACACACTACATTGACATACCCTTCTGATAATAATTGTTTAACAGGCTGTTTTCAGTTCAATCCTGTGTTAAATGTATACATATTATCTGGGCAATGCAAACACTGTTATACTGGCAATACTATATTCCAGCATGAGTGATATCATTAACTGCTGTTCCTACTTTGTTATTTATCTTAAATAACAGACACCACTAATATGCTGTGGGACTGACCCCTGTTCAGGCACACCCCCACACCTCCAAATCCTATGCCCATGGGCAAAACTCCAATCAGTCCACATATCCAAGCACTTTTTTCATTCTTCTGGCACTGGCCCTGCCCCCTCTCACTAAGTTAGAGACTGCCTTCCTGAAATGTTTCTGCTAATTCTCGTTTCCCTTTACTCACAAGTGTTACATGTGAGGGTTGTGTCTGCCAAGTAGGGGAGTGGTAATTATAATAGGTCCTAGGAATTAACCCCACCAGGTGTCACTGAATAGCCTGTTTACCTCACTGATTAATGAATGGACCACACGACTCTCCCCTACCCTCACCCACAGCTCTTTTATTTAGAGCAGAGCATGCCACTAAATCAATATGCTGATCAGTGACAGGTCTAAACCACGTCAGGCCAAAGAGGCCAATCTGTCCACCCAGCCCCCTCTCTTCTGTTAGATGCACTTCACTGCTTAAGACAAAGTACCATGAGTTCTTCCAGCAAAGTCATCAAAATAAAATTGTTTTCAGCTAGTAGGATAATTAACTTATAGATTTATTTAGTTGGTCAATAAAAAAATTAAAAACTAGTTTATTTATTAGTGAAATATTTATAAAAAATATAAGTAATATTTTAAAAACCAAATAAACTTTCCTTCTCATAAAAAGGCTGAAAAATGTCAAAATATCCTCAGGTTCTGGATCCATGGCTTATTCAGTAATTAGCCTCCAGCTGACTTGTATTAACAGCTCAACTTTTCAAAATTTCCTTTAGCTCTGATTGTACAATAGGCCAGGCTACGGAGACCTCACCTGGTGAATGTCTGTTTGAACAGCAAATACGTTCTATAATTGTACAGGTTGCAGCAGAGCTGTTATCCGCAATGTGATGAAAAGTAGTGTAAAAGCAGGACTGAGTTGTCTCCTCATGTCTGTCAGACAGGATGTGAAGGGAGGCTTTGTGTACACAGGTGATGACCTAATCAGGCTGTCCTCTTAAAGATGGGCCAGTGTGGGTTCATGTCACTCAGCTGCCATAGCCGAGCCTTTTAAACCCTGATACATCCCCATTTATACAACACTGACTCATTACACATGACAGGGGCACTAACAAGGTGAGGTTTACCCTTAACAAATGTTTGTCTGTCTGTCCTTGCAGTTCAGCTGTGTTTAATTTTTCAACATTTTCAACATAATACGCAATAATGATAATAATATTAACAACAGCAGCAACAATAATAATATGCAAACATTCATTTTCAAATATTTACTTGGGCAAAAGGGAGCGCTTGGCAAACACCAGCCATTTCCTCCTGTATATCATAATTCAACTAAGGCCTGGGCACCAGCCAGCTACAGTACCCAAAAATATCACTGTATAGAATTTCAAATATGCACGGTTTCCACAGAAACCGCTCAGATATTTTGTGCTCCTTCTTTTTTTATACCGACAGTGTTACTGCTGCCATCACAAGCAAAGCGAGTGAGTTCTGGTCGATGTGGGTCTGTGGGACAGAAAGCTGTTGTTTCTACATCTCTCTGACTGGGCAGTTTGACATGTTATTATCATTAACACCAACAGTTATTTTACCAAGCTTTGATGCAGTTTTTTCTGACTGTTATCATTTATCTGCTCACTGGCTATACAGATACAGAGAAGTCACGGGTCACAGAAGGAGCTAGATTTTGGCTTGAGGCTGACATCATTGTGTGTCTAAGAGTGCAGCATCACAGTAATGCCACATATGTCTTTCTGGTGGTTAGGGAAAAACATCAGGACACCGCCACAGAAAAAAAAAGCAGTTCCAAATCTTTTTTTCTTTTTTTTTAAGTATTTGAATACATACATTCTTGAGTTTAAATTTACATGAAATAATTTAACTACCAGTGTGTAAGTAGAATATTGTTGTTAAACACACCTTTCTTCTTTGTAGTGTTTGCAAAAACATTTTATTATATCCTTTTCATGCAGCAGTTCTTTTAAATAAAACTAGCAAACAACATTTGTATTAAATAATTAATTAAATTAAATAAATAACTTGATTTATTTACATTTTAAAATTATAATTAATTTGATTTGTAATATTTTTGCATAACAATGTGATTTAATGCAGAAAAATGCAATTAATGTTAAATACAAATATTAAAACTTTAATCCCTGTATTAATTACTAGTACTTTTGAGACATGATACTATGTAACCTCCATTACTCCACTCCGCCTGTGCAGTGAGGCCAAGCTGTCACTTGGTATCAGCTAAGAGCGAGCATTAACACAAACTATTAACAAAGCCTTTAAGTTACAAACTGCTGCTGTCTTCATCTAAGAGCTTTTAATGGATAAAGTTTTGATTGTGTCAGCCAACACTTCAGCAGCCTTTTACCCCACGGCTACGGCTTTGCTGCGTGCTTTCACCAGCTGTTTTTTTTCACTCAGCCTGTCATAACAAAACGACTCAGTCAGGCAGAGATGGATGATAGGATGAAGCAGTGGGAGCACAAATTGTTGTGACTACCACAGGTGGGGACAAGGAGAAGGAAAGGATGTGACAAGTTAAGCTGTCACTGAGGAATGCTGTGGTTGTTGTGGTACAGGTGTATGGTGCCTTCAGTGTATTAATGCAGAGTTATTTGCACGAATACACATTAAATCACTTCCCTTTCTAGAGGAATGTTCTAACACGTGTTTTCGCTGCTCTTTTTACTTGTGTTAAAGTTTATGCTTCCATTCTACATGTGTAAAGCACAGAGTGATTAGGTAATCATGACATCTTAGTGAAATACAAACACAAAACACAAAATGCCAGACATGTGAGCCCTAAATGTTGACGTGCCTATAAACTTTACATAATTAATTAAATGATTATTTTAGGTGGAGAAACATCCTGGTCCAAAATATAGAGAAGGATCAACAAATGCAGTTTGAAATTATTAATTTATTTTCTCCACTTCAAACATTGTATTGATGGACATTTATATGGTGTGTTATGCAAAATAAATTTCTTTGTAATGTGCAGTTGGGTCATCAGTCAGTGTCTGATTTACACCTCTCTCTCTCTATGTGTGTGTCTCTCTTTGTTCTTTTGGCCAAAGTGGGTTAATTGGAGATAGTCACAGTATTGACTGAGTCCTTGGACAGGAGCCCTTGACCTATGTCTTCATTTAATATTTTAAGGAAGCCCAGCTCAGGGTTAATGTTCGACTCTGAGGTGCCAAAGCAGTTGGAGAACCACCTGCACTTTATCAATCTGTTTAGATTGGGAGCTGAGGCTGGCATACTTAGCTGAAGCCTTTCTATCTTAATCCTCAAACATTGTTAACAATATCAGAGACATTTGATGACTGGAGTAAAACCCATAGTCCAACTTCCACATTAGCTAGGTAAACTGATGGCAAACACTTACCGAGGTCATTCACAAGTCTAGTTCCTGGTTTGATGATGCTTGTCTCCTGTAAATATTAGCCCTTGGAATATTTTTCAGCCTGTCAAAACAAAGCACAGCGATTGCTTTTAGCTTCTTTACCTTCTAGGTGACTGTTTGAGATACTTTGATGACTCAATCCACCTGAAATCTGTTCAAAACGCTCTCTTTACAGTTCTCCGTTTCTGTGTGCAGAAGACTAAGGAGTAATACTGTTACAGTCTGTTACTTTTTAGTATCTCTGCAGTTTGATTGTTTATTTATTCATTGTTTTTATTTATTTTCACTTGTTCTTCTTATCAGTTCTTTGCTGGTTGAGCTTTTCAAAAATCCCTTAAGTGATAAAGAACTACAGTTAATTTTACTATTCACACTGTTCTGGAAGAGACTGTCGTTATATGTGCTTTTCCACTTCTAAAATACTCAAAGACACTGAATTATCCTACCTTCTTATTTCCATACATGGCAACCAATAAACTTTTTCAAAAAAAAAAATCTTGCATATTCCTAAAAAAATTATGTCATCAAAAGCCACTCAGAGTGTCTTAAGAGTGAATTGGTGTGACCACCATCTATTATCAAAGGTCTTGTATATGTGATCTTTCTGGGGTAGTAGATTTCCCCATTGATTTTCATGAATTTAAGTGATGTATACCACTTAGTCTTCTACCAGACATAACACTCTCAACACCATCCACCGTATAAGGTATTCTGACAGACGTAACACCCTTAACACCATAAAGGTTTACAATTCCAGACATGTTTGTCTGAAATGAAAGATGGTTACACCAACCTCCTGTTCAGAGCTGCTCTGTGGACCTGCAGTTTGACACTGAAGCAACATTCCGGATGAAACAGAGAAAGACATAAGGCAATAAGGTAAAGTTTGAACTTTACCTTATTGCCTTATGTCTTTCTCTAGTTCATAACTCGTTGCTTCCTTCCCTTCTAGTGTTAGTTTAACATAGAATGTATATTTAACCTGAAGATAACTGCTGTATGACAGGGTATATGATTAACTTTAGTATAAGTGCATTTTTATCTGAACTCTGCAGTATCGTTTCATCTAACGTTGTTATATCAAAAGTGTGAGGCTAACTGTTGGTTCAAACCAAAATATGTTTGACAAAACAGTGAGACAAAGTATTGGTACTGTACAACTTCAGTCATGTAATGCAAACTGTGTAGACAAAAATAATATCATTTTTGGCATAAATGTATTTGTATGAATAATGAGGATTTTGGTCATACACAACCAAGCATACAAAGAAATAATACAATAATATAAATATAGTATATTAATAGAAAGCCAAATGTAAATATAGAAAAAATGACATCTGTCCCGAACAATGCAGTGTGCAACACTATCCTCTGGGGTTGACAAAAAGACAGGAAGATTGACAAAGAGATGAGAAGAAAGGAGTCTCACTGAGAGCCATGGCAGGGGAGAAACTAGAAGACATTACAAGGAGCCAATCTAGACAGAAATGTCAGACAGAAATTGGGCAGAGAACTCAAAACTGGGTCAGTGGAAACTCAATGTTGGCCTCAGTTTAACCTCAGCCATGGATTCCCAAATCTCAGCCCTGGGATTGGTGAACTGGACCTAACTAAGACAGGAGACTCTGGATACTGAAAAATACTGAAAAAAGTCTTACAGGTAAGCCTGCCCTGTTGGACACTCTGATGTGGGACAGGCACCAGTAGCAGACAAGGGGACATTTAACACACCAGGAAGATCCATGGAACACTGTGTTACAGAATCTTCAAAATCAGAACAGCACTAGCTGAAGACATGAAGTGTATAACTTCCCTTGCTTTTGTATCTTGCCCTCAACAATAGCCAAGCAACAGTGATTTAAACAGTCACCTCTTGTTACCCTCACTAAGGTCATTGGGTAATTACCATACAGTCCGACACGGGTACCATGACTGTTTTTACTTAAATCAATATACGACTTAGCAGTAAAATCTCCCAAGCAATTATACAGCCACATGAGGCACATCTGGGAGATTACTATCTCTGTGTCTTCTGCTGGCAAGATCCGAAGGCCTCCTGCTATTTTAATCTATGCTATATATTCCAGCAGCCTGCAATCAGACCAAGTGGGAGTGGACTGGACACTAAAGAATCTTCCAAAATAAAAACCATTTGCTCAATACGGCTGTGATTGGGAAATGTATTTCAAATCTATCTAACTATTATGTATCTTGCTTATGTTACCATTAATGTTTTGTCCATAACTTTATAGTCCTTGAAGAAATATGACATAATTGCGAATAATAGGATGCCCTGGGAATGAGCTGGAAAAAGAGGTGGTTTTAAAATAATGTACCATGTAAAAGTTGGAAGGAGGAATGAAGTCTGGATTAGTTAATGTCAAATGACTTTGGATGAAAGGTTAACAGTTGTTCATTTAGTGGTGAATGTCAGCTATTTCATGAGCAAGATAGATATTGTTGCAGCATACTAATTTGGGTTTAAGCTTAAACTACAATCAGACCTTGTGACCAATGATACACTTGCCTTAGGTTTTCGCAAAATTGTTTAGGAAATAACGGCAAACATAACCAGGGTGAATACTGCAAAATCCACAGCTCTGTCTTTCCTGACACTGAGAGAAAATCCACTTCTCGACTTTTAGGCTATATGTAGCTACATTGATAATGAAAGAAAAAGTCGAAATTTGGGCAGAAAATGTTGTTCACAAGTAGGACTGTGTTGGAAAAGCTATTAAACAAAGTTTGTAGTATAGTATAGAATAAAAGTAATTCAATATCATATCAAATATAAGAATATTGCAGGGAATGAACAGGGAAAGTGTACAGAGCCCACAGATATGCCACTTAGCAGCTATGAGGTATGTAAAAGTATACTGTATATTCACTCAGTACATGAACAACACGAAGTTCTAAGCAAACTGAATGCTTCAAATTACATTAAACATAGTTTTCAATACCACCGGCTATTACATAAACGTAGAATTCATGTTAGTTTTTTAATATATGGATTTTCTACTACATTATATGTCTTATTATTCCTGTTTTTTGTAATTCCTCAAACGTATATGCATTAAGAACTTTATTTAAACGCCATTTTGCTGACTATGCTAATAAATAACACTAGGTGAAAGAGTTAAAAAGTAGCCATATATATATAAACTTCCCGTGATTGTGTTTTGCATGTCAGCAGCGGCGCTGGGTTGAGTTAATGATCTGCTCACCTGCCAGTGGTCGTCTCTTCAGGCTGAGAGGGTATTTAAGATGGCAGCCGCCAGCGCGTTAATGCCCATTTGCATCGATAAACCAGTGGTTTCAGCGATTTGCTTGGCCATCTCAGCTTGTTATCCGTATTTTTGCCACTCGTGGAATTGTGTGTATTGGCGTTAACCTCGCGGGAGTTTGGGATTTCCGCTGCGGTATTGTTCACTGGAGGATTCACTGCCGTCACTTTCCTGTTTTGGTGCTGCCCGATATGGAATCTGCCCATCGCCACCTGCCAACAGGCCCGCGCCCTTATCGATATACACTGCATTATTCCTCTTTCTGTAAATAAACGTTGTACTCACTTTGCCTCCTCTTTTGTGCTCCTGCTTTTGTGTCCACCTACCGTGGTCCTTCTCTCGGCTGAGAGAGAAGTTGTAACGCCGTCCGCATCAATGCTCAATTTAGATTATGCTAATCTGCATTAACCCAATCTGCTTGATTTTTCACTGTGGAAGGAAACTGGCCAATGAAGGGAAAAACTAGGCACACGGAGAAAAGTATGCAATTCCCATATACAGAAAGAACATCACAGTGAGAGATTGAGCCCCTAAACTTTATGAACCCACATATACTCAATATTAGGCTTTTGACTTTATTTTAGGGCTGGGTGGATTATGGGTTTTTATCATCTCATTTCATTTAAACAGCCACTGCATTACTATTTGAAATTTTACCCCTTTTTGTGCTTGCTCAAAATCAATCTCTCTTCTCACCCTGCTGCTATGTTGGGATGACTTCTTCTTTTTCACTTAAATAGTGAAGGGAATGACTCATTTGAACATATGGAAAAAATACATTGACAGGAATTCAATTTCTCCAAACTGCTGTCTCCACTTTTGAATGAAGTCAGGTAATTTTCTTCAAAATTCCCTTCTGGAATTAATCACACCAGTTGACCATTTCTGCACACTGCAGGTCTGGCTTGGAGAGGCACGGACTAGACAGTGGAGAATCAACACTGAAGAAGAGCTGGAGGCTGATGTATGTAATTTAATACAATTGCAAAAATGTATTTCTAACTGGTAAAGTTAAAAATGAATGTGTTGAAATTCTTTAGTAGTATCTACTGTGCTGCTCCTGTTGTACATTTATAAAACTAAAACAATTCATACTTTGAGGCCTGTGGGCTCTCCTCAGCATCTGTACCATTATTGTATACTGAATTACTACCAGGGTTGCCTCCTTCCTGTGACGGTTTGTCAAAATTCTTCACACCTTGTGCATCACAGCACCCAACAGCCATTGTATCTGTAAAGATAAACAATGCATAATATATATAATAATATGCAGTGGTCAGTCATTAATTTCAAAAGGTTTGTTATAGTAATATAGATACGGTATTCCTATTAGTATTCCTATTTCATTTTGTCAGTTTAATTCACATAATTTACTGAAATAAAAAAATATTTCACCAGTGCATGTGAACCATGAGGAAACATGGCATTCAAATACATTACATTATTATAAAGAAATTAATGTAGACAGTCTACAACAATAAACAATAAAGAATACATACTGTACTGTACTTGAAAGTAAAGTTACTGATTGTTATCAGAGCAGTAGAAATAGTGTTGGTTCTTTAGATCATTCATTTAGAATAGCTGGACAGTTTAAATCTTGAGGTGTTGTGCGAAAATGTATAGTTTTAACAGAGATTTATTCCTATTAATTTGACATTTTCTTTAGTTCTTTTCCTTGGATATTTTTGTTCTTTGTCATTTTGTACTAATGTTTTTAACTCCTCTCAGCCCCATGTCAGTTTTTTTTTCTCCCAGAGACGTACTGAAAGAAGAAAGGAATTCACTATACATAACATTAACCGTCATCCAAATAATGTCTTACCTGTGATAGATAGGTTTTCCAAAGAAATTGTGGAGAAATTATCCTGAGAAGATGGGCTAAGTGCCCCACCTAACACCAGAAACGGACCCTGGGCTCTGTTTAAGATTAGACCTGTGAAGACCCACTCTCTCACTGTGTGCCTGTAGCAGCGCTATGTCACAAAGAGTTTGTTCCTGGATAGTCAAATGAAAAGAATGGATGTTTTGAATTTGCAGATAGATGACAGGCTGACTCTTTGAGAGCCTTGAGACAGAGACAAGGAGAAAGTGTCTGAGAGCACGTGGCTGAAGGTTTCATCTGCTCTTCTGCAGCTCCAGCAAAGACAGCCTCACTCTCTGTCAACTTCATAGTATTGTGTGTATTACCTGTCCATTACCATGATACATTTCCATATAGTGATCCTGTTTCCCTTCACTTTACCGTGAGTAACCATGCACGTTGAGCCCTGCTCTTTATGTCAATCTGCTTTTGATTGAGCCTTGAAATTAGTATGCATATTTGGTGCAACTAGATATATCTGGATTAACAGTAATATTTTCTTTAAACAATTTGAAGGGGAAACATTCCCACAAAAAAGCAGGTTGACAAGTTAATGTTAGGTTTATCATGCTATGGTTGTCAAGGTTAGAACACATTAAAACACTGACCTTGGATTTTAAGACCTCTTATTTTTAAATTTGGTAGATTAACTCTTCGAAGTACTGCTGAAGAAATCATCGACACCGTCCCCACATTTAATGCTGTTGTTTGATCTCCTCTTAATAGAATAAACACGTACTAATTTGAAGCAGTCAAATTAATAATAATAATAATAATCAAATAAAAAGAATAATTTTACCAGTCAAACGACGCTGTCATTCAGTCAGAATGACGCGGACTGTCAGTGCAATAATCCCACAGTCTGTTTACTTACCGTTTCTTTTATACATACTCGAAATATACGTGATTGTTCGGAGCCCACAATGACATCTCATCCAACGAAGGCTTCAACTTCCAATGAGAATTACTGCTGACTATCTGACTGACAGGGGACTGTGCACTGATAAACTTCGTCAGAGTTTTTAAAAAGCAACTCTTAACACGTTCCACCAGCCACCGTTGACATCCACCAATATCTATGAAAAAGGTACAAAGTTACATACATTTACTCAGGTTTGAGTTGTACTTCTGCATAATTTTCTTGGCATTTTTGAGTAACAAATAAAAACAGGTGTGAAACACATACATTTACCTCCTGTTTGTGTCTTTCTCTTTCAGCAAAGTACGACAAAAACACTTTTGTCATATTTAGGGATCACAACTTGCTTTGATTAATATATGATGGTAAATGACGATCGTGATTAAGCATAACCACAAAATGTTTAATCTGATAAACATATTCAAACATTAAAACCCTTCGCTTTCCTATTTACTTTACTTATATTATTTGATCCTTTTTAAGGTAGTAGGCTACATGAAAAAAATGAATAAATGTTCCTAACGATACTAGGTGCATTGTTTCGTTTGTAAAATAACGATGCATGGTTTAGCAAATAAAAAAAAGATAACTTGAGACAGTTAAGTTATCCTTTTTTAAAACGCAGCATACGGGCCACTCACAGTGTGTTGCGTTCATGTTCCCGCTTGTCTGATTCCAACACGCAGGAACAAATGAAGTGTCAGTGCTGTCAGGAGTGTCAGTGCTGTCAGGAGTGTCGGTTTTCAACTGACAGTGTTATCTCAGCTCCACCACACTTCGGTATGCGTGTTTGAATGTGTTTGCGTTTGTCATTCCTGACGATCGTGACGACAGAGTTATCATTTCCAGCAGGAAAATCCTTCCGCCGGAAACACCTCTGAAACGTACCGCAGTTTACACGCCAATTTCTAATCCACGACGGTGGTACTTTCCGAATTATATTTTTCTTCATTCGAGTACAAGAAAAGATAAACCAATAGTCTCTCATAGATTATTAAAACATTAATATTTAAATTGATTATTAAGTCATTAACACATAGAGAGAATTGAACTGTTTGAATTATCGCGCTAAATGATACGTAAAAAGTAAATCGTACTTGAACTCCAGCTCCCAAGACTCTCGTTTTTTAATATATATTTTAAATAATTAAATATATATCGTAGTTGAAACAAAACCCCCCATTATTTATATTATTACTAAACTCTTTATCTACATATCCTCCATTTAAAGATTAATGAAGGAGTTCTTTCAAAATTGTTAAAGTACTAAATATGAATTCCTTTCATATTTAGTTTTGGAAAAAAGAATCTGGAGGAGCTCGATTAAAATCTGTTGTAGAGCTTCAACGACGTCAATTCAAGATTGGTTTAAAATGTAACGTTTGGATTAATTAAAAAAAGAAAACGTTATTTTTTAAGGGTGATATTGCATTATTTTTCACTATGTGCAGTCGAACTCTCCACCTTGTGCAGCAGGAGGGAATCCCACAACTGCGTCTCTGCATGTGGCAGATATATTACAATATATATTTCAATATAACAGTAATGTAAATATTTTCAAATGAACTATTGGACTCTGTTTTCATTTCCAGCATAAATGGAGGTGAAGCGATGCATAATGACTACAGGAAAGTGAGACGCTTTTATAGATGATCTCACACGTAAGACATATTTGTAATTGAATTTTAAATGTGTGACACAGTTTCATTCTTTCATTTAGGTCTGCTGTGCGCTACAACCTGATATATTGAAATAACGTGCGTGCACATCACAAATAAACACATGTGTTTGATATTGAGTCCACGCTGATAGATTTGTAACTAATCATCATAACATGGTCATCAACCCGCTAGTCGATAGTTAAATGACTGAAACTAAGACGTCTTACTAACGGCATGATTTTCACCAGCGACAAATAACGTTTGAATAATAATACTAATGGAATAATAATTGTGTTGATTAAGTATTAAGAATCAAGTTCTGTATCGCATATAAAACATTGAAATGATGAAATGATGTCGAACTAAACTATACAGAGGGAGGATTTCCTTAAGAAAAAAAACGACCACAGAAGAAGCAGTGACAAAGATAGCAGGTGAAAACAGTAGGAGTATCCGTCTGATTTGATTTGATTTTTGTTTCTTTCAACAAATATAACGTCATTGCTAAGTGTCTATAAAGAGCCATTTATCATTGACTGCTGAAGGATTGTGTTCATGTTACATCAAAGTAATTATTCTGATGTCACCACTGTTTACTCAGCCATCAACGCTGTTTTTGTTGTTGTTCTTAATAAACCACAGACCGGCGCATAATAACTCTGACGTGATGTGACTCTGTTTGATGAACTGAGGGTCACGTTTGATCTAAATTCATTCTAAATGTTACATTTTACCGCAGTCTGTGCATCCACTGGAGCAGTGGTGTAGGTTGTACCAATGACAACCATCGAATATTGTCTCGGAATAAATTGAAGGCATTGCTATTGTTAATAAAAACAATTTCTGTGTAAAACCAAGTCACTTGTGTCTAGATTTGAGTGAACTTTGACGAAATGTCTTACAGACTCCCCTCAAACGTCACAATAAAAAAATGGGCCAATTGGTGAAAATATATTTAATAATCAAACTGTGTGCAGTTACAGAACAGGAACTGACAACAGACGAAGGTGTGGCTCCTCTCTGAGCTGCTCCTCTACACAGCAGCAGGTTTACCACGGCCGGCGGAATAATGTACTGCCGAACCACCACAAAACGTTCAAGGTTGCTGAAAAATGTTTCCTTCTGAGCCCGTAGCTGTGTCTATGTGAGGCCTTCGTGGACATCAGGAAAACATAATATCCTTGGCTTTATCCATGCCGACTGAGTTTTTCTTTTTTTTTTTCAAGAAAACGTCAAGCAGACGTGATAGTCTGCGGCTCGTGTGACTCATCGTTATTCCTCCAGAGTCTCCTCTAAGTGGGAGCAGCAGCCTTCAGACTTCTGCTCGGCATCCGCTGCAGACTGTTCCTGCTCGGAGAGCTGCTCGCTGGTGGGAATGGAGTTCTTCTTCGGACGGCCTTTGGGTTTAGTCGGTGACTCCAAGCCTCCTCCCTGCAGCACCTGAGTGAACACAGTTTACGTTTACGCTCAAAAATTCCAAAATGATCCAAAACAAGAGCGCGACCGTTGACAGTGTAATAGAAAATGCATACATACAAAAGTGGAGTACGGTTAATCGGACGAATACGTGGTTACCACAACTATAAATCATTTTAATTGTTTGATTTAATCAAACAATGTAGAGAGTCACTCGTCTTTATCTGGTTGACGAAGCAACCAATCGCACACAAATGAACACATCGTGTAATATTTTAGATATATGAACCGCACCGGCCTTAACTTTATTGTATAAAAACAGTTACTTACAATTTTTTTCCACTTCATCCGTCTGTTCTGGTACCATGTTTTTACTTGCAGCTGACTGAGACCCAAGGACTCGGCGAGGTCTATTCTGTGAAGGAATAAAATCAAAGCTTTACACTGAGGATACACTTTGTTTGTTGTTGTAGCTTATAGTTGATCGTGGTTTGTTTTGCAATTATTAAAATAAATTCACCTTTGACCCTTACCATCAATACTGTACCGTAGATATAAAAACAACCAGCCTTATTTGATTATCTACGGGCTCCAGGTCAGGAGAAACTGTTACGTGGCCCATCATTTTTTACCTGATTAAATGCATTGTTCTCTATGTTCGAAACCCTCTGTGAACTAACCTATAACCAACAAGTTTATTATTTTATTATTATTATTTTAAGAAATAAGGTAAACAACCTTATTTCTTAAAATCTGGCAACTCTGACTGCTCTTTGAAGGCCGTTGTTGGCTTGACCATCAGAAATATGAATGGTGATGAATGGATCTCAGAATATGATAGAAAATAAAAGGTAAAAATAAATGTAATTCTCTTTAGAATAACTCGTTAACCTTTATTATTATTATTATTATAAAAACAATATTAAAATAGGAAAGAATTGTGATTTGCTAATTGTCACAGGATTTAAATAACAACACACACACACACACACACACACACCTGTCTGGCGTGGACAGATACTTCTGCTTCTCGAAGCGTTTCTCCAAGCCCATGAGCTGCAGCTCGGTGAACACGGTGCGGCTGCGACGGCCCTTCTTAACTTTGCCGCCTCCTTCGCCCAGGTCCATTTTCCCGTGGAGATGAAGGTCCAGCGGCCGGTGGTGAGATGCTGCGCCGACCTGCAGGCCTGTGGCCTCAGTGGCTCGGGGTGGACCCAGTGGAGAGGCCAGTGAGCAGGATAATCGGGACATGGGGAAGTTGAAGATGTTCGTCTGCTCTGCCTTTAACGCTTGAAAGGTAATAGTGAAAGATACAGTCAGTTCAGTGTGGATCGTTGAACATTTTATAAATACTGCATTTTCAGGCGGAACCAGCCTGTGAATATCTTAGATAAGATATCAGCGTACAGATCTGTAGCACTCGAAATATTTTCTTTTTGTGAGTTAGATTTTATGATTTGTATTATACTTAGATTCATCATGAAGGGAATTTAATGTAAAAAAAATGACATTTTACAATATCGACAATGGGCAAATGAACCTATTCACTATAAACTGAGGGAAATGTAGTACTTTAGGATGGACGAGTCTCTGGCAAATATAAACGGATACAGAATGGAATCTCCTTCACAATAACTCTCTAAATACATCATGCTCTGTGGGTCTACCAAAGAGAAGTGTACAGGTATCTGTGATAAAGTACTTCTCTCAAGGTATTTGCTGTTCAGGTAAGATAGTCTGTTCTGTTTACAAATTATTACCAGCTTTGATAATTTATCACTTGAGTAGAAGAACTATATTATAACTGAGTATTAGTACATTCAGTATCAGAAGAAAGTAATTTCTTTTTTTGTGTGCTAACATACAGGGTATACCCCAGAGAAAGTGTGGCTTCATTTCTGTAAGACTGTAAATTTCCATTTATTCCCAGGTGATGTTCTGTTGTACAGAGGATTACTACATGATCTGTGTGGCTGTTCTACAAAAATCCCTCAGAACTATTCAGAATAAGATCAGAAGGAACAATCTTTACCTTAAAACCCCCTGTTGGCATGACAGAGGGTAGAATGGAACAAAACAGAGAAATCTTTTCACATCTCATGTTATTATAGAAACAAATATACAGTTTTCTTTCGATTTTTCTTATTAGAAATATTTAAAGGTTTAGTCTTACGGCTCACATGTGATTCTGACTGATATTATTGTAGCCAGTTGTTCAAACAATCCTGCTGTACTTCAGAATACGAATTAAAACAATTAAACATATAAAATAGTAATGTAAAATTGCAACGATGCTCTACGTTTTGTGTTCAGTGTTTAAACGGTAAAGAGTGATGGTGTCCAGTCAACGCTTTACAAAATACTATTTCCCAGTTAGTATTTCCAACATCCATTGTAACACAACATGTATATTATATATGTTGTTGTCATTTACTACTACATTTACCACTAGTGTACACACTGGTCGTTCGCTGCTCTTACCCAGCTGGCTGTGGAAAGGCCGGGCGGACAGCAGAGCTTGTACCCCAAATTTGAGGAGCTCTCCGGCCGGAGCTGAGGCTGTGTGTTCTGTCAGGATTTCCTCTATCATGAAACTCCTATAACGGTGGGTTCTGTTGTCAGCGTGGACGTCGGGGGGATAGTAATGCGTCCCCATGTCCAAATGTTGTTGCATGGTGGCCGTCGTCTCAAAAAGGCATTCCAGTGGTTCCCCTCGTTCCCCTCGTCCCCCTCAGCGGCACAGCAGGGAAATAGCCACACTTTCCGTCATTTCAGTCCACAGGTCAGAGTTGTCCTGCAGTAAAATGTGACTTCCGGTGGATCACCTTTAGAACGAACTTGGTTTCTGTGAACGAACAAATCTACAAATCTGAGATCAGACCTGAGACCAGGGATATCCGTTCATTCTTGGCTCTGCTCTCCGTCCACTCCGGTGTGCGCGCGTGTTCATTTAGTATGAAAGAGGCGAAAAGAGAGATGACATGGGGAGAGGGAGGGAGAGAAAGAGAGAGAGAGGGAGGGAGAGAGAGGGGGGGTAGAAAAAAAATCAGAAACGCCGAAGGTGCGGTGGAGGGAGGCGGGGGAGGAGTGGGTGAGTGAGAGAAGCGGAGCGTGTGCAGCTCGTCACCTGGTCGTCGGTTTAAAAAGTCACCATTTACTGTAGTTCCTTAATGATAATCGCTTCTTCCCAGCCGGGCAACCCACCCCTCACCCCCCCTCCCCCCCCCCCCCCCCAGCCCCCCCCCCCCCCCAGCCCCCCCCCCCCCCCAAGATGTACGGCCGAAGCAGGACTGTCAGTGCGTGCGAGACAATTAAATCTACAATGTGATAAATAGAATATTATGCAGTACGTTTAAAGACGTCGGTTATTTTTATTAAGTATTTCTCACTTTGTTTCATGCTTTTGTTTCTATGTCAAGGATCGCGGTATTAACAGCGTATTGGAGTCTGATATCGAAATCGCAATAAATCTTCATTACCAAGTACTGATAGACGCGCCACTTATATATACCACAATCATAAACACGTCGGTTAACTTCCTAAGGGGAAGTGGTGGCGGTGGTGGTTAAAGAAGCGGACTTGGGTCCACATCCGACAGCCGCCAACGAGCCACTGAGGTCGCACTTAGCGTGACACGGTCCCCACACACCAGCACGGTGATGGGTTAAAGACAGAGGTCCCATGTCGTTGTATGCAGTGGTGTGCTGTCTCACAATGACAAACAATTGACTTTCAATTTCGATTTTAATTAAATATGCGAAGCAGCACTGACATAGGAAAACTCAATTAGAGATCACATTGGCACGAATATGGTCGACAACAAAAAAACTGAGCAAACAAAAGCTTACATTACAGCTTACAACCATCGTGTGAAAACTGTCCTAAAACGATCTTCGCTTGTGATTTGTGTCAATAGGATTATACTACATGACGATTTTATCGTTAATATCTATTTGATCTACAAATGTGGACAATGTCCAACCCATAATATTGGGAAGGCCTATATGTTAGGCTGTTAAAACATGTTTGTTTTAATTTTATGTGAATTCAATAAAAATGGCAGACTGCACACTGATCTGTAACATGAAGTTTGGGTAATAAGCCGAAAATTGCTTTGGCACATTGTTTTCTTTTGACAGAACGCTTGGGGCAAAAGGCAGATTTGAACCGAGGCTCCATTGTACGTCACCATGCCCCTGAAACAGAGGAAAAACCAACTGAAAGAGAACTAAACAGGCGATCAGTGGACATATAGTTCTCTCTCGTTCATTTGCGGTGACTTGATGTTTACTGACGTAAGCGTGAATTGTTCTACATGTTGAGAAACGAAAATACTACCAAGATATTAAATACCTTTAACATTTAAAACATTTAAAAGTAATATCTTGGAAAAACACACCAGAACAGTGTACAAAACACCTTTTGGCCTGAGTTTATAAAATGCTGAACACCGAAAACCGCAAAACTTGTATGTCTTTTTTTAGTGTATTTTTTTTTACTTTTTGGACATTTTACAAATATTTTCTAAATTTCAGAGTGGATATGAATTTTTCCATTGTAGTAGCTAAACATTTAAAAGGTGAATTAAAAAAATAAAATAAAAGTACATGTATTTAAATTGTATTTCCTTAAATTAATTGACGTTTGATACGAAGAGCATCGTTATTATAGTTTAACGCTCTGAGGGCGAGGTGTTTGATTTGTAAATGCAGTTTTATTACTGGAATAATTCGTATGGTGTGCAGTTTCATATTAGTAGGAAAAGAAAAGATTAAAATTAAAAATTAACGGTTGTTCTTACAATGTTTTATTCGTTTGTTTGCTCTTTTCTCAAAGCAACTGATCTACAACACTGAGTTGTTGAGAGTAGACGACAAACGATAAAAAACAATAACAAATGCATTAAGTGTCGCTCTACTTTCCAATTGTTTAAATTGGATCATGCCACCCTCTGTTGGTCAGTCACAGAACTGCAGGGAATAGTTGTCACCAGAAAGAAATCATGTAGAATTGGCATGGTGCAACGCCAATAACGTAAAAAAAACGGTATTAGCTCAACCGTCCACACGTTTAATCTTTTTTAGGTAATACAGTACAAAAGTACTTATTGTTTCCTTATCAAAGAACGCGGAAGTCAGCAACATAGAAAGCAAGATACGAAAATACATGAATGTAATACTGGCAAAATTGAACTGACTAACTGGTCATACCATAATCAATTTTTCTAACGTTCACCTTCAAGTGTTTTCTAGAAGGTACTTTTGATTTGAAGAGACATTATCTTTACAAATGAGCCCACACTTTTTGAATGTGCTCCGTTTTCAGCTTTGTTCGTTTTTTGTTGCATAAAACTTGCCATTATCCTTCATCTACAGTCCTGTTTCTTGATGCTTGAATAGGAAGCACTCCTGTCTTTCAGATTAAATGCTATCTTTTTTTCTCAAGTACTTCTTATTTCAGCAGTACTACATTGTAATTAGCATCGGAGCTTATGGCTCTTTTACTGTACAATATTATGCCAGGTTTTGCAGTATTCTGAATTTTTGTGTGATTTACTGAGCACATCTTAAAATTTGCTACAATTTACATTTCACACATGGCTCTTGTTTACTATTTTTATTTCATTTATTTATTCCCAACATGTGATCTTATAGTTAAAAGATACCAACAAGTTCCACTGGATTAAACAAAAAAGTGTCATTCTTATTCTGATCTGAAATCAAAGTCCCCTACATAACACACACACACACACACACACACACACACACACCCACACACACACACACACACACATATATACATTTCTTTTTGCTTCTAACTACTTAAACTGGTTTAAAAGATATTAAGATACATCTACCAACTCTTGTCATGTCAATAAATAAATAAAAAAAATCAGTATCTTTTATCTCTTGGTCGGTTGGTGATTTTTGTACAAAAATATGTTATATTTCTTAATTTATTTCAAAGATCTGAACAAACCAGCCTAGTGCTGTGGATAAATGTTTACTAATCCAGTGTTTTTTTTTTTGTACTGTGCTATAATGTGCTATATGCTGTATTTCAATGTGAGTACTGTGTTTTGTACCAGTGTAAATAACGAGAACACATGACATAAAAATATGGATGTCCTTCTGCCATATACTTATACAGTATGTATCAAAGAACTCTAGATACACTAAGTTTCTCCTAATTAATGCCCGTCCTCTCTATATGCCCCAATCCCTTCTTTAGCTGTGTACTTAATGAATGTCAGTACCCATAATACCACAATAGTTTTCTAGTTTTCTAACTCCAAAATTGAGTTTTGGTAATTTTACCCATCCAAGAAAATGCTGTTTTAAAAGCACAATTAACCGCTGTTATATAGTATTGCAAGGAATGAATGGTTGACTCTGGATAACATTAGTAAAACATGCCTAATGTTTAACTAGAGCCATTCCAAACGAAACCTTTGTTGTCAAGCAAATTTGCAAGTTTGTCATTGAAAGGATGATAAAATTCGTAAAGTAGTTGTCTGGTCGATGGAAGTATTTTTTGAGGCAATTTGTCTGCCGACTGCAGATGACTTGGGATGGGTATTTGGATCAATTCTTCCTCTAGCTGCTCTGAAAATGGATCTATAGGAAACCACAAAACACAATTAAAATTCTGGGTTTGCATGTACTGTATAAAAGTCATTATTATTATGTATATTTTATGTTCATACCTGCATCCAGGAAAGTGAGAATTTTTTTAAATTCTGCTTTTAGGTTGACTCTGTAGTCCTCTAGTCGCACAATTAAAATGCGCTCTTTTGGAAAAACAGTCAGCCAGTCCTTTAGGAAGACAACGTATATCCCCAACTTGAGATTGGTCTGTGGAGAAAACAAAGGTCAAAGTCAACAACGTGCGTCTACTATAATGGGTTTGATCAAAAGTAGATGGTAAAAATTTTCATTTTTTTCTGTATTCTGACCTTAATGAACTGGCGAGACATTTACTCTAAAAATATTATCTATAAAACCTAAATAAGTAAAATTAATTCTCAAATATAGTCTGGTTATTTTAAATGTGTCTACATCACACATTTAAGGGTGTTATTAACAATTTTCTGTCTTTACTTTCTTTACTGAGTTTATGTAGTAGTTATAGCATTTTAAGAAAATAAGAATGACAACTACAATTTTCTTTTTTTTCCCCCACACAAGTCATTACATACCTTTATAGAATAAGGTAAAGGCTTAGGATTTCTACAAATACAGTGGTCTGTTATGTTTATTGAGGTAAAACACAGTTGTTTTGTTTAGCTTGCCATAGAAATGCACTGGATTGTCACTTCAAATCTGTGACAAAATGACTTTCAGTTTTCTTGGTGCTAGAGTGACTGGTTAAACTCGGGTTAATTTGGTACATGTTGTCCTGTTTCAACTGGTGAAGAGATAAAATCCATAACATCATTTTGACCTCACCAAAAAGGTGGGGTCTGTGTAACTGTCGTTGTAGACGCAATTTCGAAGTGTGGCCACAGACAGACAAGAATGAAACGTCTGCAAAGACTCCTGGACATTCTGATGGAAGTCTTCTGGCGTCTTAATCTCTCTTACTGAGTTCATGTATTCAAAATAAAGCCTGAGGACAGCGTGACACACAGACAAAAAGCAGACAAAAAGCAAAAAAGAATACATTACTTTACAGTTTCACCACTGACACATCATTACTGGAATACACTCATTTGAAGTGTTGAAAAACATTGTCAGGAAGAGTCTTATCAAAAGGCAGATTTAACACATGATGTCGCTGCACTACCTCTCAATTGGATTTCTCAGTATGGCTATAAATTTTGCAGCTGGAGTAATCAAGTTGATGAAGTCAATGGTCATGAATTTGGGTTCTCCATTTTGCCAGCCGTTGTAGAATTCACTCCAGGCATGGTTGTTCCAGGACATAATGGTTGGACTAGCTTCACCTACAGACAGAGTTGGCAGAATTGTTAGAGTTAGAGAACAGTTTAGAAAAGCCCTCAGACGCCACTAAAGGACCAGGCTAGGATTGATTCTAGGCGAGTGAGATCATCATTAGACACATTGACCTACTGTATGGTCACCTGTTAGGATCTTGGGCCCTTTGGGATATTTGGCTCTGTTTTCGAATGAATCATGAATCATCCTGGCTGACAGATCGAACAAGTTCAGATAATCTTTTGGTGGAATATTCTCCACGAATACGCCCTCATGCTCAAAGCCTTGACCTAGGGAACGACACAACATCCATGAATGACTGCTTCAATGAATGGAGAATGCTTACAGATTGTATATATTTAGTTCATAAAGCTGCTTTCCAAAATTTTCAGACTTTAAATTACAGGTTTATGCAGTGAAATTATATATAATACAATATTATTATTATATAATATAATATTATAAATCAAATCATCTTCAGTCAAACATTAAACCCTTTTGTTGTTTTATTGGTCAAAGGCATGGCACCAAACTCAAAGCACTCTTAACTCACGTAAGGAAATAGTATCAAACTCATAATCATTTCTTATAACTTACCAAAGCCTCTCCAAGTCCAATAGTTTGGCTCACTGATAATGTTGTACTGGATCTCCGGGTGCAGCCGCAGTCTTTGAAACATGTCCTCTGTTCCACACATTGGTTGGCCAATGATGTAAAAGTAAGGCAAACAACGCAAATGAAACTTCCCACTATTTGCGCTTCGTAAATGCTCCTCGTAGTCAAGCCACAGGTTGTCAAACATAGTCTTGAACTCTGAGAAGACCTTGGTGAATTGACAAGTCTTATACACATCAGCATAGATTTCAGGCTTGAACATTGCGTACCAGCAGGGGCTCTTGATGGCCATGGAGATTCTTCGCCGAAGTACATTACTTAACTGGTATAAAAAAAAAAAATTTGAAGATTAGGACAAAACTGGCTGAGACTAGAAAACAAGGCCTAAAAAAACACTGCAAGCAATGACAACTGGATTAGAGAGCACTAAGTTTGGGAATAAAATGGATAGCGCTTTGTATCATTCTTTGCAGACGATCCCATGTTAAATCACATGTTATCAGCTGTGATTAAAAATGTTATCATTTTGTCATCCTCAACATTAGGATTATTTCAGGAAAAACTTAGAACTTCATTGGGGGTGTACCTAGGTCTCATATATTTTATATACCTACCAGGGTGTCTATTTCGACCAATTCCTCCTGCTTTGGAATACTTCTTGGTGAGTAGTCAATTTTAGAGCCGATGGTGCTCATCAGTGACTTCATGTCTAATTTGACATTCTTAGGAGTCAATTCCTCTTCTGATTTCCGCTGTGCAGCGACCATAGGGCTCGGCTGGTAGGGTGTTGGAGTGAAGAGGAACCCTTTGTGGTACCACAACACGCCATAGGAGGCTATGATGAGCAGGATAAGTGCCAAGCCAATGAAGAAACTGAACAGTCTGATTTTGGAGACAGTCAGTTGGTTGGTGAGTGAAGAGCTCATGGTTTGTCTTCCAACGAGTCCTACGTTTCAGAAAGTGTGAAAAGAAGAGAGAAAAATAAAACATTTGTTAATATATGCTTTTAGACTTAAAGCCACATAAACAGAAAACAAATACAGCAGTCATTTTAAGGCACTTTACTGTAGGATGAAAAAAAATAATGATATAGAAGTTTGGCAAATATGTATGTAAATATATCAGGAAATGTACTAAATGTGGCCTAACTCTTCAACACATTTACAATTCCTAGAATTACAACTTAATGTATTGATTTAATGCAAACCTTTTCAGCCTAAATTCTGTTTTGGATCGCTTCATCATCTAACCAAAGAATTGTAACTATATTTCATGACTAGAAAAGTGCCAAAATAAAGGACCCAATGGGACCCAACAATGAATTTGCATATCCTTCATTTGCTTTTGTAGATTTTTATACCAGTAACCAGCATGACTGAGTGTTGTTTATTGAAATGAAGTTCTAATAATAGTACAAGTTTGACCTACACTGCTTGTATAAAAAAAAGCAGTTTTATGTCGTTTTTATTTTAGCAGTTCAAAACATGTTCCTCATGTGCTTCGAAAACGGGACATTAATTAACCGCGAAACAAAGCTCTGCTGGTTTGAGCAAAGTCAACACCTGAAGTCTGAGTTGAGGACACACAGACACGCTAAACATTTCCTGTGTTGAAGATCGACAATAAGTATTGCTGAGGCTGTGAAATATTGTTGAAATATGAGAATGGGACTCAGGGCTCTCTTGCCAGCTTCAAATGTCATCATTCAGGTCTGTTAACTAACCTGAAGTCCAAAGTGTTGGAAAACACATACTGTTGCCTGAGGTCTGCTGCTTATTGTGGTTTGAAATTCTATGCTCTAGTCTGAGGGATATTTAACAATCCAATTAACCAGTAGAGCAGCCCCAACAGTGATATTCAGCTTGTAACTCCACTTGTTATAGCTTAGTAAAAAGTCAGTAAAAACTGAGAGTTATACAGACTGTGCTCAGTTTTTGTAGTTTTAAATGTACTGTATGTGACAGTTGTGATTGACTGCATGTTTGAGTGACTCGAGTGGAATGAACCTAGCTGACACAAGCTCTACCCTAAACTGAAAAACTGTCAAAAATTACCAAAAGGCGGAGGTTAGCTTCAGCTTCAGCACTTCTGAGACCTAGATGTACCAGCCTGAACTCACAACCGGTTTTACAAGTCATTTCTACTCACCTGCCCAGTGTTCGGTTCATATTTTGACTCATGACTTTCAGCATGATATAATACTGCACCAAACTGGTCAGACCTGCTGATCGACACAGCACAGTGACTCACAGCTGTTCATACTCTAACGAGGCAGCATGCACAGGCCCTAGATTAATGCAAATTAAACGCCATCATGTTTCAGGTGGCACCTGTGTGGGACAAATGAGGGCAATGAGTTCAAAGTCCGACACCTAGTCCTGTTTCTGAGTGACACTGGTAGCTGAGCAGGCCTGTGCAAAAGAGTATTGCGTGCAACGTATGGTCAGAAAATCTGATCCTGGGGAACATTTGCCACTTGGCGATTACTATGATTAGTGATGTGAAAGAAGGTGATGTGTCTATGTCATAGCATATCAACGAACGGTTTAATTAATCGTTAAAGTATAGATTCATATAAATTACATATTAATTAAAATTAATTAAGGTGAATTATGTCATTGTGACACAGCTCACCACTGCACACAACCAACTGTGACCTCTGACCTCTGCTTTAACCCATCACCAAAGTGAACAGTGGGCAGCTTTAAGCACCAGGGGAGCAGTGTGTGGGGAGTGGTGGACTTGAACCTGAAGCCTTCCAGACCCAAGTGCGCTTCGTTAACCACTAAGCCACCACTGACCCATCCATTCCCGGAAGTACTTAAACTTTAATAAGTGCAATTGTGATTAATTGTCATATTAATTGTTATCGGTAAACTAATTGGGATCAAATATTGCCCACACCTAGAGCAGAGAATTGTTAGCAACGAGACCTTCAGAGTGCCTCTAGACTCAAAACCAATGGACGGACACAGTTCAGTGTGTCATCTACCACGCCACTTTTCATTGGGCTAAAGGTGGTTCTCACAAAGTAAAACTGGCTAAAGATAGCGGTGCAGCTACAGACAGGACAGACGAGTGCAACATCATTCTGAATACTTCAGATGGAGGAACCTTCAAGACTGAATACTTTGGTTCTGATATTACTGACACTGCATGCCTTTGATCACTCTTCAAGATTGTTAATGGATGTGAAAAATTGCCAAAGACGTGGCAACCAGGTCTACCACGCCTGGTCATGGCAGCCCTGCTGCGTCACAGCTCTGGTCCAGTGTCTCCTAACGTTCCTGCTGCCGTTTCTCCCGTTAAAGATCCGAGGCTAATCTGAGATCTCATGTCACTAATGTCAGTGGTAAGTTGGTGACTCGTCACAAATGCGTTGTAGGACTTTGTTCCTCTCTGGGTCCTTCTGACACGCTTAAAGACATGTGGTTACATAGGTGTACCGTTTTACTGAATGTCATGTACCGGAAAATGATTGTTGATTATGTGTAGTGTATACCGTATATTAGAGGCTGCAGGACTTCAGAGTTTTTTTTAGAGTCTACTCAATTTTAACGATGTCATGTAGTGAGGATGTGTAGTGAAAAAGTGAAAATAAGGAAGAGAAAGTGTAAAACTAAAAAAGGAATCTTGCAAATAGTTTAATGTCGAGGGGGCGGGGGGGGGGGGGGGGGAGTCACCTTTACAGAAATACTCAGGCTAGAAGGACTAATGAAAGCTGCAAAATTAAAAAGCCCACACACACACACACACTGATCAGCAGAAACTTTCATCAACAGGTGAGGTTAATAACCAAATTATGATGGCTAGAAGAAGGCTTTCAAAAACTGCAGCTTTGGTGTGGTGTTCCCTTTTTGTAATAGACAACCTATCTCAGAGGAGGAGAGAACTTTTGGAATTGCAAAGGAACAAAGGTGTTTCATGTACAACAAATCTGCGGTGACCTTTTCTGGGCCCAGTCAAAACACTAACATTACATTTAGCAGACGCTTATATCCAAAGCGACATGGCAGAAACAATACCATAATCTTCTATGAAGATTCTCAGTCATCCAGGTCATGGTTGAAGAGTTCTGTTAATAATAACACAAAGAGCCACGAGCTACAGAAGCCACATATATAGATATATAAATCCATTATGATGTAATAAATACATAACTACATCTGAAGAGTTCTTCCAACATTTGGATGAACTCAAAAACCAGACAATCAAGACCTGTCAATAACTGTAAATACTATTCATATTAAGTGATTACTGTGAATCAATCCATTTATTTTCTCTGCCCAACGACAGTGTGAGCAGTGGCCCATGTCATATACCAAATTAAAAATGCTTTGTCACTGATACTTGTGTGTTATTCTACATGTACCGTAGTATTCAGTCACTGTGGGTAATACTGTCTTCACGACAATACCAGCAGTTTAGTATTTGACTCCTTCAATGGAACTTAACAACAGGAAGAAAATAAAAAAACATGAATACTCACCAGTGTTAGGTGTGTTCAAGTGCTAGGTACTTGGAGCCGAAACGACCCGACCTGAAGTCCGTGTGAAACTTCAAAAAACGAGCATCCACACGGCTGACCACGGTCGATTGTGATTTGAGGAGGTGTGCAACTGGGCTCGACGTAAAGGGAGTGGAGGGAGGAGGGCAAGGAGGAGGGCAGGGAGTGGGGAGGGAGGTGGGGAGGTGCAACACACATCAGAACAACAAAGCAACAGCATGTAACTTGTTTGACTACATTACTCAGTCGTCACAATTGTGTCACTGTCCAGTGTATCCAATTACTTTTCAGTAATGCGTTCTTTTGTCACATCTGTGAGAAAGTCAGGGTGGAATTAAATTTTAAATGACTGTTGAACTCAGATGAGAAGAAACCAAAGAAAACAGGACCTGTGAACTGAACTCAGTATGTATTTACAAGTAACAGTAAGCATGGAAGACCTGTTCTCAATCAACCAACTCATAATATATGAGTCAGACACGCACAGCTGTCCAATAATAATAAACACACAAAAATAAATGATGTTTAACTGGTACAAAGAGACACCTGTAAATCAAACACGTTATTATTCAAGGTTTTTCTTTTTTAACGTTTGCATTTCTTTCTTTCAGTATCACTTTACTTTGTGAATAAGACTGCGAAATATGACGCAGGTTCACTTCAGTGTATGTGGTGCAAAAAGGGCGCAGGAGTGCATACCATCATGCAGAATGATTATTTTAGCCACCTAACCTGTTCTGTAACTCAAGCCATTCTTTCAAACTCAATAACACACTGCTAAAAGCACACAGACCGGTTCCACAGGCCGTCGGCATCTTCCCCTTCTGAGTTTCTTCCCTTAAGCCTCTGCTGCCTGTGTGAAGCTGTAGTCAAATATTGGTGCTAAAGTGTCAATTCAGGGATAACATGCTTCGTCAGTGTTGAAGCGGGTCTGAGGAACATTCAGTGATGTATGAGTGACAGCTGTGGGCCTTATGGTGTTGACAGACCCTTCCACATGCATTCACATTCCATTTATCTATTTAGCAGATGCTTTTATACAAAGGGACTTCAGGGAATTAACAATTAAGCAACATAGAGGAACTCTTGAAAAGAGACTGCTATTCAGTAAATTGGGACTTCTTAAGGAGAATGAAAGTAAAGGAAAGTGCTAGGGCAAGATGTGCTCTCTGTATTGCTGACTCTTCAAGAGCTTTTTGAAAATAGGCAGGGATGCCCCTGTTCTGGTTCCACCAGCGTGGAATGATCCATGAGAAGAGCCTGGATTGTCTTGCATGAGGTGTTGGGACTGCCTGATGACGTTCCCCAGTTGCATGGAGTAGTTGTGGGGTTACATAAGCCCCTATCAAGGTGCTTAAGTAGATTGTAGCAAAACAATTAAGTAACTGGTAGGCTAGCATAAGTGATTTTCATGAATCATGCCAATCATAGTCTGATGTTGCTGCAGATACAGTACTTGCTGCATCTTGTTTCATCCTGTTGACCAGAGGGCTGACTATTTTGAAGACTGTTCACAAATCAGCCGTTGTCACAGATTCACTCTCCATCGCGCTGCTTTAACCGCGGATGAACAACAGTCACTGATGCAGTGTGCAGTACTGCATGTGTCAAAGGCAACTGGGCTTTAGCTGTCAGCCGCAGCCCCTCACCTCACCCAGTACTCTTACAGATGTTAACAGTAAGACAAAATCAGAGTGTTTGTTCATTCACCAGGTGCAGAAATACATTTACTTGGCAACAGAAGGGCGTCTCAACCTCACTGTTTGACCAAAACTGAAGGACAGGACAGGTTGATGGAAAAAAAAAAAAAAAAAAGCAGAGCAACCAACGAAGGTAAACGACATCTTCTGCCATCTAGTGGCATTAATTGAAACTACAGCTGATTGCAAAGTGGTTTATAGATATTTAAGGGTTGAGAAGAAGCACTGAGTCCCACAAGTGTTATATGGACTGAACACACAGAGCGTGCAGTCAGTCTGTGTTTAATTGTGTGTACAAAGTAGGTCTCTGTCACAATGAAAATATAGTGTTTGTTTACAAAACTGCAAAGTAACATGTACTTAATAATTTTGAGAAAATGACCTTTTAAAATGCGAATATTCTTGCAATTACACCCACACAGACACAGGAAAACAGAATCCTGAAGACCAGGACAACATTTTCAGGTGTGGCAGCTTCGTGTTGAACTCATGCTGGTGTGACAGGAGGGAGCAGTGAGAGTTATTCTGTTGAACAGTAACAAAGACATAAAAACAAATGCAGTGTCGGTCCTTGCCGTTGCATTGTCACATCCACATGTAAAATAAAATTCTCTAGCCACAAAACATCCTCAATTCCTTTACCACGGTTAAATTGCTTCGGAGTTTTCAATAAATATTTTGTATGCAGTGCAAAGCGTTTTGTATAAATCTCCAACTCTGGAGACTTTGATTAGAGTCAAATGTATAAATAAATAGCATTAATATTATGAGAACAATATTAAGTCAACCTTAACACAAAAAGTCAGTTACCAGAATACATGGAAAACTGAGCAACACACACACACACACATCACGGCAGTGTTCGAGTTCGTCAACACTGAATCTTCCACATACCTTTGGTCCAACAAAAGGGTTGGTGTCAACAGATTCTGATGCAACGCAGTAATGCCTATGATGAGTTACTTCATTTATCAAAAGTCTGGTCTCACTGTGGATCGGTCAGTTGTCCTCGGTCACTTCCACAGCATTGTCACGCAGGTCATGGAGAACAGGAGTGAGGATTGCTTTCAGTGTCAGGTATAAAGACTCATTTATCTCTGACCTGGGGTCAATCTGGACAAAGAACCAAAAGAAATCAATTGTTGCATAATAATTGTTGAATTGTTGTTGTTGAAATAACAGGTAGTAGTAAAAGCTAAAAGTAGGGATGTCCGATAATATTATCGTCCGGATATTAGCATATTATGTGATATCTGTAAGACTTATTGGTTTTTCCTCTGATAATGAAAACCCTATAACACAATACCTTGGTTTTGCCAAATGACTTACTTAAAAATAGTTTTGGGGATAAACCGCTGTATATTAAAGTGAAAGTCACTAGATGGCAGCATTGTAGCTCATTTAATTAATCTCAGCCATACAGTGGTTTGTACAGATAAATAAATAAATATTACCAGGCCCGTATCGGTATTGGTTGATATCAGAATCGGAAATTAAGTGTTTTTGACAATAACAGCATATCAGATATCGGCAAGAACACATCGCTCGATAAAAGCATTTCACTGTGCTCAATGCATCTGTGTATGGACGTTAAAGGAGTTATAGGAATATCAAGCTTTGCTTACATTTTGAAACACACTGCTACTATTTCAAAGCCAACCTCAGAGAACCTTAGAGAACGTCTCACCTTGGTAAACACCTTTATTATCTTGTTGAGAAACAGAGTCTCCACGTCTTTGGGCATTGGCTGGAGCTGCGCAGCACACTTGAGGACACACAGCAGAGTGAGCCGGTGACCCTGGCAGTTACATGGAAAGTCAAACCACAACATTTCTGTAAGTTATTACAACGTTCAAATGAAACTATTTACTCTTTGTTTTGTACCAACTCTGATTTTCAATTACCATACCACATACCATAGATATCTAACAGAAACATCTGCAGCTGATTTTACTTTTTACTGCCATCCCCACTGTTGTAATTGTTCCATATCAGTAGATGGCCACTACTAGAATACTGGTTTAAATAAAAATATGACTTACTTTTCAGTATACAGTTGATCAACACAGAAAAGAGCAGAGTTCATATGCTTGGTTACTAGGAATAGTTTATCCTAGTAACCAAGAATATGAGATCTGCTCTTTTCTGTGTTTCATCAAAGTGGACTCCTCAATTAGCACATCTGAGAAAAGCTGTGACGAGAATGTTACTTTATAAGTATTTGTTTAGATATACTTGTGACATACTATACATAAGGTAGACACACCAGGCATCAACACCATCAGTGAAACCTAATTACTGTAGTTTCCGGACTATAAGTCACACTTTTTTTCATCCTTTGGCTGGTGCGACTTATACTTCGGAAAATACTGTACTCTTATTGGTGTTTTACCAAGAACTGCTTTCACTATCATTAGAGCACTACTCCTGGATAAATATGCACAGGATACCAAGTGTTGTCACAGACAAACGTACTGTACCTGCTCCAGTAAATTAAGTGCATTTTTGGGGTTGACGTCATTTTCAGTGAGCGCTTTTATATCTTCACTGCTAATGACTGGATCCTTGAGTTGCTCTAGCCACGACCACATCAGACTGGAGAGAACCAGAGGATCTCTCTCAATGCACAGTCTCTCCCACGCCCCCTCTTTGGAGTTGAGTTCTGTCTGTAAGTAGCATAAAAAAAAGCCTGAAATGACAACATCTTAAACTTTTTAATTTATTAACACCTAATAATTATAAAGACTGTCTCATTGTACGCCTGTCAATGTGAAACTCTTATAATGACAGAAAATGGGTAAATGTTTAAATACACAATATAGATAATGTCTGATTTTGATTTCATCATTCATTTACCTCGTGGCACACGATATGTACAGCTTTATGTAAACAGGTCACCAAACAATAACAAAGAAATGTGGTTGTTTGAAAATTTGTGGTTGTGAAAAGTTTCTAAACAAATGCCCCCAGAATTACAAAAGTTGTTAGAACTGTAGACAAAATATTTACTGGTAATATTCTTGAAAAGCATAAGCATCACGGACACTGGATTGGTGTCCGAAAGTGCTCTAACACACAAGCAAGCCTCCACATGTTGGCACACACACACAAAGTGACTTCTGTGCAGCCAACGTCAGGTGATAGCATGTAGGTCAGAACATTTGGTTCTGCATTTTATCAAAAACAAAATAATAGACTGGTAGGTATTACTCAACTGAGGATTGAGCACTTTCAATATTTAAATGCTCTTTTACTATGAAACTTATGGTCTGTGTTTACACAGATGCATCCATTGAAAAGAAAACAATGATAAAAAACACAACATCAGACCTCAAGAATGGTTGCCCACTTGGGGTCAGTATAATCAAGACTGGAGCCCTGACTTTTCCATATCAGTTTGCACTAGGATTCATACTATTATTAGAAATAAATGTGTTAACTAAAAAAAAAAAAAAAAAAAAAATGAGCTCATCATTATTAAGATCTCCATAAAAAGCACTACAATAATGCACTTCAATAACAACCGATGTTATTCAAGTTGTAATACTACGTACTTATGGAGTACATTAACTGGTATATTATGAGAAACCTACCTGCCACTGAGAGACCTTAAAGGAAACATCTTTGTCCTTCACATCCATGGCCAAAATTTCGGCCACCAACAGGTGTCTGTTCTCAACAGACAACTCAGTTTCAAGGTTGAGGGTGAGATTCTTCACTCCTCTCTCTGCTCTGCTCTCCAAGTCTTGCTGCTCTTTAAACTGTCCGTTTGGTGATGGAGCTGGTGGAGTAACGTTGTAGTGGGGTCTTCTTCTCTGCTCGGCGGGATCTAAAGGAAACCTTTTATGTTGCTGGATTTCTAAAATGGCCATGCAAGCCTCTAACTTTGTCTCTTTATTTGAGTCGTGAGTGATGCTGACATTGTCCTGAGCCGAGAGCTCACTCAGTCTGAGAGGGTTAAATGTAGCAAGACTGCTATGAGAGATAGAAAGTTGTATCTGGTGTTTCAACTGACTCGTTGACTGACAGCTTATCAAGCCGTTCTGCTGTTGGGAATGTTTGTAAAGAAAAGAGTCGCTGTAACTGAGACCCCTGCTGTTAGAAAGAGGGCAATTTTCAGTGGTTTGGATTTTCTGCTTCCTGTACAAGGTGTCCTGGTCCAGGTCATGGAAAAGCGGCTGCTCATTGGAGGCCTGGGACTGTGGGGGTCCTGCGCATCGTGACAAAGACAGGCATGGAGAAACGGGTATGCCCATTCCTCTCATCTCTTTCCCCAACTGCTGCAGAGCCTGCTCACACACTGTTTTTTTTATTTCCACTGAGAGGTCAGCGATTGTTGGCCAATTCTGCTTAACTGTGCTTTCTCTATTTGCTGCGATGTCGAGGAGGAGGTTACACACCAGCTGGACAATTTTGGGCACGTTCTTCATCTGTCGGGCCTCGTATCCATGCAACAGGTGCTGCTGCCTAGTGAGGTACTGAGACAAGGTGACAGCGTTCTCTCTGGGCTCTGCACAGGAGAAAACACTTCGAAGGGGAACCAAAAACTGGGCGAACTCCCTGACACAGAGCAGCTGACCTCTCGTCTGGATGGAGTTTGGTCTTTTTGCTCGTATAAACAGGATGGCTTGGTCAGCACTCATGCGGAACGTAAAGACTAGGTAACAGGCCAGCAAAACACCTGTAAATAGAGAAAAAGAATACAAGTGCTATGAAATAATTGTTGTCATTCACATCACAGTTAGAAAAGCAGTGGTAGAATTTCACATTCCAATAATAGGGGTGTTTTGCTGTAAACACTATCATTTCTTCTTTTCCTTTTCCTTAAAAGAAACATACACACAACACAAACAAAAACATTACAGGCAACTTCTGAGAAGCTGCACTGCACAAAGTATACATACTGTGTAGTATACATCTACAATGGTGGTGAGAAGGGGATATACTCGTCATGAGTACAAATATGGGGTATTGGGGGCTTAGTGGTTAAGGAAGTGGACTTGGGTCATGAAGGTTTAAGGTTCGAGTCCACCAACTGCCAAGTTACCACTGAGGTGCTCTGAGCATGGCCCCGTCCCCCCACACTGCTCCCCTGGTCCTTAAAGCTGCCCACTGTTCACTTTGGTGATGGGTTAAAAGCAGAGGTCAGAGGTCACAGTTGGTTGTGTGCAGTGGTGAGCTGTGTCACAATGACAAGGAGTTCACCTTAATTAATTTGAATTAATATGTAATTTATATGGAATCTATACTTTAACGATTAATTAAACCGTTCGTTGATATGCTATGACATAGACACATTTTTTTCTTTAAATGTGCTACCCACCTGTTCTGCCCAGGCCTGCATGGCAGTGGACTGCTAATTTCCCTTCTTGCACAGCAAATGACATGACCTTCACCATATCAAGAATTGTAGTCAGTGATGCGACACCGTAGTCCTTCCATCCAAAGTTGTAGTAGTAGACTAGAATACAAAAGACACAGAGTTAGTCTTGTCTGTACAGTGTGTCCTATAACAGAAGTACACCTTTACACTTGAGTTACTTGTGTATATAAGATTTTAAAAAAATGCTTGATTTACATCTCCCCTCTGTGATGTAGTTACCTAAAAGTTATGATTATATAGTTCTGGGTAAAATAATATTTACTATGAGCTTTATTTCTCTTTACGTCCCAAAGTTATACTAACCACGTACGAGATGATTAGGTGACCCAGGACGAAATCTCAAGAGAACTTATTAGCTAGAGACATAGTGCAGTTTTCCAAGACATCATAAGTGCAATCCCTTGGTAACTGTCATAACAACTGTATGCTCCAGGTGTAAGCAAAACCATATGATGATTATGAGAAAATGCAAGTCCTATAAAAAAGTTCATACTCCTGTTGAGGCGACTAAAAACACATTCATTTTTGCATTCCTAAAAAGTAAAAATGCCATTTTGAGCTTGGAGTTTTGATAGAAACGTGTTAAATATTAGCTAATGATTCATTGAATGTTTTCTTCCCAGTCTCAGCTGAGTAGCTTGTTAAAAGTGTGGCATTTTAAAATACTAAACACAACGGAAAAAAGGCCAAAAATTGTGAAATGGCAGTCATGTTTATCAATCATCATCATCATCATCAGCATCATCATCATCAACCCATGTGCATCATGCAATGAGCCGAGAAGTAAACAATCTGCCAATGTGCTGGAAAAGTGGTTTAAAGACAATTACGTAAAAGCTAACATATTTTTAATTATTTACCTAGATGGCATCTATTTAAGAAACAACAATGTGATCGCAGAACTCACTGCTAGCCTTCATGAAAGTTTCAGGGCGATAGGTAAAACCACTCTCCTGGTCCAGTGAGTGACCACAGCTGGCATGTTCTCCTGGCCTCTGCAGGTTAATGACCGTCTTCAAACCACACCTTTGGTAGAATCATGTAAGAACATCATGTTATAACAGGTCAACATAGCGTAGACACTTTTCCGTGGAATCAGAAACAATTTCAGCGTGCATCTACAACAAACTACAGCAACAATTAACATAAAAAACAACAATAAGGAAAAACAGCTTAAGTACCTCTGAAACTGCTCAATGACGTTATACTTCTCTATAATTTCTGTAGAAGGCCTTGCCATAGCTAGCAAGTTGTTGGTGACCCTGTACATAGATAAAAAAAGGAGATCAACAAACAAAAAGGTCGTTGAGCTAAAAACACCATGTTTAAAAGGTAAAGTCAACAAATATTCAATTACTCAAAAATCCTTCTGAAACAAAAGGCAACAAGTGCCTAGCGATCGTAGATTGACATGCAAAGACGAAAAGCAAATCAGCACAAATGAATCAACTTACGTACTATCAAACTAGACTAGAACACTAGATAGTTTGATAATAAGTTAAAACTCACACAGGCTTTAAACAAACTTGCATGAACATTGTGTGTCAGGCACTTTAGAGACTGCTCACAATACCAGGATGAGTAGATTCCTTTGATTGCTTGCTCGTCATCATTCCAGCGAGAGGGATTTTCATATTTGCAGGCTTTCCCACCACACGCCATGGAGCACTGCATGTGGCCAGGAATGACGTGCCTCAGGGTCTCGCCCATCTTTGTGTATTTTGCAGTGGGGGCCTTTGCATTTGCTGCAGAAACAAGCAGACATTAGAAACATTTTTATTTAACGACAGAAAGTTTAAACACCGAATGTCTTATACAGAATCAACGTCAGCAGTAAAAGACAGAACAGCAGCAGCTCTGCCAGAACTGACTGTATGTTGACTTGGACTGAGTTGCTGACTGTGATTAATCAAATATGGTTCATCAAATGTTTAACACATGTATAGGGTCTTTCAGTATATTGTGACAGTGCACGAAAAAGAGAGCAAATATATTTTGGTATAATATAACTTTTTCATAATATTATTCGTCATGATAACTACTGCTAGCCTATTTATATTTGAGTGCACTTTGTAGGAAAAATTTCATAATTACTTGTGATGACAATAAAACTGATGGGCTGCAGAACACCTGTTGTTATTTGTGAATGCTGGTCTAATTTCAAAGGGTTCACATCCTTTTTCTTGTAATCGTACATGCTGTATGGACAGCTCTCCTACCTGACTCCATCTCTGTGCTTATCTCTGGAACACGCGGGAAGCAGGGTGGGTCACCGTGGTTGCCAACTCCAGCTGCCATGGATGGTGAGCTGAAAGATGTACAAAATCATTGTATTCAGGTAAACAAATGGTGAAACAAGAACCACTTTCTTGGAACCGATGCAATCAAGTAATACAGATGAGATGTCTTGTGCAGAATAATCAAGCAGAGAGAGAGAGAGAGAGAGAGAGATGATGAACTGAGCTTCAACCTGTGTTGTTGCCCGGGGCACTTAACCTTTAGAGCAGGTGAAACGGCTCTAAAGACATCTTGGGAGCTAAAGATGGGGAAATTTACAATTTGCTTCCCAATCAACACCGGCTGCCACGCTAGGCGCCCTTAGGGATATGCGGTTCCTCTGGGTATCGTATCCACAACTCTCTACTTGCAAGGTAAACGTGCTGTATGCACATGGGAGATTCTCGCTGCTATGTTACAAACCCCAGTGGAAAAGCAGTCAACAGTAAACAGTGAGGTTAGCTTAATTATAATCTGAAATACAAGAAATAATTTTGACATCTCTTTAATTATGTGAACAACAGAAAAAACTATTCTTTAGCAGCTAACAAATATCTCTATTGTCTACATATATTTCATATTTATCCTGATGTCACCCTAGTGCCAGTTCAACTCAAAGCACTACTTCAACACTCTACTTCAATTGTCATCCGAACAAACAATGAAGCATGGGTGAAACACTGCACCGTTACAGCTCTGTGTATCAATGTGTTGCATTAACAATTCAGTAGGGTTAGAGTAGTTCACCTTAATGGGATACCTTTCTAACCACAAAAAAACAAAGTCTTAGTGAGAACCAACGAAAGCATGAATTATTTCAGGTACCACCGGTGAACTGCAGACAGTGTGAGACAGTGTGAGATTGAAGATAGTGCCACATATCTTCTAAAAGACCAAAACAGATCTTTATCAGGTCAATCAATTATCAATTGTTTATCCTTCTATCACTGTTTCAGCTGCAGCCATGTGAATGGTGCTCATCTGTGGTGATACACCTTTATGTCTCCACTAGTTTTCAATTGTCTACACTTTACTTTATAAGAGACAAAGACATTTATATCTTATCCTGGGAGACCAAATTATTACAGGAATGTAACATTAATAACCAATCAGATTAGTTAAGTTTTGCGTCTCTGTTAACAAAAACCTTGTTTTAAATAAATATTTTCCATTTCTCATCTTCAATTCTATGAACTTTAACAAAGCATACAGCAAAGCATACCTTCTAATTAAAACAGGAAATATAAATTACCTCTATTAAAACTACTTAAATGTACATTTTCAAGGGATGCACATTACATATTTGTTTTTATTTTAAATAAAAACGAACAATAATCTGGTGGATACGGTCAATACTGGTCAGACACCAATAATTTCAATAATTTGCTATTTAATAAACACGCGACGTTTTGTCTCAGGAATAGCATTACAGCATTAAATCAAGTAACACCTGGAACCTTCTATATTCGGCCAATTAAACTAAAAGAACACAGAACCAGAGAAAACAAACAAAAATAATAATAATTAAAAAAAGACCAAAAGTATACATCTTATAGTACAAAATTATCTAGTGTATTATCATTGAAGTGCCAGAAGATTTTTGCCTAATACCGCTATATAATTCCGGCTCCATGTCTCTCTGACATTCACTAACAAACAGTTAAATTTTGTTATCCTTTTGCTGCTAAGTTGTGGAAAGTCTGCCGACAAACGTACCGGTTAACGTCGTCTCATTCAGGCGGCTTTTGATGCACGTATCGTCGACGACGCATCTTTTCAAAGCTTCAGTCGTTCAGCTGCCGGGAAGGTTCACCATTAGCCACTTTATGGTTGTTGTGGTTCGAAATGCTAGCTCACCAGATATCACAGCAACCTGACATGTTGTGGCGTGGGATTTAATCACGTGACCTCAGCAATGACGTAACTTCTTCTTTGTTTGAGCAGCTGGCTTGCTTTGCTCTGCAATACTGCCCCCAAGATCTACTTTCAGTACATTCTAATTTTTAAAGATTTTTTTGTGTGTGTGTGTGGGGGAAATCTCTCCTAGTAGCACTACTACATTTACCACAGAATATTCTTTCACGCGGTTTTTTTAAGGTTTTCGGAAGCTCAAGTCTGTCAACTCTTTCACTGCTTAAAATAATTACTTTTGTTATTTAATACATAATATAATAAAGAATCATATTTTTCAGTATTTGTATAGTATATATATTGTATAGTATTGTATATATTTACTGAATATACAGTCCTTGTGTTCATGACAAGATCGTTTTTCTTTCATCACCACCTGTCGACAACGTTGTTTCCTTTCCTCCCCCTGCTGAATGGAATCATCCATTAATGTTTCCAAACGCCTGGGACCTGAACTTTGATGCTGAGGTTTAACTCTGGATTCACCAGTCTCACGTTTCTACATCACCGTGACAACCAACTCTACCAGAGCCAGGACAGGCACGGATCCCGTAGGAAGTAAAAGATCAAGGAGAAAAGGCCAATTATTTTACTGACCAACTTAAAATGTCAACATTAATCATGGTTGTCATAGTCGTCTCATGGTCCCGCTGAGCTAAACTACAGTTTCTGTCTGAACGTTAAATTCGTCAACACACGATTTGTGCATAGATTTATCATCAGACAAAGGGTCAAGTTTGTGATTTAACTTTGTTTTATTGTAGTTTCATTCAAATGTATAAAGAGCATGTATAAAGAGGAGACGGAGCTGTGCAGGAGAGTACTTCAACAGAGGGGTCTGTGGAGGTTAAGTGTAAGGTTGATTATTATGACAGTTTTTAAAACTCACCCCTCAGACTCCATGTTGAAACAGAAGGTTGCACACTCTGAGTCTGGATCTGCTGCAGACCCCCTCCTGATCAAGGAAGTTGCCTCCTCCATTTCCACCCAACAGTAGCTGAAATTCGTTGACAGGTGTGTCCCAGGCCCAAACATATTTTTACGTAGTTTCTCCTGCTCTGGACTTCATCAGCTATACTAAAAATGTCAACAAATGCAGTTTTTCGAAGTCTGCATAGAGCAGAGAATGGCTGCCTGCACAGTTGGAAACACTCCAAAAAGTGCACATTGAGTTAGATGCAATGATTGCATTTCACTTCCTTTAAACACTTCTCCACTTCCTGCACAGCTGCATTCCTATGTAAGAAACAATTATCTTCAATATTTTCCCAGCAGGCTACACTCGTCTCTCTGCCTTCATCAACCTCATAACCAGCGACGAACACCTCTGGATGCTGTTGCCGGGTTGTGACGGCAGGTGGCGATAGTACAGGAGCAGGACTCAATCATCATCACCTGATGCTGGATCAGTCTGCCTTGGGAGCAGCGGAAAACCAGCCAAACTGTCCTGGTGTGGGAGGGGCTGCAGCAGCCTCTCTCTGGACAGGTGAGAGCACAGAACTTGGGGCGGTAGGCTCGGAGGCTCCGGCAGCCCTGGTGCTCCAGGGTGAGTGACACGGGGGAGGTGAAGCTGCCATCACAGACGCTCAACCCCTGAGATGTAGAATAAAAACAAAACAATTCTAATGGTTGACTTGTTCTTTTGTGTTCTTGCTAGAAGTGTATTCATTCATTTGTCTTTGTTGACGTTCTTCTTTATTTTATTCTTTTATTTAAAGTAGGGATGTCTGATATAAACTTTTTGCCGATATGCCGATATTGTCCAAACACCTAATTTTCTATTCCAATATCAACCGATACCAATATAGTGGAGCAGGGGTGGAAGTGAAGTGTTGCCTGCTAACTAAGGTGATGGATTAAAACAGTGTTTCTTAATTATTTTCTGTAATCTTGAACAGAGTCTACACAGGGGTTCTGACTCACTAGAACCTTCTTGTCCTGTATGCCATAGAAGAAGAACGGTGTGACCTCAGAACCTCTGACCTAGACTGCTTGTCTGTTCTCCGTCAGTGGTTTCCTCCTACAAGAACAACAGGCTGTTGCAAAAACCATACGGTGAGTCATATTCACTGACCGGTTCCACTCTGTGGATCCCTGGCAGCAGGGTCTGGCATGGCCTGATCTGACACAGTCTGGTCTCTGTCTGCAGACGACAGCCACGGTTCCTGGTGGTGGTGCGGGTGGAGACACCTGGGCCACAGCTGTGAGAGCAGAGGCTCCAGTCTGAGGTCCACTCTATGCAGTTGGAGATGGGACCAAACAACGGACCGGCCAGGCCACCCCTGCGTTCCTGGCGTGTCTGTTCTGCTGTAGAGGCACGACAGAGAGGAAAAATATTTTGAGTGAACATCGAGCAGAAAGCCCTTTGAAGTGGACAGCTTTGATGGGCTCACGGGTCGGAGAACGTAGCACATGTGTTCTCAAAGAACTGCTGAGAACATGAGGAAGGGTTCTAAGAATAGTTCTCACAGGTGTGGAATTTGAAATCTGTTTACTCCTCTGACACATGGACTGACATTGTCTTCAAATCACCTGATCGTCCCCCACATGTCAAATGCCATGACCTCTGTCGCCTTAGATTTTTACCTGGCCTAAAAAACTAGTTTCAGACATCACTCTGGTCGTTTTACCATAGACTTACTGTAAATAATGCATTCTTTCGTTCACTCATCTTCTATCCTAGGTGGAGTCAGAACCAATCCCAGTCAACATCAGGTGAGAGGGATTAGAAAACAACCATTCACACTAACATTCACACCTGCGGTCAGTTTAGAGTGAATATTAACTTAATCTCCAAGGAAACTGGAGAACACACACACTGGGAGAGCAGGAGAACGCCACACTGTGAAGACTGAACCGCCGTCAGTAGGCTTCATTACCCTCCGATGGGTTGGAGGAGATCCTGTTGTCCAGGCCGTCGCACACCCACTCTTTACAGCAGCGTCCAGGCAGTCGCAGCAGCTGAGGGTTGTGACACTGATCAGCAGGTTTGTGCAGATCATCACTACACAGGGAAACACAGGAAAGTCCGCCCCCCAGGCAGCGGCACAGCCGGGCACAGGAGGGCTGGAACACATGTCCTTCCTCCAGTCTGCGGCCGTTTATCTCACAGCCCAGCTCGTTCCGACCTGATGGAACCAAAGACAGGGTTTGATCGGTCACATGATCACAGCAGCAGATCACAGCAGGATTGTAACGGTAAAGCTGTGATCAAATCTTTAATGCAGTACATGAAAAAGTGTCATTTCTGTCTACTTAGTTTACCCTGTGACTGCTGCAAGTTACAGAAGACAATCGTCATCATCATCACCATCATCATCATTGCTAGGAGTAGTTTAAAATAAATGACCTGCTGTGAAGCTGATAATTAGTTCTTCTACTCCAGTGTACATTTCCCCAGCTTATCTGATTTCTGATTTTGTCAAAGACTTAGTCAATGAATTTTACTTAACTACACTAAATGTAATTTAGTTTGTAGGCCATGCTTCTGTTTGGACTGTTGAAACTGTTTGTTGATTACACCTCCCTTCACAGTCGATGCAGATGAGTCATCAGCTTTGTTGTCGATGGTTTTGTAAAAATTGCAATTTTTCCTTTACTCCATCTTGACTTGCTCAAAGGAGAAAAAACATTTTTGAAAAACATTTGTGTCATTAAACATTTGAGTTAGTTTGAGTAAAGACAGTGGAGTTAGTTTGAATAAAGACATCAGAGTTAATTTGGATAAAAAGAGTAGAGTTAGTCTGACTGAAGATATAAAGAGTTACTTTACTCGACAGTCTTAGGGGACTCTGCTCTTACCTACACACTGTCCTGGTCCACCGGGGAAGCTGGCACTGTAGTCACACTGCAGTCCTCGTTGTGTGTCACAGGGCAGCCACTGTGTGCAGGCCTCGCTCTCCTGCCTGGAACACACCTGACAGCAGCCACAGCTGTCCAACATCAGGGGGACACCAGCAGGACACTGCGGCACTGAGGACGGACACTGACAAGGCCTGGTGCACAGCTGGCAGCACACCTGAAGTCAGAGTAATGGACCTTCTCACGTCTCTGTCCAATCACCAGCTTTATTTTTAGGAGTATTTGTCAGAAGAAACAGGAAACATCACAGGTAAAAGAGCCTTAGTTTGATGCCAACGTAAATTGTTCAACTTTGTTGAACCACATATGGAAGAAACATCTGCACTTTGAGCACATTTTTAGGAAAAAGAAGCAACTAATTTACTGCAGCCTTGTTTCCAAGTTCCCGTAAAACCACCAGGCCACACACCAGCGCTAAGTCGTGGGCCGTTTGTTAGGAGGCCGCAAACAAAATGGTGTTGTTTAATTGCTGATCAGTGTGAAACATGATGTATTTTAAGAATGCTCTGATCTACAATTTCTGTGGAGTCATGTCATAAGAAAATAATCCAGAGAGGAGCAGCCTCCAACTACAAAATAAAGTTCAATTTACAGTACTACTTCAAGTACAGGAATTAAAACTCTTAAAAGGACGGCTCAGCTGTTGGTAGGGTTGTAGGTCTTCTACCTTGCACCACTCTGGTCTCCAGTACAATACTCTTAACAATCACCACAGCGATGTCACTGTTCACAGAGCGACGGACAGATCTCTCCTCAGCAGGTCTTACCTGAGGGATGGTGCACAGCAGCAGGGAACACAGCAGCTGCCTTTGTCTTGGGTTCATCTTGCTCACCTCTGTTCTCCAGCCTGCATGGTCGCCGCAGGAGGAGGTGTATTTATTAAGGGCTGTTGACCTCCCTTCATTTATAAAGTCTCCGTCCTAAAGTCCCGGTCCGTGAACCGCAAAGTAAACAGTTACAGGAGAAGAATGGAAACCAATGTCCACTTCCAGCTTCTAAGCTTTTCCACTGCTGCTGCAGAGTTGGTTTATTGTCTAGGATGTGCAGGGAGGGCAGTGAGGAGGAGAGTCCAGGTTCAGCTCAGGTGAATGAAAAGGTTTTAGCTCTTTATTTCCAGTCTTCTAAAAATAAATATATAAAAAAACAGATTCGTTTTTTGTTTAAAATATTAATATGAATAATAGGAATGTAATCTGTGAAAGTACATAAAGTCATACTATTGATTCCCATTAAAGACAAGTTTTTGGTTTGATAAAAAACACTATACAAACCTGCTCTGTTGCTGAACTTGACCTCCTGAACGAAACTCTCTAAAGCCCCCATTTGGCAAAAAGGTACTGCAGAGAGTTCAAAATAACAGTCATTTACTATACAGATAGATGTGTTTATATGAGGATATATATAGTACATACATATACAGATGTATATATGTATGCACACACACAAACATATTTATATTTGTGTAGATACAAACATATACTGTATATACATACACGCACATCATTTAATGGAATAAGCAGTAAGTAGTGACTGAAGTTGTTTTTTTTTTTACTGTCAGATAAATTTGTTTTTTACAAATAAACTTGAATGTTGAAACCTTACAACTAAATATTTTTATTATTTTTTTAACATTAGTTTTTATTGCTGATGCATTTGTATTGTGGGATATCTTAAAATAACTAAGAACTAAATATTTCACCTACAAACTGCTGGGATTTTCAGTAACCCCACTCCCCAAAAGGATTTAACTGCAGAAGATGGAAGAACAAAAAGAATATTTAACAGTGGTTTCCAAACTAAACTGGAATAATTATGTCTGTAGATGTGGCACATTTTTCAGATCTTAAAAAAAAAAAAAAAAAAAGTAAATTTCCTATGAGAATACTAGAAGAATCCTCTGACAGTTGACACATACTCACTGGGTTTGACTGACAGCTGGAGCTCCTGGTGTGGATTCCTGTCACTTCTATTCTAAATGGAAGATTTCGAACAGTGTTTACAACAACAAACAGGCAGAGACCAGTTTTCTTAACCTTTATTTAAATAGAGCATAAAGAGAAATAAAACAAACAAAGACATTTCGATTCAAGCAGAAGGATTCAGTAGAACCGAGGACTGTGGCTTCTGTCCTCAACATTAAAGAGTCTTTAAAGAGAAGGTGAAGCTGCTGCTCTTTACGCCAACAACCAAGGAAGACGAGCAGACAGTGATAAAGTCAGAGCACAACGCAGTTCACTCCGGTCCACAGATGGAGGAGTTGTAGTCACAGCACTTCAAGTACTGTTTTATATATATATATATATATATTTATTTTTTTACAAGGCAGCAGTGAAACAAAGTGTCACAAATGCAAACCCATCACACTGGACCTGCAGGGAAACAAAGTCTTTTCAATAAGTTCCTTTGACATAGGAAATCAAGAAATCAAGAAAAGCATCAAATGAATCGTGAACTCAAAAGAAAACAAAATGTAAATCTGAGCAGAAACAATGAGGTAGAGCAAATATGGAGAACAAACATCTAGATATCTGACACTGACATGCTCATTCTGCCACTCATCTACTGCCAGATTTAGGGCCCTGTAAAAATATAGAAAAAAAATCTTAAAGACTCAGAACCAGGGAGAAACCGTAGAGAGCCTTAAATCAAGTGACATCAGTGAGCAGCTACAGTCCGTCCATCAGGAACGGCACTTTTATTCCAACATAAAGTCGCTCACTTCCCTTCAAATTCCTGATTTGTCCAGTAAATAGAGTAAACTCAATTTAATTTATCAACATTCGCATATCTATTCAAGGTTACACACTCTGCCTAATAAATCTCCTGAGCCACAACCCAACCAGTGATCCGTGAAGGCACCACGGGGGGAAATGGAAACCTAAGAGTTCTGTTCAGAATCTCACTCTGGTTTTTAGGAAATGTGAACCAAAAGGAGTCAAATTCAAAATGTGTCTGAGAAACACACTGGGTAAACAGCAGAAGACAGCAGTGTCCATCACATGGTGGTCAGGCTAATGTGCTAATGTAGCCAAAGATCATATACATCCTAAAACAAACACAAATAGAAAGGCATTTTTTCACATTTTTACTAAATGCTAACATTCCAACTGTTAGACTCACCAGGAGAAAAAAAAGTTCTGTCATCCCATTGAATAATGGAGTAAGTCAACACTGGCGCTGTTTCAAACAAACTAACATCTCTGATTCATTCACTCAGACCTTGTTTCACAGGGAAGGCTATGAAACTCTGACTGACTGAATGCTACGACAGGTTTCTGAACATGGTGGAAACACAGACTGAAATCATTTCAAAAACAGAACATTTATTTATTCTCATTTCTTTTCGATTTATTCATTTCTTTACTTGAGCGATACGAGTCCATGTTGTCAGCGGTCTAAAGATAACCCCACATGGACACAGCATTTAAACTAAACAGACTGCAGGGGCAGTTTTGTGCAACTTTTAAATCTCACACACACACACACCTGTGCATGCACGCACCCACACACGTGAGGCATCAAATGTGAACAGTCAAGATTGGAACAGCCTTTGGAAGTCACCAAGCAGCAAAGTGTTGTTGGACAGAAACAGGGGTCTGTTTCTCACTAACCACTGGTAAAAAAAAACAAAAAATCCACACCAACACCAACAGCCTCCGGTGTGAGACCTGACAACACCTTCGGGGAAAAAAAACGACTACAGCAGCTCAGGCTGACTGAATAATCCTGGAATTTTTCCTCGGACACATGGAGAGTGCTGGCCCCAGCGGACCACCACATGAAACAACAACACAACACTGCTCTCTGCTCTGTCAGAAGACACTCTCCACAGGTTGATGGAGCTGTAGCTTTATCCCATTATTCAAACTCCCAACAAAGACAAAAAGGAATCCTAATTCTCTGGTTCAAATATTAAGGCCAGGACCAAGTGTATGACGTACAGCTGACAGTAAACAACTTCAAAGAAACTCCGAGGTCACCAGGTCAGAACTTCACACCTGTCCTGGTCTCCACCTCTGTTCGAGTGCCTGTTCATCAGTAATTGTAGTTCTTGTCTCTGTTGGAGCAGCTTTCACAATCCTCGATGATGACCGTCCTCTCTTGTCATCTGCTCAGATCCCAGAAATACTTTTGGTAAATGAAGGTGTTCCTTCTCTTTCTCCCATATCTTCAGTCTTCTCATCACCATCATTGAGCATCAGTGAGATCCCCTGCTGTAGCAGCTCCAGGTTGACTGCAGACAGACAAAACACACAGTTCTCAGTTCAAGCATAGACACATACGGAACTGGAGAATTAGCTGAAAATCTTTATATATTCTTACTATATACTTATACTATATATACTCGAACCTGAAGGCTTCTGGACCCAAGTCCAAAAGGCTTATATACATATAGGCAGCACTGAGAAAACCTGACAGGTTAGTGCAGGTGTCTCTGCCTGAGGGCGACAACCTCATTAACAACCCCACCCTCGAACTTTCTACCAGTGCTATCACAAACACACCCTGAACTAACTTTTATTTTAATGGCCTAAAATGTTGCATTTCACAAACTGTTAATGTTAACTGAAGGAAGACAATTACGTCACAGACTTTCAAAGATGGGGTAGGTGGGACCATTGAAGGACCAGCTGACTGCTGATCTTTGGTCACGGGTTAGTTTAAGGTTTGATAAAAACAACAGTCTGGTGCAAAAAATTAACAATTATGGCTGAACTGTCTGGGTGGAGGAGTGAGAATGGAAGAGAGAAAGACAGAAAGAAAGAAAAGGAAACAAAAAAGCTTGTTGTTGATACTGTTGTTGTGCACTTCTTAGCGTCATGAATGCAGATAATGTAAAAGCAACAGATATCTACCTGAACCACAGCCTGGATAAAGCTCACGCCGCACACATTACTTGGTCCACTCTGGCCTGCAGCTCAAAGGCATCTGGTCGGTCCTGAGGATTGACAGCCAGCATGTCCTGGAGAAGCTTTTTCACTCCATCAGACATGCACGACCTGCGTTTCTGGGGAATGTTCAATACCATTTTTGGTTCCTTTAGCAATGCTTCGCCCACAGGGACAATGTCTGCTCCGTGCCTCACATACATTCCAAGCAACTCTCTCTTTGATTCTGCATCAATGAAAGTGATTCGTTCCAACATGGCCCAGATGATGATGCCCAGGGCAAAAATGTCTGCCTTGGCAGTGTAATGACCCTCCCACACTTCAGGAGCCATGAAAAAATCTGATCCACATGCTGAGGACAACCACACCTTGTTGACGTTGACATTTTTGCCCCTGTCCTCACTTCTTTTGCCTTCAGTAGTTTTACTTGAACCAGCACACACTTTGCTGAGGCCAAAGTCAGCGACCTTGAGAACCGGAGTCCCTGACCTTTCTGAGATGAGGATGTTGTCTGGCTTAAGGTCTCTATGAACAATGTTATTTTCATGCAGGAAAGCGATGGCACTGGTGAGCTGAAACGTGAAACTGTTGTTGGTTTTTTGGTCTGGCTGCCGGGACAGAATGAACTGATTGAGGTCACCTCCTTCACAGAACTCCATGACGAACCAGAGGTAACAGGGCTCCTCTGGGGGACTGAGCACTCTCTCACCTGAAATCCAAACACAATGGTTACTCACGAGTCACAACAAATAAAGGAACAACAGAGAGGTTTTCAAATAAACTGTAAAAATCAATGATGATGTCACTGATCAAAGACACTCCACAGAGATATGGGTAAATTAGATATCAAGAAGCCTCCTGTACAACCTTTGCTCCTGAAGCCAAAAGTGGTGCACTTTTCATTCCAGCTGCTTTGGTAAAATATATATCAGATGACCTCATTGAAGCTTACCAGTTAAGTACCAACTATTAGTTTCGCCTCTTTGTGCTACACGTTCGTCTTTATTAAGAAAGGCTGTATGGAGGCTGCCATGTTGGATCGTGTTTTACAGTAGCCCACGGTGACCAAAACTCCAAACTTTGGTGTTTTAATCAGTGACGGATGCTTTTACATGTCCTCCTTCCTGCTAAATACTTAGGTTGATCACGCGGATTCACCACAGCACGACGCTATACACTACCGGGTAACTGACGTAGACCCTTCATAGTAATTAGTCCGGTCAAAACCAGTCAAAACAGACCTCTTACCGGTATGTTTGTGTTAGTAAAGAGAAATACAAGTCGTATTGTGCGGACGCCACGACTGTAATAACTTCACTTTATTTACCAAAGAATGAAGAACTCGAAAATGAACAAATCATTTAAATTATTTCAAACAACGTTTGTTGTAATTGCTCTGGGTCGGTTGTCAGTGAAATGTGAAAAGGGCAGGAAACAGATTAGACTCCATTTTAGTATTTTGGGAGTTGCTGAACAAACGTTCCCTTCCCCCAACGACCAGTCCGAGTTATGGCGACGAAAACACGCGAACTGACCACAGAAATCAGCCGCACGAACAGTCTTACAGATGAAACGCCTTCGGAAAACATACCAGTTCAGTTGCCCTTAATATAACTACTTTAAACAAACACAGGTTGCACAAATAACTGAATCATATATTCATTTATACACGCACACACGTATGGACGATTGTTAACAACAAACCGTGACATGGCTGAGATTTTACCCTGAGGAACAAGACAATCGAGACAATCATTGAAAGAATGGTTAAAATATCAGTTTTGCCCATTTTCTAATAATAAAAAAGTTATCACTTTCAGTGTCAACAACTGCTTACACCTAAAGAACATAGGACAAATGTACGGACCTTTCAGGGATGTCTCCACCAAACGCAGGTACTGCTTGGACCGTTTGTTTCCGTGGCTCATCTTCTGGGCCATGCCGTTTCTCTGCAGAACACACTCCTCCAACTGCACCACGTTCTGATGCCGCTTCTCCAGACTCGTCAAGGCCCAGAACTCTTGCAAGGCCAGCTCTACGTTTTCAGGCGCGTCGCAACGCAATTTCTTCACGGCCACCTTGGCACCGGACCGCCGCGCCACCGCTTCGTACACTACCCCGTACGTACCTCTTCCAACCTCCCGTACTAGGCTGTAGCGAGGCGCCATGACCCTCCGCTCCAACCGGCCGTCCTGCTGGACAAAACTGGTGTCCTCCGCCATGTCATGATCTCCTTCTTCCGCGTTCCCCGCGCTCCACAGACTCCGCAGTACCACTGTCTCCCCCTCTCCTTCCCCCGCCTG
>NC_024317.1:13941568-13968315 GCF_000523025.1 Cynoglossus semilaevis
TGTTTCTTACAGCAGGCTCTGGCACTTCTGGTTCGTCTCCGCCAGTTAGCACCGCCATCAACAGTTTCCATGCGTGTAAGCGATGTTTTCACGATTTAATCAAAATGATATATACCTGCATGTTGTCACGACAGGAAATACATTGAAGAGCAGGAAAAAAAACTTGAAGTAAAACGTATCGTAAGGAGGAGGAGCGAGGGAAGTTGGGACAAGAACAAAGACAGTTTCAGTGAGCAACAGTGCATACAATGACTTCCGGCACAGACCTTCAAAGTAACATCCGTTCTCCAACAGCTCTGACAGGTTGTACCTTTTGTTAATTAAAGTTTTCGTTTAACTCTAAAAAAATAAATAATTTTAAAATCAAAACAAACGCCAGGTCGTGAAATTAAGTTGAATGAGGCGTTAATGAAAATGTGTTCAAATAGCTGAAGTTCATAAACAGTTTATAATCTAGCTCCACCTAATTTATTTTCTTTTCTGAAATAATTGAAATAAAATTTAGGTAGAATTGGAAGTCAGGTCTTTGACCAGACAAAGAAGCAGGCTAGGACCAGGTGTCGAAGACATTCTGCAGAATTCTACAAAAAAAAATGTGCTGATTAAAATAGTTACAAGCATAGATGGATGGGCAATTACACCACGGAGGAAGAGTTGGGTTTTTTTTTACATCCATCATAGAAATTTCTTATTTTCCGTATATATATTATTGCTGGAATGGCATAATCTGAATAATTCTAACCTCTTTCTGTAAAACTATTGTTTTATATACACATACAATTTTTACCTGTTTGAATTGAACCAAAAAAAGTCCAAAACATGTAAGAAATGTGCTTGAATTAAAGCTGGAGTATGGCACTGCATTGGAATTCTTCTTTTTGTCACCTTTAGGCATACAAATGTAATTGACGTAATAATCAACAACATTGGTTCGAAGTTCTTTGGCTTTTTTCCTCACTTTTATTTCAATAATACTACTTAATTTTTACTACTTAATTTTCACGGCACCGCAAAAATACAGCATCTTAATTTGAAACGACAAACTATCGTCGTGTTCCGTTAATCCCCGCGGAGTTATTGTAGCTTGTTGAGGTTACAAAGGTCGACGGTACCATTATCAGTAGAGGGGAATATTTACGCAACCAAACGCGCTCTCTGTACTTTTATTGCAGAGCATTGAATCAGAGGTAACTCTTGAAGTTATCTTCAAAACCAGGTTAAATACAGCCAGTGACCGTTCATATTTGAACTGTTGACAGGAATGCACAGTGAAATAGAATTCGAATTTTACTCTTTTGACTGACTCCCCCTATGTCTTTACGGATGGTCTTCACTTTTGCCCTTCCTCTCGCTCCCCTTCCCCCAGCGTGGTCAAACATGTGAGCGCCTCCCCATCACGGAAGCACGTGTAACTGCACATTGCCCCCAAAAGCCAGTGACCGAGCATTTCTATAAAGTTAAAAATTAATCATCTTTAAATTAAACTGGCTTTAAACGAACACAACTATTTTTAATGATGGTTACAGAAAAAAATTAGAGAAAAACCATTTAATTGCACAACAGTTCTCATTCAAGCACACTCCATCCTAACGTGACTGTAATGCTCACAAGGACTGCACTTTGGATGTGTGAATTTTACTGTACAAATAATTCTGCAGAGAAAATGCAAATGAGTACACAGACCACAAAGAATACACCAGGTAATTATCCGTAATTAACAGTAATAAACATACAGCGAGTTATAAGAAGTCATACAAAGTATGTAACGTACTGTATATTTTGTAATTTATACATAGAAATATCAAAGAGAAACACATTCAGCATATACGTCACTGAGACCAAACCTGTGGCTGTTAAGAACAACATGGAAAATCAAAACTCTCAATAAAATCCTTGGACAGGGAACAAAGTTATAGACAAGTCCTTCAGAAGAAACAGTTCTGGGAAAGAACATGTACTGCTGCTGTATCACAGTTTAGAACCGACGACACCATGAAGTCAAATTAGTTGTTGGGCCGTTTCGCTGAAATCTTGTCAACATCTACTATAGCATTACATGCGGTGTAGTGCTGCAGCAGTCTTTCCCAGATTCTGCTGCATCTCAGCAACTCCTGGTTCCCTAGGGAGAGACAAACACATTAGAGTGAGGAAGCCACATACATGAAGACCCATCAACATCTGAGCTGGTAGAAACACTGACCTGGTTACTAATATTGTATTTAGACATCAAGGAACCAGATTGATTTGTATAAGATTATGAGTATATAATAAAGCAGCAAAGACTGTTCAGAATGAAGAAGAGCGTTCCTAATTATATTGTTAGAATAAAGGGGGAAAAAAGCTTTAATTGATGAGGATGATGAACCAAAAATATGGTACCGATGATGCACAGCCCCTCTTTGGCTCTGGTGATGCCCACATTTATCTGGTTAGGATCACCCACAAAGCCTAGATGTTTGGACATCCATTGTCTGTCTCGGTCTATTGGGATCTCCTCACTTGGCAGAGAGCACACTGTTGATATGATGACGTAACGCCATTCACTTCCTGGAAGACAAATTGGATAAAAGTCACATGATGGTCCAGTTATTGGTTCAACATCTTTGAGGTAAAATAATATTTTCAATTTTAATTGTCCTTATTTGTCAAACAGGACTTCATTTTTCAGGTACTGTTTTAAGGATGCACATTCCGGCTTTTGTAATTATTTCACTGTGCCTCAGATGGCGCTAAATTCTACAGAGGGTTAACTGTAGTGAAGAACGTTACGTTACTGTTACCTTGGCTCTTTGTGAATGTGGTAACAGTGATGTCATTCAGGCCCTCTTCTTTCATCTTTTCTTTTATTTCTGAAACCTGTGCATTGTAGGGCGACAGAATTGCAATATTCCGCTGTTCTATTTTGGCATTTTTCACCAGCTTTAGTGCGATGCTGATCTGCAAAAGAACCAAAATAACAAACAGTGATTAGTGTTAACGTCTTTGTCTATGTCTTTGTTTAGTTTCTTTCATGACCGTCAGCCCCAGTGGAAGTGGAGAGTAAAGTCACCAGCGTACCACTTTTCTTCTCTCCTTCATGTTTTTTTTGGACTCCTGGTTTCCTTTGGCAGTGCTGACAACCAGTCTGATGGTCTTTCCTTTCACATCCCCAAAAACAATTGGCATTGTCCTTCCTTCGACTCGTAGAACACTGCTGGGCTGCATCACTCCATCAATCAGTTCATTATTATAGAATTCTTCTGATGGGAAGCTACGTATTTCAGGATGCTGTTCATGAAAAAACAGTTGGTGATATTGCAGTATATGTGAAACAAGTTCTTTTGATTACTAGTTACTAGTAAAAGCTAAATGAGTCAGTAACAGGGTTACAGCATTACAAGTAACATAATTAGTTACAAAAGAAAAGTAACTGTTGTATCATTAAAGTAACTTCTTGGCAATTATAGTAACTATTACATATTTTGTTAAACGAATTAAATAAACAATAGAATACATGATTTAATCATTTCATTATCATCTCTTTGTTTAGAACAGCAGAACAATCAAAGCCTTAGATGTTTGTGAGGTTTGTATAAATATATTGATACACACACATCCACAGACACACACAGATAAATCATCTGATTAAAGTGTAGCTGTGGATTAATGATTGATCATGATTATTCAAGATGAATCAACATTCCTAAATATGACAGAATGGGACAGAAAGAAAAACACCAGCAGGTCGACAATTTTATGTGTGACTAATCCAAATGATGAATTTACAAGAATGGACGTTTCTCACCATTCTGTACTGGACGTTGAGCATCACCGTCTGCTTCTCCAGCAGTGAATGGTAGCGTTCAAACAGAGACTTGCCCATCCCCAGCTTCTTCACATAAACATTCTTAACAATGGGGCGTAACTGCTTGTGGTCACCGATCAAAATGACCTAAAAATAAAATGTTACAGAATTAAGAGCTCATTAAGAACCAGTGATTGACAAAGTACTGAGGAGCGTGTGTGACGCTGCTGCTCTCAGCCCCAGTTGCCTTATTTACACAGCGACGATATTCTAGACTACGGTTGTCCCACAGACAAAGCATTTACATGGATTTGACACAAGCAAAATCTGTCCCTGTAATACATGTGACCGGCCTGTATATGGCACTGTGACGTCACCACGTTCTATTCCTGTTGTAATGAAGGAGTTAACCATTTACAGATTTGCGGGGCGGGGGGCAAGGAGGTGGTGAGAGAATGTGAGAGCAGACAGAATGGGAGAGATATTAGAGAAGCTGGGATTAAAAAATAATATAAAAGTTCAGAGTGAATTTTTGCCAACTGCAAAAACTGAAATAAAGTTCTTAAAAAGCACATTGGCCTCTGTCTAATCCATCGCTGGGGCGTTACAATACTAACACTGGAACCACAGTCACTTCTGCTGTTAGGAAAATAAAACACTCCTTAAACACCCCTACACACCTTATTCTCATGTTATATAGTCTGTACATATCATGACACTGCATGTTATAAGTTATTGGCTTATGAACGCAACTAGAAATCTTTGGTGACAGCATTTTAGAAGGGCTAAAGAGCCGGCCCTCCTACTCCCCTCCCATCATGTGTATTTAGGTGTTGTAGTTTTTTTTGTGGAGCGGGAAAAAAAACACAGGTATGTAAGCGTGAATCATTGAAGGAAAAACAACAGGATTCAAAGCTGTATTTTCAACTGGCCAGTACACAAAACACACTAAAAGATATTATTCATTAAATAAGAAGCTCACCCTCTCTGGTTTGTTCGACACCAGTGGAATCAGGGTCTGCGGCTCCGTAGCCATCGCACTTTCATCGATGATAATCTGACGTGCATTAACTGTCGTCTTCAAGCTTGGGCTGGAGGACTGTGTGCAGGTGCACAATATGATGTCATGTCGTTGAAGCTCATATACTCGAGCTTTTTTGAGAAGTTCTTTGTATCTAGAATGTTCCAAAAACACCAGGTGATTATTTATTAATGTGTTCATTATGAGTTATTCTTGGTTTCTCCACTATAACACAAAAATGATCACTAATAGTGTATGGTGTGGTTCTTCCTACAGTAGAATCATTAACATTCCTCATACTGTACAGTCATCACCAAGATGACTAGACAACCACACCCCGACCTGTGCATTGTGTGGCCAGTAGGTGTCGCCAAAAGAACATGACGCTCCAGAGCGGGGTTACCTCAAACATGTATAAAAAACTCACTTTGCCTTGTGTGTGACCTGTTTTCTGTTTCTCACACCAATCAGACAGAAAACAGTTCAGTTATTCAAGATTAAGATTAAGTACACTGAAGTACTGTGAAGAACACAGTGATTACAAACGTACCCTCTCAACTCTGATTTCGTCAAAGTCTTTTTTTCTTCAATCATTTTGTCATAATGTATTATTTCATTGGAAAAAGGATTTTGGTCCATTCGCATGCGATGATGCAGAGTGATGCTCCTGTGGAAACAGCAGAGTGAACGTGACAGTATTTCTTTTTTTTTACCTATGCTGTTCACATCCAGATTAATGTTGGATTCTCTTTAAAATGAAAATCTGCAAAAAAGACTTCCAATGACAATACCTGAGCTCTGGGTTGGGCCGATCCTGGTTGAGCATTCTTTGTGAAAACTGAAGGCCACCGTCTGGACAGGGATAATCGAGCATTTCCAACTGTTGGCCGCAAACTCTGAGAAGCTCCGGGCTCTTCTTCTTAGCCTTAGCCTTAGCCTTCAGCAGAAGTACTGAGAAACAACATGTTCAGTTTATACACTATCTTAGTACTGTAATGGAAATTTAATGTTTAAACATGTTTAAAATATGCTAATGAATAGCTAAGAATCGACATATGCGGCAGATACAGATACGTTACAACCATAGTTAGCTTCACTGATCCAAATGAATTCAATAATAGGAAATTTTTCATTTTAATTTAGTTTCCTTCTGATCGGATTAGAGACTCGATGGCTGTCCTTTATTTGTTGACACTGATTATCAAACAGTTCTAACCCCAGAAACAAACCAGGGGGAAAATGTTGAGTAAAAAGCCAAGTTGGTTACTTACTTGCAACAACATCCACAGACTTGTTGGATGGACCGCAGTAGAGAATCACTTCTTTCTTGTTTGTATCATTATCTTCAGGTGTCCATCTAATTAGGGAATTCAGCTCGAACAAATAAATCACTAAGTATGCACCAACAATGGTCTTTCCAGTCCCTAAAAGACAAAATTGAAAAAGTTGAAAAGTTGGAAATCTTTGATAACATCAGTGTGAAAGCAGGTTGAGGTTCCTACCAGGTGGTCCCTGGATGAGAGTAAATGAGTTCTCAGATGCTTTTAGCACTGCAAGGTGCTGACGATCATTAAGATCTGGAAATCCTTCAGGATGAATTCTCATCATGGGATGTGGCGCTTTGTCAAAAATAAGAAGCAGCCAATCAGATTTCAGACATTATTTCAAAAGATTTAAGTAGACATTTGAGGTATGATGCAGTTTTCATAATTACCGCTTTTTGGAATCGTTCCCCCAAGTGCGATTGACTTGACAAGATTACACGCACACTTAACGTTGACCACGGCCTCTTCTGCCCGACTTTAACAAAAACAAAAACAACACACATAAAACACTGAACCACAAGTGCCATTGTATGAGAAAAACATTATCATTATTAGTGAACTTACATGCCAGGAATGAGCTTTGGGATTATTTCTACATCGAAACACTGGCCTTTCTTCAAGACACACTCAGGCGTTTCCATTGGCCGGTGATAGACATTAAACAGCACTTTATGTTGTTCCTTACTCAAGTTTTTCATTTTCTCCATACAGACTGTGACAGCATGGGCCACCCATGTGAACTCTCGAGGATCTACAGCCGTCCAGTGTTTCAAACCTTCCCCTCCTGACGGCATCATCAGCCCTTTCTTTCTTATGCAAAGTAGGCACCTGGAAAGGTTGCATTCGATCGCCCACTTCTCAATACATTCCTCAGGTAAGACAAAGCTGCCTGAGAGTCTGTTTTCAGACTCTTTTTTGAAGTTTACCACGAGGTTCTTAATGATGATGCTGTCGCTCTCCCCCACTGCAGTGGTGGCAGATTCCATCTCACACAGAGGTAACCAGATCTGCTCATACTCCATGGCATCCTTGTACCGATACTTTGCATGGTGATCTGCAGGTGTGGAAAAACACTTGACCGGGTTGTGCACATGGTCCACACAAATGTCAAAGTTTGGATTAATGTGAATCAACTGCACACAGGGTGTTTGGTAACCTCTTCTGAGCTCCGAGCTCATTTGAATCTGAAAAATGTCTCCGGGATTCAAGTTCAGGACGATGGAAAGGTAATGTTCAGTTTCTGGGGTGTCCTCTGATGACTGTAAGACAGGTTGGTGTTCCATCTGCTGGACACTGGCCTGGCTCACCATTGACATCACAAGAGCCCAATCTTCATCATCGATTGCCTTTATGATAGCTTTCCATTGAGTCAGTGGAAGTTCAACGCAGGGACCAGAGTCTGGCTGTAGGTCCTGGTAGATTTGCATTGTTTTTGCATCATAGATCCGCTGTTTCCATCTGAGAGTGACGAAAGGACTCGTTTCATCAAACGGCTGGTCGTGAAGTTGTAAATCTTTGTACATGATGAAAAATGTCTCTGGGAAGACGTCACTGATGACAGGAAATGACACTATGAATCCATTTTCTTTAGGACTCGCGTTAACCACGAAGGCAAGTTTTGGGACACTTTGTCTCGTCAAAGTCAGCGCATGTTTAATCTGCTCAGCCCTCTGATTATACTCTGAGACTTTTTTGATGTTGTCTTCTAGTTTGTCACACAAACTCGTAATCTCTGAATGTGTGTACTGCACATTAGTATCACATATGACATTGTGCAGGAGTCTCTGCACGACGATGTCCAGGTAGTGACGCATTGGTGCAGATGCCTGTGTGTAAGATGGTACATTCAGACAATAATGGCTCAAATCTGCTGGAGGAAAGGGGTTGGAACAGACAACCTCTGCTTTATTTAAACACCTTCTGAAACCATCAACCACCGGCCTAAGTAAAGGGTGGATGTCGTCGGTCGCAACCACGTCTACTAGGTTGGCAATATCATTTGCTCTGGCAGCTTCCTTGATATCTTTCCAAACCTCTGAGATTATTCTGAAGTTTTCCCAGGGCAGGTCGTCTTCATTCTGCTCAACTCTATGTCGCACCTGAAACGACAGAGGTATGACTTTACCATAATCGCCCTGGAACTCTTGAATTTTTGTAGGGTTTGGTTGGGCTTGACAGCGAAGTGGTGTGCAGTCCATTGTTTTTCCTACTTGTGTCAAATACTTGGATGCATATATGTTGAACAGCACATTCAGCTCCTCAATCATCAGATGGGCTTGACGTTTTCCAGGACAACGTTTGGTGTCAGGTTGAGAATAGGCCCAATCCTCAAGTCTATTCTTTCGTTGAGCTTTGGCAAAACAATAGGCCAGGTTCAGACAGTCTTCAGCTTTTCTGGTGCCAAAGTTGGACCTTCTGCCACAGCTTTTAGAGTTTATAATATCCTCTGCCTCTTTATAAGAGAACTTTTTGTTAGACCTGATTTGCGAGAGTTTGAACTTTGGGTCTTCGAGGATCTCAAGTGTTTGTTTGTCAAGTGTGAAGAGTAGGGAAATTACTCTGCGTTTTTTCTTAGGCAAAAGACTGAGATATTCTATGCACAGATTTGTTCTGATTGTGTGCATTCTTGTATCATCTTGTTCAAATGTCACTGCATGATGTTTGGCATCCTTGTCTAATTTACTACCTTTTCTGACGAAGCTAGCCACATCTGCAATGTGGACGCCAAGCTCAAAGTGTTCTCCAGTGTCTCTAACACTGATGGCATCATCCAGGACTAGTGCATGATCTTCATCAACAGTAAAAGTTTTCACCGTAACCATGTCATGTCTAAGAAGCGTCTCTTCCTCCATGGTAACAAAGTCATCATATGACGGCCGCAAGTGTTTAGACAGTTGGAATTCTGCTTTGAGTACTGCCAGACCAGCTTCCCCTGTGCCCCTCAGTGGGAGGATATCAACTACATTCCCTAAAGGGAATAAACAGCCTTCTTTCCACTTCAATATCTCTACGAGGAATGCATGGTTCTTCATTAGGTTTTGGTCAAGACGTAGATATTCGGCAATATTCCATCGGCCATATGTTTTCTCCCATATGGGAAGAAGAGTACGTTTTTCCTTACTGATCAGTATTATTATTTTGGTCTTGTATTTCGACAGTGGAATCATCAACCTCCTGAAATATTTACCTTGGACTGTTGTCTTTTGTCTGCAGTAATCCTCTTCTTCAAACAGACAAATAATTTGACCGAATGATCCTGTCTCACGGTCATGTAAGGGTTTTCCATGACCTCTGTTATATGACTGACTTCCCAGTTGTTGTTGCTCATGTATGTACTGAGACCGTGATGGGTCAGTGTCAGTGTCCGTTGATTCCGAGTCACTGTCGCCGTGGCTGTCCAATTTCAAACTGACATGCTCAGAAGTACAGAGTTTTTCCAGTGGCTCATACTCATCTTTCACCTCTTGGAGAATTGCATCGGTCAATGTGCTGCTCTCATCTTTATGTTCAGACTTTTGAAACCGTACGACTTCCATCAGATCTTTTTCAAAGAAATCCTTGGTGACGTGCTGTGGTGCAACACTGCTGTTGTTGAAGCAGTGGTCCAAGTAACTTTTCCACATTCCTGAGCATTTTCCAGAGCAGCAGAGGGCAGCAGCATCACCAACCACCACCACCTGGGACTGAGCCCTGGTCATTGCTGTGTTTAACACATGAGTGTCATTGAACAGCTCCAGACCAGGTACGTGAGTTGCCTGTAGGCTATCACGAGTTTGGACAGCTGTCATTATGATGACCCGGAACTGTTTTCCTGTTTACAATGGAAGACATGTTTGAGTAAGAGATTGTTATTGGTTGTCAGAATAATTTGTAAAAATAAGTGTGATACATATTTAGTAGTAGAATAATCATGCACACATTGAGGATATCAAAATGATATTTACCTTGGACATTTGCTAGATTCTCAACATGGACTTTATCAAGGTTTCTTTTTGATAGTGCTCTTCTAATTTTCTTCACCTGTACACGCACACACGGGGGGAGACACACACAAACACAAAGTTAGGACCATCCTCTCTGATCATCTCCATCAATAATCCTTGCAGACACATTTGGGTTTGTTCAGTAACATTCAAAAGTCAAAACCAAGTTTCTAATTTACCTGATATCCTTCTGAGAGAACACAGATGGAGCTTTGTTCCTTTGGTCCCCAGGTCAATGGCCAGTTGTTAAGGACCTCTATTACTGACTGGGCAACTGTGGCAACCTCTTCATCATTATACCAAGACATGGATACAGTGTCCAGGCGACACGTCCCCCTCACGTGATAAAACTTTATGGCATGTCCATCTGCTGGTGCTGGAACATTTCCTGTCGCTTTAATGATGTCATTCTTGCCAACGTAGAAATGCATGGATACAAACTCCACTATTTCTTTTGTTGAGCGATAGTTTTCATTGAAAATGACTCTGCTGGCCCGGGCAGCATCACACTGTTGGCCTTGATAATGGTAGAACAAGCGATTGAGGAGTGTGTGATTTGCACGTTGGTTTTCATCCACTGAATGAAGTCTTGGCACCATCTGCATGTGATCTCCTGCTAGAACAACTCTGGTGCGTGGCCCAGCCAGGCCCAGGGCAATCAGAGCTTCACACTCCAGCATTTGGGAAGCTTCATCAATTAGTATGTGGGTAAAATATCCTTCTCCCAGCTCCAGGTCATGGAAACGTTTGGCCATCGATGCAGTGGTCACAACTATCCTGTGCCGATCAAGGACCGCCTTTGTGGGGAGCAGAAATCTCTGCCCGTCCTTTGAAAGTAAACAGTACTGCAAAGTGATCTTGTCTGTGGCAAACAATGCATTCCCTTGATTGTTTGCTTTTACACGAATTGGCCTCATCCCGTTATCATTGTTGTCAGAAAATGGATGGAAGTGATTTTTTATGTACAGGTCTGCAGAACTGAAATGAAATGAAGATGAATGATTAATAGATAATGTCGACTGGTTAATAATAATATAATAATAATAAAATAATGAAATCAATTTAGATATAGAACCTGCTAGAAACTGACAGGACACTGGACATCAAACTGAGGTTGAAGAAGGAAAGGAAAGGAAGGAAAGTGAACTCCTTGTCATTGTGACACACAACGAAACGTGTCCTCAAAGGAGACGCCCAGGGAGCAGTGTGTGGGGACGGTGCCTTGCTCAGAGTACCTCAGTGGTAACTTGGCAGCTGGTCACTAAGCCACCACTGCCCCAGGAGAAGAAGATGAAGAAAAAGATTTTGATTTTTAAAATAACACTTTATTTACCGTAGGTTAAACACACAATTACTTAATGAAGAAATAATCAACAAATTAATTTAGGGACTGTGTAAATTTTAGTTCGTTGCCAGCCACCTGGCACAACAGCTGTTCATGAGCCCACTGTTGTTGGAATATGTCAATGTTGAAGAAGAAGAAGAAGAGAAAGAAGATGAAGGAGAAGGAGAAGAAGCTCCAGGAGAAACTGTAGTCAAAAATGAGCCTTGATGTTTGTCAGTGGATAGTAGTTAACTTTGACACTTCAACAGTACTTTGATGTTACTATGTAGACCAGAGGTGTTTGATTAAAAGTCACTGAGGTCCAGTTATTACAAATTTAATAAATAATAAAAAACGACATAATCAGGCATGTTCTGCTGGTAATTTAATTACATTGTGTCTTTTTGTTTTTGCACAAATAATGTTTCAGCAACAGTGTTTAAGCACTTTGTTCTCTCTCTATTACCACTGTCCCATCACCAAAACATTTGGTGATGCCTGACTAACTATGTGGACTAGACTAGAAGTTTTACAGTCCCACTGACTGTCTCCCCCTAGTGTTGGTACAGATGACAACATGACCGAGGTCCAACAGTCGTGGACGTGTAAAATAAATGGTCATCCATTTAACAGGTAGAAATAGTGGTGTGGTGTGGGAGTTTCCCACTGGAAATCTCAACTACTGTACATGACCCATTCTGAATAATGTGTCCTCATGAACTAGAGAACAATATTCAACATTATGAATGTATGTGTGTATGTATGTATTACCTGTTGGTGTGTGTGCAAATTAGCACTCTGTTGTGGGGCTGTCTGGAGAGCTCTCTCGCTGCAGTAGCAAGAGTGAATGTTTTCCCAGTTCCAAACGGACCATAAATCAGAAGCGGTGCCACATGTTTTTGCTCATTAGCCTCTCCTGTGATGAACTGCGCTGCTAACTTCTGCTTCGCATTGAGTTGGCCATAGATGACACCGCTCACAGGAACTGTTGAGTTCTTCAAGTCTGGTAACACTCTGTTTGTGTCAGGAAGACGGTCGACTGCCTGGTGCAAAGTGCAGTACCTTTGTCTGTTCAGCTGGAACTGCACCTCCATCTGGTACGATTCACTGCTTTTCAGCTTTAAGTCAGTGCAACATTTTGTAGAGAGCAGTAAACACAGTTGGTTCTCTTTTGTTCGATTCGGCAGAATGCTGGCTTCGTAGACCTGAGACTTTTCATCACCTGCAGTTGTTGGGGCTATGAGTGCAGACCGGATGCTCTGACTCAGAACAACTCCCTCTGCAGTGTCTGGTGTCAAAGTGAATGGGACGGAGACGGTGCAAATTAACTCTCCTGGAGGAATTTCCGTCATGGTACAGGTTGTCACCTCTCCACGAACATTCAGTCTGAGGTCAATGAGAAAATGTTGACAGATTTGTTTTGTGTTTGCAAATGTACAGATTTTAATTAAATATGAATGTCTTACCTTGAAACAACGTTGTTCTCTGCTTGTTCCTCTTCATAAAGGAACTGGTGCATTCTCTCCTTGTAGTTGTCTTTAGTCAGAGGTGTTGAGATCTTCTGCGAGTATGAATACTGAAAGCTCTCCTCAGGTGGCTGGTACAGATTTAACAGCTTTTCCAGTTCCTGTGTTCTGGGCATGTATGGGATGATTGTTCTGTTCCCAGGATGCCAGCGCTCAACGTGTGGAAAGGACACTTTGAGGTCCACTGTCGGTTCTTCAGTTTTCTCTAGTGACGGCTGAGCCACTCGTACTGTGAGTTTCTTTAACAGCACTGGTCTCATATCAAAATCAAGCACTAACCACTGTTCATATAAGCCTGGGTTAGTGGAAGTGAACCACACTGTGACATCATAGCTACCGTCTCCCCTGATGAAGAATTTACCCGAAGAGTAGGTGCAGGCGACTGTACCAGGGTCACCCAGAGAGAACAAGGCTCCTGGTTCTTGTTTCAGCAGTGCCACGTGCACCAGGTGTCTCTGTGACAACAGTGAGGCCAGGTGAGCAACAAGTGTGAAAATAAAAATGACATAAAATGATTGTGGAGGTACTAACTCTTTACTGCAGTAGTTGCAGGCTGTAGCTCTGACTATTGTAGTGTGTTTATATGAGTGTGTGTGGTGAGTCCTTCAGGACAGTTTGTGGACCAACATCAAACAAACAGTTAAACATTTACAGTTTGTGGACCAACATCAAACAAACAATTAAACATTTACCCCTTACAGTTTAGGACCTGTTGACAAGAAAGAAAAGAAGCATAGACGTGTAGTAGTAAAGTAGTGAAAAAGTATAGTAGTACAGAAGTATGGTAGTAAAGTAATATAGAAGTATAAAAGAATGGAGGTATTTTAGTATAAAAGCAGTTTAAAAATAGAGGTAAATTAGTAAAGTAGTGTAGTATTGTAATATAGTACTGTAGTAGTATAGCAGTGTAGTAGTATAGTAGTATCACAGTGTAGTGCCATTAATATAACACAGTCATGTAGCCCAGTATCATCTGTGAACACCAGCTAACACAACACGTTAGCACACTGCTAACATGCCGCTAATTAGCTACGTCCTAGCATGATGGTTACTCACTGCTAACTCACATGTATTACATTACATTACAAGTGAAAATGTCACCTCTGTTTCCACCGTGAAGTTCCACTTCAGTGTCACACCGGTCTGTTCACACACCACCGCTAATTCTTCGTCACAAGAGATGCTGACATCATTCACGTGTTCAGACATCTGCCCAACAAGAGAACAAGTGAAAACTGATCACAATCAAAATCCTAATCTTTCTGTCCATCTGGGCTTTATTGCTGACTACTTACAACACAGCCCCCAGTTCTGCTCTTCCTGTACTCCTCTAACAGCTGTTCACTGTAGGACACAGAGACCAGGGCCTTAGTCTTAGGTCCCAGCGTCTTCTCTTCTCTCACACGCATCATCCACTCCTGCAGTTCCTCCACTGAATGAGCCCTTGGACATTTGGGACCAATTTCACAGGATTGTGGTCTGGAATGAGAAAAGCGGCACTGGATATTAATATCTGTGATCAATCCTTTAGGTTTTTTTAACCAACAAATTTCACTAAGAATTTTATTTAATAGATAGATAGATGGATGGATGGATGGATGGATGGATGGATGGGTGGATGGATGGATGGATGGATGGATTAATGAATCTATTATTAAGCTCTAGGGAGTTCCCTTTGGGAAATTAAAGTATAAAGATTCGGGTTAAAGTTTCATCATGTGTCTCCTTTAGTGAGCAGTGGAACTTACCTTTCACACAGCCAGAACTCAGCCCGTCGGTTGTGTGGTGGTTGGCGTCCTCTCCACTCGGAGGTGGTGTCGTCCGACAGCCTCTGTGCGTGCTCCACAGAGGAGCAGTGTTGGTAAAACATCTCTGGGGAGGACAGCGCCACCAGGCAGATCTTACAAAACCACGAGTCCTGTTTGGTATCAGTTGACTTTGATTGGCTAAACTGAAGAAGATGGGGTCGGATGGAGAGACCATCTTGTTCAGCTTTCCACACTTCCATCTCCACCTGACTCTGGGCGGAGCGGCAGTGACCAGCCTGGTGCCAGCAGGGCTTGGTTTCCCTGACATGGCTGCAGTACTTTAACTCACAGTTATTGGGTACGGGGCGTATGTGGTTATATGTGTGTATTCCACTGCTGTCTAAAGAGTGATGAACTAAGACTGCGTCCCATTCATGAGCCTGGTCTGCTGAACACGTCTCATTCCAGCGTTTGGTTGACAGTTTGTGAGGTTGACACTGAAAGCAGTGTTTGCAGAACTCAACAAATTCACCGGGGAACTGCTGCAGTAAGAGTTTAGCTGCATGTTGTGGAGTTGATGAATTCACCTCTGCCTGGATGACAAGACTGACCAGCTCGTCATACTCTATATCCTCGTCTCTGATATAGTTCCAAACAGTGGCCTCTTCGTGACTTCTGGCAAAAGTGCAGTTCTGACCATGCACTGTACAACCAGAACCCTCAACAAAGTAGTAGCACAACTGATAAAAGACATTTGGGCCAAAATTCCTACACACTGGCCTCTGTGACACAGGTCTGTATTTGTCACCGGCTTTGCTTTTGGCTAGAACCACGTTTCTTCTGCATTTGTGCCTGACTGGCTTCACACTATACGTTATTTCATTTTCCCTGACAGAGCACAGATCACAGGCTATCTTTAAATCCAGCTTCGAAAAGAGGTCACTGAGAATATCAGAGTCATTGGACCCTGATTCTTCTGACTCCTCAGAGTCTGATTCTGTGTCACTCTTGGCTAAAAGATGACAAATGAGGTCATAGTTTAATCTGTGAAGCTTCTCAAAGTTCCAAACCGCTGCCTCCTCATCACTTCTGGCAAATGTGCATCGGTTCTTGTGGCTCGTGCAGCCATAACCTTCTACAAAGAAGTCACACACCACATAGCGACTCGGGCGTCGAAATGTGGGTCGTCTGGAAACAGGTCTCCAGCTGCTTCCACCTCTGGTTTTGCAGAGAAGAAGATCATTTGTACACTGGTGCTGGACTGGTTTTAGTCTATATGTTATTTCCTTCAGCTGGACAGCGCATTGAGTGCAGGCAAGAGTGAGGTCATGGGTCAGCAGGAGTGGAGCCAGTCTGTACTCATCCACTGACATGGTGACACTGTCATAATTCTGTAGTCAACAACTGAATGGAGGTGTAGGTGTACGCCTGACCATAAGGAGCATCTGAGGGGATCACAGACTGGACTGGAGGGTCCGGATGTCAAACCTTCTTCTAATGCACAGCGGTGTCTCCTGATGAATTGGATCACCCTAAAGGTTGGAGGAGAAGAAAAACAGTTCTCAAAGTTCAGTTTTACCAGTATTGAGCTGTGTGACCCTCAAAATGAAGACCTTCAAATCAGAAGACTTTCAAATCAGACCAAACATTGCATCTTTTAAACCAATCTTGACTGAAGCCAAATGACTGAAGCTCATCACACTGCCACTGCCACAGCCACTTAGTGGTTAAGCGGACTTGGGTCCAGAAGTCTTCAGGTTCTAGTCCACCAGCTGCCAAGTCACCACTGAGGTGCTCTGAGTATGGCCCCGTCCCCCCACACTGCTCCCCTGGTGCTTAAAGCTGCCCACTGTTCACTTTGGTGATGGGTTAAAAGCAGAGGTCAGAGGTCACAGTTGGTTGTGTTTGGTTGCAGTGGTGAGCTGTGTCACAACGACAAGGAGTTCACTTTCACTTTCACTTTAACCCACCCGTGACGAAGCTTCACTGCGTTGACGATGTACTGTAAACATCGGTACGTATGAAACAGTCATGTGACTCACCGAACTGAACCCTTCAACATTACTGGTCAGAGCTGCTGTAAACATATGAAATGACAAAGAGAGAACGAACAAAAAACAACACAGTACCATAATGATAATTACCTGGTCTCCACACGGTTACTGTTAGGAACAGATCTGACTGACTGTGAAGTGAAGGAAGTGTGTGTTAATATATGATAGCACATACAAGGGGCGTGTGGGGAGGGTGGAACTGTGGCGCTTAAGTTTTGTTTCATGTGCAACAGAGGAGGAAAGCAAACTATGAGATAACTATTGACTTGTATCTCCACCCCTTTACTGGAGAACACTCACTCACAAAAAATGACGCCAACAAACGAAACCACAGGCAACAGAGGCACTCACGCTCTTTCATGAAATTCTGTCCCCGTTTGTTCCTTGCGCCTTTGCTCCTTTAATCAGCTCCTGCCTTTGCTCCTTTAATCAGCTCCTGCCTTTGCTCCTTCAATCTGCTTCCGCCTATAAAGTATATTCAGCTCCACTCCCTTGACTCTTGCCAGATTGCTCTCGTTTCCATGAAAAATTCCTTTCCAGTTTCTGAGCCAGTGTTCCCTCTAAGCTGCGCACGTGCGCTGCTCGAATATTCTCAGCGCACAAGAAAATCTGTGCAGCGCATAAAATAAAATTCAACATCAACGGTGTTGTAGGTAATAATTTTACTAACCACTGTCAAGTCAGAGTAAAGCAAAGTCCGTCGGAGTATGTGCAAACAGAAGAACAGGTGGTAAAACTAGGTTAGACTGTTTTCTTTTCCGAGTACGAAAGGTCTTTGACAAACATGCGGCAAAGCCAAAGTAGCAAACGAGTTTGGCATCAACAGACGTTTAAGTTGGATTTTTCATTTATGGATATTTATAAATAAATGCTGTTACTACTAGAGAATTTATGGGTAGCATGAATGGTAAAAAAACAACAACTGTGTAATTATATATTTCAGACAAAGTTTTAGAGGAATTTACACTCTGTATTTACACTGTATTTACACTGTATCACAAGCTACAGCACACATCTTTGTGCAAAATGTGAATGTGTTTTAATGTTTACAAAGTCCTATGTCAGGTGCATATGTGTCATTTCCTCCAGAGCAAAACCCTCAGCCAGACCACAACTGGACTTCACCTAGGACAAATGCAGGACGCTCACATATAACATACTACACTTCTGATAAACAGCAAGATTTTAAGTGGGCTAAATTACTCATGTTAAAAGTAACCTAATGGAAATTACTGCTTTAGGTTAATTATTTTAATAAGACCCACAGTGGTCCTCAGCTTGTGTGTATGCCCAGACACATGAAAAATTGTTTTCTGATCCAGACCTGACCTGTTGAGAACATCACCTTGTCTTAGCTGCAGTAACCACCAGTCTCCTGTTCCTGACTACCATCCCTGCCTGTTGTTGCCAGATCCTGCCTCGTCTGCTAGCTGTGGAATTCTGTTTGTGTTATATAATATAATAAAGACTGAGCTAATCCTGACTTGGTTGTGCTGCTATTGGGTCCTTTCAATACACATGACAGATTTCACTGAATTCTCTACATCGTATGAGAGTAGTCTGCCATCAAATATACACACTCAGCTAGTGAATAGTCCACTTATGTTTATCCCGTTGACAGTGAACTTAGTGTGTTTTCTCATGTGTCAGAGCACAAAGGCTGGCTGGATCTATAAATGTGTATAAATAAACAGGTGAGAGCTGGAGACGTGGCAGTTGTTCTGCCGGTTCTCTATGCAAATATCTAAATATCTAAATACCAATGCTGGTGAGGGAAATTCCTGCCTTTCCAACTCGATCACCTCACTAGAGATATTACAGACTCAAAGAACAGATGCTGAGGATTTGGAGTCATTTTTAGTCACAGAAACCGCACACATGGAAGGTCAAACATCCCATGATAACTGTCAAAAGAAGATAAGGATCAATACTGGGAATTGAACCCACATTACCAACTGAAGCAGGGCAGAAAGGAGGAGATGAAAGTCACTGACACAAAGGAATCTGTCAAATATTTCTGAAAGAAGTTTGTCGACAGTCAGCCATCGTCCATAAATGCCAATAAAGATGGGAATGTTTCTGTGACTGAACAGTCCTTAGTCTGATTCTATGAAGACAGAACAAAGAGGGCAGTTATTATTAGATGCATTTCACTCAGTACCATCAACAGAAACTGAACATTAAACATAAATGGAAACCTAAAGCAGTGGGTGTGGGCACGGTAGGTCCATGACGTCAAGTGTCTAGCATCTAGGACGTGTCAGCTGACTGGAATGTTGTAGGTCTCCTCAAAGTCCTGCCCAGGGTTCTCAGCCGGACCGCATGCCAGGACAGTTTGGACCGTGGACCAAGCCTGTGTACTTAATGTACGGGAATGAGTGAGTTAATAGAAATTGGATTATGTTGCCGACCTTTGAACCTAAATTATCATAAGATCTGGATGTTTAATATAAGTTTCAGAAGTCCTGGTGTATTAAGGGATGATTTAGGGACTGATGGTCTGTCTAACAGACTGAAGGTGGGGGAGATGAACATGCTAGGATCTTCATCAAAGAGACAGTTAAGGTGGAGCAGCTTGGTGGTAAAAATCGAGGGATGAGGTGGAGATGGTTTGGACATAAGCTGAGGAGAGAAGGTGGAGATGTTGGACAGAGAATGTTGGTGATGGCATGTTGGCGATCGAGATGGGGATGGTTTATGATGCCTATCACCTGAATATGGAGTCTTTAAGAGCCATTGTGTCTAACTGGCTGCTTTTACTCTGAGATCTGACCAGTTGAGAACACCTGTCTTTCACAGGTCAGTAGGTCAGGTGAGATGGTGGTCAAACACACAGTGGGGCTTCAAGATACGAGTTGAATCCATTCCACAACAGCACTTGTGTGTCGATCCACTCGTATCTCGATTGCTTTTTCCCCATTAAACCCCCCCTCCCCAAAAAAATCGTTCCAGCCTCCCAGAAATATACCATTAATGATTATTGATTTTAATAAATGGAGAGGATGAAAACCCAGATTGGAACTGTTCATACAGTTTATCGTACATACTTTTGTTTCCACAGCTGAGGTGAGGTGTCACAAGGATGCAATTTGTCATTGTCACACATCTGGCTCAGCCGGTTTGCACTTCACATGAAATGAAAGCTATGCAGAACTCACAGCACTTACCTGTTAACGCTCCACTTTCATTACAAAAACTGGAAGACAGAAATGTCCTCACATGAAGAGCATGACGACAGAGGAGAGATGATTTCGGGAAGATTTAAGACTTCTGATGATCAACACTTCCTCCTCACACTCACAACAGAACAACAGAACAGACAAAGATGTCCGCGTTTTACCCAAAGGACCAATTTAGACACCACACACCTGCTCCCTGTCTCCACGTACATAATTCTTGTGAGAATACAGATCAGCAGGCCTGTGTCTATGAGGGTCCTCACAGTTATGGGTAAGAAACAAACACCAAACACAAACAAACACCAGTTCCATTTCAATGTCAAGTACAAAAGTCGATACAGTGGGGCTTCGAGATACTAGTTGAATCCGTTCCACAACAGCACTCGTGTCGATCCACTCATATCTCGATTGCATTTTCTTCTGAAAACCAATTCATTCGTTCCAGCACCCCCAGAATTATACTATTCAGTAAATTAAAATTCCCCCATCTAGACATCAAAAACATAAACATAAACAGATATATTGAAAATATAAAATATTAATAACTAAGAAAACATTTTAGATTATTGTTATAAAAATGGGTCAAATAAGCGAGGGACAGCATGAGTGTCGGGACCACAAAGCGTAGGAGAAGGACAGGGAGTGAGGACTCGATTTAGATGATGAGGGAGAGAGAGAGTGAGAGAGATAGTGAGCGGGGCACGCGACAGTGTCCAGTGGAGAAATGGAGCTCGGTTGAGCACTCATAACGAGGAACATCTTGTAATAATTGCTTACTCGTAACTTGGAAATTGTATTTTGGCTCATACCTCGAGGCCCCACTGTATAATGTATGTAAAGAATTAAACTAATCTATATCTATAATGCTTTAGGCGGAAACCTCAATTACGTCACAGATAAAAATATGGATATAGGTCGAGTATTGTGATTCAGCTAAAAAACCTCTAGATATGACTTTCAGACCACATTGCTTAGTCTTGTTTCAAGCTAAAAGGTAATAAAAACATGAGTATACATTAATTTTAACGTTAAGGTAAAAAGTTAAAACAGCAGTGAAAGCTTAATCCATGTTTATTGTGGAGAATTGTGTAATGGTGTACATATACAAATGGGTGTATTATATTTCTGTTACTATCAACAATAGTGTACATGTATATTTCTTGTTTTCCCAAAGGTTTTCATTCATGTACCTCATGGCAAATAAGTAAAGGATCAAATGGATCTGTCTCTCTTCCAAGTGGGGAAGCTGCAAATGTTAACGATAACTTGATGCAGGGTACTGTACAGTACAATAGGTGACAGAGGTGGTTAGGGATCCTGCCTTACCAAAAGGATTTTTCATAAAAAAGGTATTTAATATTGATATTACAGTATTTTTTAAAGATATAGTGTTTCCTCTTTTTTTTTCCAAAAGTGAGAAAAAAACCCCGTTAATTCGACACCAGGAAACCAGTGAAAAACACAGACAGTGGCTCAAAGCACATCAGAAAAGCTGCTTCCTCACATCAAAATCCTGTCCTAGTCTTAGAAGACAGCAGAGGGTGCTCTAGAGATTTCGTGGAATGTCCTGAAGGGAGGCGGCTTCGGTTCACACAGAGGAGGAAGATGAGGCGTTTATGTGATGTCCTTTTGTCTGGGAGGACGGTGAATGTTCCGGACCACACATTTCACCATCCACTCGATGCCTTCATTTACTCCATCCCTGTTTGACAGCAGATGTGAAGACATGGAGTTAGACAACAACAACCACCACCTCCAGCAGGGGTCAGCAGGAGACTTACACACATGTAGTGAACAGTCCATGTGAACAGTTCAATCCTAATAGATAGAGAGATAACTCTTACCCAGTCAGGGCGGTGCACGGTTGGACTAAACAGTCTCGTTTGCCGATCTTCGGTGCACAGTCACTAAAGGCTGTCTTAATGTCAGGCACAGACAAACAGTTCTGAGAGCAGAGAAAACACAGGGAGGTTAGAAGGATAGTTAGAACCACATGAGTGAAAATCACAAAGTTCTGGTTTTGCAATCGTAAGAAAATGTTTTTCTGTGTCAAAACAGTTCGAGACACATGCTGAAATTAAACCTACAAACAAGCACAGCATGATCATCATCAGGCTCTACCTGTGACTTCACTGTAATGTCAGTGTAAATATACAGTAAAGGAAAATCAGATCTGTGTACCGGAACATCCTGCTTGTTGGCCAGCACAAGAAGAGGGACACCGTCTAACACCTCACTGCTGATCATTTTCTCTAAAGGAGACACCGAGTAAAAAAACATCAGTCAATAACTCCAATAATATCAACTATTTGTTTTCATGAAGGATTTCTTTCAGTGCTGGAGCTCTGATGTTGGAGTGAAACTATTGCTGTTGTTGATGCAGACTAGGGCTGTCAAACGAACTTTGCTATTCAAATAGAATTTGTTTTTTTGTTTTTTTAAATGAGAACATTCAAATGTGGAAACAGATGTTTGAACTTGTGCCTTCGGTAAGAACACAAATCTCCTCAAAAACTCCTCAAAACCTAAAAAGTGCTGTGTGGAAAGTGTTTGGATTTCCATCAAAACTAGGGGAAAAAACATCAAGAGAAACCCTGAGCACACGCCTACATTCAATACATTGCTTAATGAGATTATTATTTATCTGCCATTACAATATTTTGATTTCCTTTTATGACTTTTTATATTGAGTTGGTAAAACTTGTTGCAAATGTCACAAAACAGAGTTGGTTTGGAGTGCCTTCTAGTGGACGTAGGACGTAAAAATAAGCTGGAATAGGAGTCTATAATGAGCTTTAAAAAAGTTTAAATTTGAATAGAATTTGAAATTTTAACATAGAAAGCATTCAAATTTCGAATCTGACTTGAGGGGAGTATTTACAGCTCGAATGCAGACACAGGCTGAAAACTCACCAAAGGCCTCCTTTGATTCAGACAGACGACCTTCATCAGTTGAATCTATCACGTAGATGACGCCGTGACACTCTGCGTAATACTGAAACAGACATGATACATACATGTATCCCACACACCACATGACTCTGACTTGATACCATCATCAAGTAGATATTTAAATCCTCACACAAAATTTTACTTCAATTTTTGGTATTTTTCCCCACATTACCTAAGAATAAGAACATAAAAAGTATGTATGTAGCGTATAATGTAGCGCCACTGTGACATTATTTAGAAGATTGGTACTCACTTTGTCCCACAGAGACTGGAGCTCCTCCTGACCTCCCAGATCCCAGAACATTAGTCTGGCCTTGCCCATATCAATGGTGCCAACTGTGACAGAACCATTATAAAGGACTCAGGTGAACATACATTCTGAGACAAATATAACAAAGTGAAAGTGGTAGACAATCTACAGACAGAGAAAGTCTTCAAACACTGTTGTTTTCCTTTGGACAATATTCAGAGACAAAAAAAATCTAATTTGTCACTGGTGACTTTCCTGACAGCAAATGAAATGTATACACTGAGGCATTATCTAAAAAAACAGGAATCTCTTTTTTTCATGACACACACACAGATGAACACACACTTACTGTTCAGGCCTACTGTAGTTGTTATCTTTGATAAACTCATCCCTTTGTAGTTCCTACTGAACTTTGTTTTGGTTTGTTCCAGAAAGGTCTGTAGAGAGAGACACCAGTCAGTTTGTGAGACTTCTGGAGAAACAGTTTAAATATCCCGAGATTCAAAAAGGCAGCTGTGTCATTAAATTAATCCTAATTATTTGTCCAATACACCAGCATATTGTTGCTGTTTAGCGAAACGTACAGTGCTGTTATAAATGACAAAGTTTTGTAATTTTACCAACTTAAATAAAACAAAAAACAAGTTACGTTGCTATTGAACGACGTCTTTAAATATAAAAATAATTTTGTTGACACATGCATATTTGGGAAGTTCTTATTTTAATTTTGGTTTTCCAAAGTTAATCAATTAGAAAACACGATGGGCGACTCTTCCGGGTCCCCGAGGTCTGCTCCAACTCTCCTTAATATTTTATGACAGGAAAACATTTTAAAATTGAATATTTTGAGTTTACCCACGAGGACATCACAAAAAACGGTAACTGTAAAGTAACAATTCTTAGATATTTTAAAAATATTCCGAAGACTTAAGTATCATCTACCTTAGGTTACTGTAGGACTCACCGTTTTGCCAGCGTTGTCCAGACCAAGGATCAGAATACAATATTCGTCCTTTTGGAACATGTATTTATACAATCCCGATAATAAGGTGTACATGTTGGAAGAATTGTAAATCTCAACAACCAACCTTGTTCTCCAGAGTGTTAGCTGACTAACCTAGCCTAGCCTAAAGATGAAGAATAACATAGTGTCTCCACTGTGACGTCACCATACTGCGAAATAAATAAGCACAAAGGAGAGTGCGATTAAACATTGTGAAGAACGAAATTAATTAACTAAAATGGCTAAATAACATTTAACGTTTTCCTCACACACTCAAACTAAACATAGGAGATACGTGAGAACTAACCAGGATGTTAAGTGCTTGGACTTCTGGGTAATGAAGTAAACAACGTCCTCGTAAGATCCTGAACCGTATTGCTGTTGTACCACACTTCCCATAATGCATTTCAATATTTATTTCTTCCTAAGGTTTTCAGAGCTGACGAAGCAAGAAACGTGTACACTCGTTACGATTCTTAACCATCAAGCTTCCTACGGCGACATAATATAATAAGTAGTTTAATAATAATACGATTTATAAGGAATCGTTTTAAATCTTAAAATTACAAACATAATGTATAAAACGTTAGAAAAACACCACTCTCACCAGATTGAAAATTAAAAACTTTTTATTTAAAATTTCGGAAATTATTTAATTTAGTTAACAAACCCCATAGCAATATACAGTATGTAAAATCATCTTATTTTAAATACTACTACACATTCACTAAATGTCTACTTTATGAATATTACACTACAAAATATACTCAGGTATGAACAGTATATAATTAATTCATGAAAAGGTTCATGACAGACTAAGCCCTGCAATATTCACAATAGTGTTATAAAACCCCACAGTCATTCCCTCATAATAAAGTGTTATAAAACCCCACAGTCATTCCCCCATAATAAAATTATATGTATTTTCTTTCCCTCTCACTGTCTCTGATGCATTTTGACTTCAGTTTGGTAAATCACAGAGGTCCTGAAAAGGAGAATTGCTGCTACCACTGCCTATGAACCTTTAGATACAGTATCCTAGCATACAGCATATAAAAGAGTTACCTGCCATAGAGTCCTGCTTTTATATGCAGTGTAGTAAAAAGGTCAGGTCAGAGTGTGTTTTTCCATAGAGTCCTGCTTTTATATGCAGTGCAGTAAAAAGGTCAGGTTTAAGTCTACAGTATTATGAGTCATACATTTGACCAGGGCCATGTAAAAACACTATACAGCATTTACCAATTAAACCACAGGAAAAAAGTAATAGAATCCAGTGGCTATAAGAAGGCCGGTGGTAATTGAAGTCCTTTTTGGCATCAGATGTTCACCACTGTTGAAGTCTGTCATCACGTGACACCTGGTGAAGTATGTCCTTCTCTCTATACATGTGTAGAACGTCTTTGGATCATGTAAATTTCTATATGATCCGTCAGCCCTGTGTATACAGAACTTACTGTCAGGGTATTCCACAGTCATGTTCTGGTAGCAGTTGTAGTCGAGTTTTACTGTAGTGCTTTGATGAGAGACATGATGCTGTGTGTGTTTTGAAGCAGGTGTTGTGGCAGGAATTGATGTAGATGCTTTAGATTCCCCTGATATCCAGCCTGAAAAAAAAAAGAAATTATGTGTCATATCCATGTCGTGAGTAGTTGTTCAGTCCCTAACAAGAGGTCTCTGGTTCAAATCTCCGTGTAAGAAATATTTCTACGTGACACTATTTGTGACTGTGCCATTTGGAGCACTCTTCTTCTTCTTTTTCTTTCAGCTTTGTCCCTTTTTTTCAGTGGTTGTTACAGTGAATCATTGCATCCATACATCTCCTCTTTTTGCCTTCCTCTTTGTCTCCTACCTGGTAGCTCCATAGATATGTTTTAAAAAACCCTCACCAGTGAGTTGATATTTCAGATGTTTTATTAGAGGATATTGGCCTTGTTCACAGAACTGTCCGGTGAAGTCGTCCATGTCCACTGTCCACACGGCAGCTCCTCCCAGCTGCCTGCTCCTCAGGTACTCTACCTGAAGGAAAAACTCAATTTTTTTTAAAATCCAAAAGGCTACAATATTTTCTTTAAACTCTTGTTTACTCTTCAGGGCAGTAATGGCTTCACTGAGATGAATTTCCAAAGGCTACAATATTTTCTTTAAACTCTTCACTGAGAGAAATTTCCCACTAGTTACTGGAGAGAGAGACTTCAACCAAAGCTGTTGTACCTTGGCATCATAGCTCTGCTGGTTGTCAAAGGCCACCCACTGATCACCTTTGGAACTGTACGCAACTTTCTGAGCCTCCAGCCAATGGACTGAAGTCCCTTTCAAAACGGAGCAGGTCTGAAAAAAGAGGAACATCATCAAGCCTGAATGTGTTAAGACACAATCACCTGTTTTGCTTTTGTTGTCTTAAGACTTTGTTATAAGATTTCCACTGCTGCCCATTTACAACATAGGAAATAAAAAGAAAAGATGCCCAGACAACAATGTTCTTGATACCTCGTAGTGAGACCAAACGCCACTCTCCTGAGTGTAGGGTCCTGGGAGACCTAGACCACTGTAAGGAGCACCTACTCCTGTATCACTGCTGGAGAGCGTAAAAGAACGAGA
>NC_024317.1:13968349-13969773 GCF_000523025.1 Cynoglossus semilaevis
ACTCCATGATCCATCCAGTACTGCACCACATAATCCTGACAGGAAAAATAAATAGATGGATGGAGATGGCAAATTGCAGTTTGTTGCTAGTCATCTGGCACAACAGCTCCTCATGAGCCCACTGTTGTTCAAATACTGTATGTCAATGTTGTCTGAAGAAGAAGAAGAAGAAGAAGAAGAAGAAGAAGAAGGTACATCTATAATTGTTTCATTCAAAAATATGCATGTACTATGTTCTCGTTGTTGTGACTGTAGAGTGCAGAATGGTGGGCTGTTGTTTTATTCTGCTCATCATGCAGGTCAAAAGCTTTAATACTGATGAAATCCAAATACCTGGACAGACAACACACAGTAAAGTGGTTAGATAATAATAATAATAATAATAATAATAATAATAATAATAATAATAATAATAATAATAATAACAATAATAACAGTTATTATGAAAAACATTTAAGTAATGGGGGAAAGTGTACTTTGTTATGATGGCGATGTCATATCCTGCCTCAACAACCTCTGGATCTGCTGGGACAGCAGCAGACAGAAGAAGCTCTGGTCTGCTGCTTCCACTGCTCTCAGACCTGAAGGCCTCTGAAAGCTCCTGCAGTTCAATATGAAGAGGTCAGAGAGCGGGCTCTGCTCTTAGAGCCACGTTACACAGGACACTGTCACAATATACAACAGAGAATCAGTATATGACAGCACATGATACATCATGTACTATCACAAACATAGTATCACATTCTGCAGTAAAGTTAAACCATAAACAAGTTTGTTTGAGCTAAAAGTCTTAAAAAGAAAGACAGACTTGATCAGGTTCATGTCTCCTGCGATAACCCCTCTGGTGGTGGGGGAGAGTTCACCATATACCTTCAGAAGAGTCCTGTTCCTTATTGTAAACACTGACACCAGGAGACATGTTTGCTCCTGGTTTCAGAATATTGTATTTCACAGCATTCTATAGAATAAATGAGCAGAATGAAGTTAAATAAATGACCAGGGGCAGGAGTGGAGGTGGGTCAGGGGCTAATGGTTAATCACAAATATAAACTAATTTACATCTAGAAAACACGAAAAGTCAACAAACATTTATCCAATTATTGGTCGATCGCTGAATCAACAGAAAAATATATAATCTCCATAATCACAATAAAAGAAGAAAAAAACCTGGCCCACCTTACAGAGCAGAGTGAACCCTGATTTGTTTCCTGCTGGACTTCCAGGAGCTCCAAGATAGTTCCAGGCCAAATCCAAACCATCAAATTCATGCGTCCTCAGGAAAATAAGAGCCGACTGGATGAAAGTCTGACGGTTGACAGCAGTGGAGACCATGATGGAGAACCTGCAGCAGATGAAGAACCCTTCCTGAGGCAACACTGTGGGAAAAAAAGCTCTGAGTCCATCCATCCATCCATCCATCCATC
>NC_024317.1:13969828-13982497 GCF_000523025.1 Cynoglossus semilaevis
TCCATCCATCATCCATCCATCCATCCATCCATCCTCAGTGTAAATTTAACTTAGGAGTTAATGGCAGTTCTTCTTTATTTCTTCTTCACAGCTAATGTGAGTTTAATTTTAAAATAATAACAACATAAGACAGTGACCACTTCATCCGTGGTCATCAGATGAAGTGGTCCACAACATGGAGCTAACTGACTGTGAGAGGTCGGTCCCCTCTCTGACTGACAGCAGGGTCTTCAGGTTGTGGTTGCTGTGAGCAGATAGACAAAAAAACATCTGACTGTTAGTGTTGGGAAAACCCAGTGGAGCCCTTTATCCGACACCGCTTCCTCCAGCACCTGTCCTTCAGCTGGTTGAATGTACTGTAGGAGCTCTCGCTCCACTCTGACTGAGAAATCCCATTCCCAGTGCTGAGGATGGCGTAGGTGTAGACTAGGTGAGTACACAGATGAGGATCCACGTTCTCAGGCAGGAACCTGCCCACCCCTGGTCTGTACCTGGACTGGTGGGTGTAGTAGCACACCAGTTTGGTTGTGGTTGCTGCATCATTGACAAGTAATAAACACATGAATTATCACTGCCACTGTCGAAAAGAAAAAAAATTAAATGACTCACCAAAGTGAAAAAGGAGCTGCAACACCACTGTCAGGAGAACAATTGACAGGTTACTGAGAACTGCTACTGAAGACACAGAAATGATGAAGAACATGTAAAGAATCTTACCCAGGACGGACGTTACTGCAGCGTTCATCTCAGCTGTGAGGACTCTCCAATAGTGGAGTTCTCTCCTGTGGTGGTTCCTCTGTGCGGAACATGTCCGTGACGATCACTCCAGGCCTGTATCTCAGGTTTCTACGCTCAGAACACACAGTACCATTCAAATGCTAAAATGACATCCTGAAGCACCTCACAGAGACGTGGAGGGAGGTTAGTGGTGCCACTGAACAGCCTAAGGGTGAGAGCTGATCAGTGAGAATGCAATTTAGACATGTGGACTAACCAGGAAGGATGGGGTTCGAGTGTAACCCACTTCCACGCTGTCACTAACACCACAAATGAAATTCAAGCATCAGTCTTCTCCTCCATATCTGTATCTTCTCTGTATCTGTTGATATCAGTCACCATAAATGTTCAAAGATGGAAGAATCAGACATTGGATGTTTTTGTTACCAGGCTAAAGGCAAAATGTGAGTAGGAGCCGACAGGACGGGCTCCAAGAGGGAGGTGTTGTGTTTGGCACAGTCCGAGGGACAATGACAACGTGGACTTTTGATGATGGAAGTTGTTCCTTTTTTTAGACACAAGACAGTTAAAAGGAACCTGTAAAGAAAGAAACAAAAACTAAACGACTATTATGACATCAGTCGTCCACCTTCACTGCTGTAGGAACAGCTTCCTCTTCACCTGACCTCTGTTGAACAGTGACTTTGACTATATGGGTTTTCCGCTGCTCAAACCTGTTGTTATTCTCTATCACAAAAAAGGTCTAATTTTTTTAGCCTCACATTAGCCTCACATGCTAAGAAAATGAAAAACTCTTTTTTGTTTTCTTTACAACGAACAAGCAAAAATATTTCACCAAAGAGGAAACACAGGTTAGATTTATCCGACTTTATTCACCTACCTTTTTTTAAACCCATTTTTCCTAGATTTTCTTTCTCATGCTGTATCATTTATCTTACCCTGCAGGTTGGCTAGCTTGCAGGTGTATTTAGTGTGTTAATCATCATTAGCTTGTAGCGTGTATACTGTGTTTCAGCAATGTGGTAGCACAGAGTGAATCAGTGATGTGTTAGCCCTATGCTAGCATGTCATGTGTTAGCATGGTGTGTTTTAACACATACACAAAGCAGTCTTCACCAAGGCTAAGGCAAGCTAACCTTGCTAACAGCCTCAGCCTCTCTACTTCATTGGACTTTAGCAGCAGAACTGAAACTTGTGAGTCCCATTACTGCCACCTACAGAGTTAGTTTGTTGGGACAATGACCAAACTAAACCAGATAATTATATTCAGTGTGTGCTGGTAACACACTCCTTCATAGTGTTGATATGCAGATACACACACAGCTGGCAGAATAGTAAGAAGTGGAGCCAGTAAACACATTTTTAAATTGCCATATTTTTTATTTATATTTTTTTCATTTACTCATATAGAAAAGATGTCCTGAGATCTGACAGAGTGACAGCAGCTCCACCTTAAGGCCACACACAGCACTTGCAGCTGTCGTTAAAGATGGTTCCGCTTCCACAGCTCTTCAGATAGGTCTTGCCTCCTGCACATTGGTAGAAGGTTGTTTTATCTTCAGGGTTGGGATAAATGCCGTCACCCTTGTCACTGCAGAAGCCGGCTCCAGGAGCAGGAGTTGAGGGTTTCTTGGTGGTGGTGGTACCATCAGGTTTGGTGGTTGTTGTGGTGGTGACAGAAGGCTTTTTGGTTGTGGTCACAGGACCTGGAGGAGGTGCTTCTGTTAGAGGGTAAGAGAAACAGAAATATCAGAAAAGCTCTACACAATGTTTCAGCGTTCCTGAAATTTAATTAAGTTTTTCTAGTTTGAATAAATAGATCAAAGATCAAACGGTCAATACCAATGTCAAGGAGCTTGCGCAGATGGGCCAGGAGAGGATGGCTTCCTTGTCCACAGAACTCTCCATTGAAGTCATCCAGATCCAGTGCCCACACCATTGCACCGCCAAAGCCCATGTCCCTCATGTACTGGACCTGGGATGTTCAGCAGAGGCACAGTCTGTACTTAGACAGTTCTGATGACGACTCAATGTACTTTATACCCCAGCTCTGCCATCCAGGGCCGGCATATAAACTACTGAGTCTGGCTGTTGGACAACTGCTCCACCTACTGAGATACTACTACTACAGCCAGTAGGTGGTGCAGTTTTGGTCAGCCAGACTGAACGTCCCACCGTTCACTCGGACCTTGTGTCCATGGATTGTTTAGAATAATTTATGTACCTTGATCTCAAAGCTCTCCTTGGTGTCGAACCCAACCCACTCGCTGTTCTTGCTGGCATATGGAACCTTCTGGTCATCGATCCACTGAACAGTGGTGCCCTTCAGGAAGCTGCAGATCTGCAGAACCACGACATGATGTCACCACTGACTTCTACACTAGTTTGTAGCCCTTCTTCACAACATGGTTCAGGTTATACCTCATAGTAAGCCCAGAATCCAGCTTCACGTGTGTACGGACCAGCTGATGCAGCGCCACTAGCTGAAGCTCCAACACCAGTGTTTGATGATGACAGACGGAAGGTACGACCATAGGTGGCGAATCCCAACCTCAGCTTTTCAGATGGAGTACCATTGTCTCTCCAGTACTTCATGGCAAAGTCCTAAAATAAAATACAAAAAGCAGACTTGTTTGTTCTATTATTCTACATAACAGTTGTAGTTGCAGTCATTTCTGTGAATCTGTTGAAAGTTCAACATCATGTGTGAATGAGTCCATATTGGGGCAGAGTCTCTTACTGTGTTGAAATAGATGAGGTCGCCGCTGTCATGTGAGCCGCGGTACAGAGGACTGTTGTGTCCAGTGGCTCGCTCCCAAGCTCCATGGAAGTCATAGGTCATCACATTGATGAAATCCAGGTGCCTTGAGTTTAATAAAGAGTACTGATGAATATACTGTCTCTAACACATCAAGTTTATACATGAGAATCCAAAAAAAAAACAGTACTTAGCAATCTCAGCAATCTCATATCCAGCATCGATGGTTCCCTTCCCAGCAGACACTGCAGCAGTCAGCATCAGCTGAGGTTTGCCGGTGGCTTTGGCCTCTGCTGCATAGGCTTCAACCAGTTCCTGCACGGGGACGGGGGGGTTAGGGTTAGAGTTTCTTTTTCTGTAGGTCTGTCCCACTGAAAGGGTTCAACCCACCTTGCAGAGCAGACTGAATCTCCTCTTGTCTTCTGGGGGACTTCCTCGAGATCCAGGGTACTCCCAGTCCAGATCCAGACCATCAAAGCCATGAGTCCTCAGAAATTTGATGGAGGACTGGATGAAAGTCTGACGGTTGGCGGGGGTGGAGACCATGATGGAAAACCTGGGGAGTTATAGTTTGCAGAACATGTTGAATGTTTAATTCAAAGCTTTTGAAAAAGAAGAAAATTCACCAAATAAGGATTCTGACCTTGATGAACCAAAGTTCCATCCACCAACTGCCAGCAGTGTCTTCAGACCAGGATTCCTGCACAGGCATGGAGAATATTCATTTGAATCTGTTCCCATCCACAAGGTTGGTAAAACACTGAGATTGTGGACTTGGACCAGTTGGTTCTTACTTGCTCTTCAGGCCGTTGAAGGTCTTGTACAGGGTCTCATCGTTCCACTCGTAGGTGACCAGCTGGTTGTTGTTGTTGATGATGGAGAAAGCATAGATCAGATGTGTGCAGAGGAAGGGGTCTACATTCTGGGGCATGTATTTCCCAGTCCCAGGTCTGTACTGGGACCAGTTGGTGAAGTAGCACACCATCTGAGAGGCAGTTGCTGGAAACCAGTCAAAACAAAGTGTCAGCACTGCACACTGTTTATCACCGCTCTATTATAACCGATTTTGTCTTTTTTTGGTGTCACTTACCCAGGTGGCACATCACCAGGCACAAGCCTGAAAAAACACACAGACCAAAGGTGAGGGGTTTTTTTGGACTGTATGGACAATAATGCAAACTTATACTGAAACCAATGTAGAATTTTACTGAACATAAACACTAATGTGATTACATCATTGTTAGTTGAAGTAGAATTTACCTGCTAGAACTGTTAGTCTGGTCATCTTCTTTGGATCGTTGGTACCTCAATTCTGTTATACAGATAAAAAAAAGGTTGTGATTAGATTTTTTAATGCTATTTCTCAAAGTGCAATTCTCCAACATATGAAGTCTAGAGTTAGGGTTATTAAGCTGCTCAGGTCTTACTGCGGTCAGAACTCCATCAAGAAAAATGTTTGCAGGAAAAACAGATGCTGAACAACAAGTTTATACTAAAACCTAAAGTTGTGCCTTTAAAGATTAAGTAATTAATTTACAGAGCAGAGTGAGCCATGATTACAGCAGAGGTCTCAGAAGATGAACACACTCACCTTAGACTCTGAGGAGACACCGAAGTGGAAGCATATTCCACCTTCTTATATACATCCCCCACGGAGAAGGTGGGGTGGGATGGGGGGGGTAACACCTCAACTGGCCTGCAGTTGAGAAAAGAGGGACAAGATAAGATAAGTGAAACCAGACGTCAACTGACTGATATATTAGCGATAAGATGCCAAATGTTTTGACCATAGCAACGGTGTAACAATATTTCCAACATTCAGCCGAGCGAAGCTGGTATAGCAGGTGATGACCAGCTGCAGTGACCCCCTGTGGTGTGTCGACCACCTCTACTGTATTTCTGCTGAGTTTCTGTCATTTTCACTGTGACGTGGCGTCTACAGGACAGAACCCTCTTTGTTTCCAACACACTCCACTTATCAGCAAGTACCATTATCACCACTTCTGCTGAAACATGGCCTAATTTCTCTTTCTTGAACAGGCCAAGGACATCAATGACATCTCTATGGCCATTAATGACTTTATTATTAGTAACTGTTGTTGTTATGAACATATACCTCCCTGACAACAGAACCACCTCATCAGATTTTGGGCCACAAAAAATGTGGCAGTGTCGTCTTACTGTCCGTGAACCGTTACAGCTATCCCACCAGATGGAAAAAAAAATCCAAGAAAAGAAAATCATTACTAAACGACGCTGGGATTGATGACGAGGGAAACCACCCCAGACCATGATGCGAAAAGGAAAATCTGAAATTTCCAAGTTCCTGTTTTCTTATATAGTTAAAAAAAAAAACTCAAACTAATGGTATTTATTTCAGTATTGTGCATGTAGTTCCCCCATTCTGGCCTATAGGTGGTGTTCTTCACAAATGCATTTGGCTAACGTCGTCCATTAGCCAAGGAACAGTGTTCTTATTAATACAGTACAAGTGTTCAGTGGGGTTTAGCGATAAAGTGACACTTGAACCCTGGACTCTGGACCAATAATATGATAGGATTCAGGTGCTGCTGTTAAAAGATAAAATCGCATCACACCCACTATGTGAATTTTATTGTGTTACAGCTGTTAATAATAGTGATAACAATATCAATCAACTGTTTTGTGGTTCTGACCAGGAAGATAAACTTCTAGTAAAAAAGTAATGGATGTGAACAAATCTATAAAATGCACTGACTTGACTGTTCCATTTACTCACTGATGAAAAACAGTCTCTCTAAAGTTCTTCTACCCAGAGATCTGAGGTCCAAGGTTCTTTTTCAAAGAAATCCAACTTGAACTCAACCTCAGATCCTCGTCCCCAGACAACCCTCTGTTGAAGAACTGTGCTGTAGAGTCAACGTAGGCAACAGAGGAGCTTTGTTTAACAAATGCAATCACTGTTTATTAGATTCTATCATGTCTGATAACAGAGTCACAAATCATTAGTCATTAATTAATCAGTTACATAACGCAGATGTACTGTACTCATGTGGTGTGTGATGCTGTTGTTTACTATAGTTAACCTGGAGCTGTGTGTGTGTGTGTGTCCGTGTGTTGTTTTATTATATCATCATCCAGTGTGTCGTCCAATCACAGTCAGTAAATCAGTGAACGCTGCAGAAACAAAGGTGCTGAAACAGGGTGAAAAAGGTCCTGGTATGTTTCTGTCAGGTTACAGATAAGGTTAAATTAAGTTAACTGCATAATAAAAGGTCTTTTTTTTACCTTAAACACTGCCTGTCACAGTTACAGAGAGGACCCAACAGCAGCACAACCAGGTCTGGGTTCAACATCTTTTATTGAAGCTAACAGGCTCACTTCAGTTAGCACAGGTTGACGAGAGACCAGAAGACAAAAGGCAAGGATCGTAGTCAGGGACAGAGGGCTGTACCAGGGCAGAGACAAGGTGAAGGTCAAAGCCAGGGGTGGGGGGGATGGTGATTAGAACAACGTTTTTTACTGTGCAGGAACATCACACATTTAAACTTTTTCTTTGCAAAATTTAGTAAAAAGTACTCAATAGCATTGATATAAAATACATGCATGTATTGTATGTGGTAAATATGAACTCACGGACTCAGTCCATTCACTGTCCCCCCCACTGACAACAGAGTCCTCAGTTCTGGGTTGCTGAACAATGAAACAGAGACCATTTATTAAGGTTGTGAATTGGCAAGAACCTGGCGATACCATACGTATCACGATACAGAGGCAACAACACGACATATATATTGCGATAAAGGATTTAACTGTAGGAGAACTGTCAGCATAGTAAACACACAATACTGTTACATGATTAACATGCCTGTCGCAGCAGACCTGCTGTGGACGCAGGAATTTCCCAAGTGTGGGACTAATAAAGGCCACACCTCCAGGTTGAAGCATTAACAGTTCTTAGAAGTATCTGCTGTCCATCACAGTACACCTGGTTTTAAATGACCAGGCTCCAGGCTCCACGTCTGGACGTGTGTGATAGCCTGTTACACCACCCAGATCAGGTGGTGCTCACATCCACGTAAACATCATCAGCTTTAAGCGATAGGGAAAAGCCCCAGTTCTCTGAGCCCAGAGCTAATACTACTACTACTTCTCCTACTACTGTGTCATGCAGTAAAAGTCATGTGTGTTTTTGAACTCACACTCTCTTCAGACTGTTGACTTTCTCATACATCTACTCATCGTTCCACTCGATGGGACGTATCTGGTTGAAGTTGTCGATGGAGGCCAGGGCGTAGATGATGTGGGTGAAGAGGAACGGGTCGATGTTTTCCGGCTTGAATTGGGCAGAGCTCTGTCTGTACTGAGCCCAGTTTGTCATGTGACACACCAACTTGGTGGAGGAAGCTGAGAAAGGAGGAGACGAGGAGACACTTTCACTCTCGATCTGTTTGTTCCACAGACGGTTAATAAGAAATGGACATCGTCACTCCACTGAGGGGAGCATTAAAATTAGGCTATAATTAGGCTAAAATTAAACATTAGATATGTTTCACCGAGACAGCGCCCTCATCAGGACAGTTTTATGGACACATCAACCTGGGTCACGTTCAGACACACCTTTGACACAGTCACATGATTAGGTCTGGTTTTTACATATAGTCTATTCTTCCTTCTGGAGTACAGTATCATCAGAAATCATGCAGTACAAAGTGAGTACTCACCCAAGTGCAGTGTGAACAGAATACCCAAGGCTGAAAAACCAAGAAAAAAGGTTAATTACAAACAAAAATAATTTTAAAAAATGTACCCATACATTTTAAATGTATTTGACATTTGTCTTAATTGTCAGTAGCTGCAGCCTGATAATATATATATTTATACATATGTACAGATATACATATATTTATATATATTGAGGTGCAACAATACACAAAATTCGCAGTTTGATCCAGTTCGATAAGTGTCTCTTTACTTACTGTTTAGTGAAATTTCTAACATTTTTTAAACTCAAAAGTAAAGTTTTGCAGCTAAAGCGGCCTCGTTTTCTGGTGTGTATAATTAAAAACAAATGCAAAACAAAAAGAGAACTTTGTAATAATAATATAATAAATGCTTCTCTAAAATGCAGTATATAAAAATGAATTGTTCGATTCATAGTATGTACCAAACCTAGACCACTGTATCAAACGGTTCGATACAGATATGTGTGTATATACCGTATATAAATGTGTGTGTGTGTGTGATTTCATCACTGACCAACCATGACCGGTGATTGACAGGTGTTTTTACCTGTGAGCAGTCTGGCCATCGTGCAGTCAGTCGTGTTTTTACCTGTGAGCAGTCTGGCCATTGTGCAGTCAGTCGGTCCAGACCGTTTCCAGCTGCAGAGAGAAACCTGTTTCATAAAAAGGTCACATGTGAAATATTCAGTATGGTTTACACAGTCCTTGTCCATATGTCACATTAATACTTGTATACCACAGGATTCTGAATCTCGATGATGTGGACTGTCCTACAAAACCAGTGAAAAGCAGACACACACAGCGGGTCTTACCTGTTTCAGGAAGATCAGAGGCCTAATCTAGAGCTTGGAAGAACAACAGCAGATTTATATTAGATGCATTAACTACCATTCAATGGTGGCAAAGTGCATAAGATGAACATTTAATTCTTTAACATTTAATAATGTATTTCAACATTTCATGTTAGAAATGCAGTTTTGATTTAAGTGTTAAAAGTGTTCAAGTGTAGTTTTCTCTGGGTGATGGTCACTGACTTCCTGTTATCTTTCAACTTACACATACATGAAGACCTGGAGGTGAGAGTCCAGGAGAAAAAGAGTTTCCTGGTGTTTCATTTTAATTACAAAATTAACATTAGTCTCTCACTCTTATTGGACGGTCATGTCCATCATCTCCGGTCATGCTTTATCTTAGATTTTCTTCTGAATGTGACTGAAGTTGATTCAGTGTCCACTACAGTTTATTTAATGTTTGACATTTTTATCTTAGAAGAATTAAACTTACCAGAAGTCTAACACTGAACCTTGATCATTAATCAGTAACATTTGCATTAATGATTACCATGTTTATGACGTGAATGTATGTGAAAGTCCTGCAGCTATTTTTATGACCATCATCACTATTATTATTAACATTAAAAAGAGAAACACATGATTTTAAAACCAGGAAAAGAGCAAAACCTGTGCCTTGAAACCTTGTTCTACTTTCTTGTAACTTATTTTGTTTCCCAAATTGTTTTATTTTATATTTCCTGCTTCAGTTCTGTGTCTGCTGCCACGACACACTGAGCCTTACCACATAAATTATGTTTAAATTATTATTAATAAAAGTAGAAAATGGACTCTACTCTCTACAGCTCCCATGAGTTTATTTTAAATTATATTTACAGGCAGTTTCTAATACACACGTTCAAAAAGGCCCCAAATCAGCAGTAGTTAAAGGATCTCTCTCTGTGACAGGTCAAATAACAAAGGCATCCAAAAAGGGTGAAAACACTGACAGGGATTTAATTCAGGTCCAGTCAGACTCACAGAGACCAGAACCATAGCATAGGAAACCTAACGGTCCAAATGAACCTGAAAAACAACCAAGAAAAATGATCTTCAGCTCAAACAACTGAAAGACGTTTAGGCTGTAATTACATGACTGACAGCCAGGGGGCGTTTCTTAAACAATAAAAAATACCTGCAAACTGGGCTGCAAACCCCAGTTTTAACACATCAGATGAAATAAAACCTACTGGTACTGTTTGGTTTTTCAGGCTTCTTTAGAGGGTTGTTTCCTATAATAACACTTTTATCACAGTGTGTTCAGCCAATGGGACGACTGAACAACTGTTCGCAAACTTTTTTCCCCATTTGTTTGACATTGTAACAAATTATTGTATTGTTATCATTTTATTCCAGAAAAGCCACAAACTGTGTCTTTAAACCATTTAGGTCAATGAGATTCTTCTCCTTCGTATCAAGCTTTCGTTAAAAGCAGTGATATTTGGCAGTGGATCAACAAGAGAGAGAAATCATCACAAAAATGAACAGACTTAACCGGTTCACATGTCTGATGTAAACCCACACGATCATCCATCTATATATTCATCTCCTACCATATACTGTATTTTCCAGACTATAAGACGCACTTTTTTTTTCATCTTTTGGCTGGGTTTGTGGTTTATCCTCAGGTCTTATGTATTAAAAAATATAAATTCACATGTTCATTATTCTCACACCGACAGCCACTAGAGGGCACTGGTGCAACTTATACTCTGGAGCGACTTATAGTCTGAAAAATACGGTAATCAAGATTATGGTCCTTTAGGAGCTGGAGTCAAACCCAGCAGTCATTAGGTCAGGGCGGGGTCAGACCCTGGACAGTTTTCCTGTCTACTCTGGATTCACAATCTCATTCACAATCTCATTCACACCTATAGTTTAGAGTTAAGAGTGAACATGAACCTAATCTCCAATCTGCATTGTTTTTGAACTGTGGAGGAAACTGGAGAAAACAAACACACACATATGTCCACAGACAAGCCAGGGCTCAGACCTGTGACCTTCAGGCTGCACGGCAAGAGCACCAACCATCCTTTTAGTGTGTGGCCCTTGATTGAACCAATATACTAAACATTTGACTCTAATTATGCAGGTAGAGCTAGAAGACCATAATATAATACAAGTCATAATCAGTGGTGAAGTCATGGAACAGAGAAGTTCCTGCTGGAGGTCGACTGGTGTAAAACACTGCTTTTACATAAGAGCTGAGAGAAACGGACAGCTTTACAGCAGGAGTCATTTACAACAACAATCAGTCCAAGATAACTCTGGTCTTTCATCTCCTGCTCACCTGCAGACTTCTTATCAGGGCAAAAACAAACTTCGTCAGCAATGAGCGATTAGCGCTCCTAAACCCAGGCACAAAACACTACAATGGAAAAAGGTAAATCCCATTTACATTATTTCACATGATTTAATGTCAAACAGTGGTGAAAATATTTATGAAACATTCATTTGGACCCGTGTCCTGGTTCTGTGGTCGCAGAAATAACCAAGAAACAACACCACAAAGAGGCAAAAGCAGAAGAATTTCACCGAGATAAAAATGAACAGCAGAACTGGAGCAACGATAGGTCTGAGCAGGAGTCAGAGTCTGACGGAAACATTTTCTACAGTCTGATGAGAGAGTACGGCTCAGGGAGATGATACGACGTCAACGACGTGGAAAATCTGCTTTTTCCAAGGGAAGGACGACAAACAGGCGACGAAGAGATGAAGAAGAGGTGACAAAGGCAGACTAGAGTCTACGAACACTGGACGTAGTTATCAAACTAGTGTGTGTATTGGTCAGGTGTGTGTGTCTGTGTTCAAGTGTATGTGTGTTTAGGTGTATGTATTGCTCAGTGTGAACATTCAGACCTCTGTACATTGATGAGCGCCAGCTACAGCTCAACCACGTGGTGCGTCACACACTCAGACGTTGGTCCCCGTAAGGCATGGATTTTCATCATTAACACAAATCCCCTCCCCCACCCATACAGACAGTTTTCTTTAAAAAAGTTTTTTTCCTTCTTTTCATTACCATCATAATTAAAAACACCCCCCCTTCCTCCCCCCAGCCTCCCCCCACCTCACCCCCCTCCCAGAACCACCTGCAGCAGCCACAGGCTGAGACAGAGGACGGCTTTAGTTTGAAGCCTGAAACAGTAGAAAAAAAAGTCCAAAGAGAGGCTGAGATCACAGGCCTGACAGGGACGGCAGAGGGAGGAGCAGGAGGGCAGTGAGGAGGTGCAGGGAGGGAGCAGAGAGTGGAGAGGAGGCCTGGCTCTGGACCATCATGCCAGTTCCTAGGGCAGAAGGAGAGAGAAGGTTCAGGAACAATGAACACTTGATGCTGGTGCTGATCTGAAGGACCTGAAGAGTTTGTCTTTAAACATGCTCAACAATTAACACTGATTTATTAATTAGGAATTATTAACTTAATTATTGTTCATTTAAAGTCAGTTGCTCACAAACCATGGGTCAAATAGACTGTTATGGTCAGGGTGTTAATGTAATTTAATAAAACTTTTTAATTATTTTTTAAATTATGTTACACATTAATTATAACAACTTTAATGAGTTAATTAGGAAATAATTATCATTTGGCTGAAACTGTGGTCTACTAGAGTGTATGGGA
>NC_024317.1:13982535-14001788 GCF_000523025.1 Cynoglossus semilaevis
CCCCCCAGCCTCCCCCCACCTCACCCCCCTCCCAGAACCACCTGCAGCAGCCACAGGCTGAGACAGAGGACGGCTTTAGTTTGAAGCCTGAAACAGTAGAAAAAAAAGTCCAAAGAGAGGCTGAGATCACAGGCCTGACAGGGACGGCAGAGGGAGGAGCAGGAGGGCAGTGAGGAGGTGCAGGGAGGGAGCAGAGAGTGGAGAGGAGGCCTGGCTCTGGACCATCATGCCAGTTCCTAGGGCAGAAGGAGAGAGAAGGTTCAGGAACAATGAACACTTGATGCTGGTGCTGATCTGAAGGACCTGAAGAGTTTGTCTTTAAACATGCTCAACAATTAACACTGATTTATTAATTAGGAATTATTAACTTAATTATTGTTCATTTAAAGTCAGTTGCTCACAAACCATGGGTCAAATAGACTGTTATGGTCAGGGTGTTAATGTAATTTAATAAAACTTTTTAATTATTTTTTAAATTATGTTACACATTAATTATAACAACTTTAATGAGTTAATTAGGAAATAATTATCATTTGGCTGAAACTGTGGTCTACTAGAGTGTATGGGAGGGGGTGGGGTGTGTGTGTGTGTGTGGGGGGGGGGTTGAATAAAGTATATTTTTATTCTGACAACCTGCATGTTCTTAACAATGAGTATAAAGCCCTGGTTGCAAAATATAATTGAATTATTCTGAGGGATTAGATTGGTGTGTGTTTGTGTGTGTGTTTGGAAGTAGTTCAACATATTCAGTTCATCTCTCTTCAGTATTTAAAACAAATTGATCTTCGGGACAGGGGGTGGGGGGAAATGAGGGGTGACTTTAATGGGTGAGACTGTATTAGGTTCAACGTCACACACACAGAACCACTCACCAGAAACTATGTCAGAATGGAGTGTTGAACAACCACTGGAAAAAAGGTGACATTTACTGTAGCAGGTACAAAGACACACTCTCTCTCTCTCGCTCTCTCTCTCTCACACACACACACACACTACTGACAAAGAGCGTAAATCTTTGTCCTGTGACTGTTGAATATCTGCTGACATCTTAATCATCAACACCATAAACGATCAATATTCATAAACCCATAATACAGAGACAGACATGCAGTACTCTCAGTACACAGAATATTTGTTCTGATACTTGGAATCTCTTAAAAGACGGAGCTGCTGCTCAGAGCTCATGTCTCAGGTCAGTGACTGTGACGTTGCAGAAACTGTGTCTGTGTCAGATTAACTCCTTCATCAGTTAATCTGAGGGATTTTTTCTTTCAGTTTCTCACCTGTGTCCCTGGACACGATGATCTCATGTGCCGGCCCGTCTCCACCCTCTCCCCAGGTCCGGATCTCCAACACAACGTAGCTGTTGTCTTTAGGCAGCGGCAGGTTCACTGACGTCTTTGTCTTGTCCAGAACCTTCAGCGCTGTCTGGCCCTCGTGTTTGTACAACACCTAACACACACACACACACACAGCATTATAATAATCATTTTGTAGTAATAGGAGAAAGTTGGTTTAAGTAGGAGAAACATGAAGCAAATTACTACTGAGCTAACATGAAACATTTCAACTTTTCAACATTTAGATGACCATTTATATCTTATTAAAAAATAAAACCTGGGCATGAGTCAATAATTTAATACAAAGCATGGACAGAGAGACAGACAGGCAGACAGACAGACTCACCTTGTAGCCCAGAATGGACGACTCGTTGTGCATGGCCTTCACATGGTCCCACCTCAGCGTCACCCAGGAGGGGTCTGTTTTCCAGGACACGTTTCCTGGAGGACGATTGGGAGCTGAAGACAAAGACAAGTTTTTATTTGAATGACTTCGGTGTTCAGTAACAGGATGATTCAAACATCTAAAAAAAAGACAAGTACACTTAAAAATTATGCAATGAACAGTCACTTAAAATGTTGAATAAAAAACAACAGACTATACCAATATTAATAAAATGATAGCAGTTACAGTCACAAGTTCATTGGAATCTTTTTTTAAATGTCAGATGGAAAAATGATAAAATCAAGAGGTTAATTACATGTTAGTCCACATTATAAGACTTTTATTGGTATAATAAACAGGTGTTTTGAAAAGAAAAAAAAACATTTCATTAAAGATCTAGTAAAACGTAAAGGTACAGCCTGCAGTTTTATTGAACTGTTATGGTACGTTGTTCTGTAACTCCTCTGTCGTTTCTCTGTCCTCACCTGGTGAAGACATGTGGAGCCTCAGGCTCACGAGGTTCTAATGACCAGCTCTCGCTGCTGATGAGAACAACGAGTGGATCATTTGTCACACTGTTCTATGGAGACCAGTTCTTCTTTAAGAGACAACAGTGACCTGACAGGTTCTTGTGAGAAGAACTGATACTGTGTCCGGTAGGACTGGACTGTCTCTGAGAGGGACAGGACGCTGTGCGGTGTCTGTTTCAGCCTGTAGCTACAGTCAACATCAATGTGTCAACAGCAACAATTCCAGCCATTGTTGGTTCAACGTGTAACAGAACCTCACAGTGTTTACGTAATCAACCGTATGAAACACATTCATGTTGATCCCAGAACCAAAATGTGACATCACAGCAGTGTGGTCCAATTAGGACAAGGGAAAGAAGATTGCTTTAACACAGACACAAACACACACAAAGGTACAGAGCAGTGAAGCTGCAGTGAGGAAAACACAACCCTGTGATCAGAGACTGTGGAGACAGAGCCAGTCTTTGACTTTGAGAGGACCAGAGATTTACTAAGAGCTTTTACTGTCTGAAAACATGCTGGTCTTACGTGGTTTCCTGGTGGTGACAGTAGCACGGGGGGACAGAGGTCCAGTGCCTGCACTGTTGTAGGCCAGAACTGCAACATGGTATCGAGTGCTGGGCCTCAGTCCAGATACTCTGGCTGTTGTTTCTAGTCCAGTCGTTCTCACCCGGTCTGCTGCCGCCTCTCGCTCGTGCTGCCGCCAGTAGCGGATCTGAGGACATATTGACTGATGAGATCTGAACATCACACTGTCAATAAAAGTCAAGTGCTCAGCAGGTCAGCCACATCTTTCCTGTGACTCCTAACCTCGTATCCTCTGAGGATTCCTGTGGTGCTGAGTTGATGGACAGAATCCCAGGACACCTGGATGTCAAAGGCTGTCAGTGCCGTGGCGTTAATACTGGACGGTCCCACTGTAGGTTCTGGGGAGAGTGGGGGTGCAGTGTGGGTAGAACATACAGCTTACACTTTGAACTGAATGGGATGGTTTAGAGTTGTTGCCGTGGTGCCCCCTAGTGTTGATATAGAGTATTGTAGATCAAGTTTTTAATGGCCACAGGTTAATGTTATGTTTTATTAAAATGAAAAAAAAAGGAAAATAAAACATTGTCTTTTTTTATACTTAAGCGCCAAAGGTACTGTGTTCCTGAATAGTAGAAATACAAGAGCAAATAATCAAGCAAAAGTCACTGGAAACATTTGACATTCATTACATTTTTCTAGAAAATGTTGACTCAGTTTCATTTGCCCAGCCCTGTGGCCTGTTTCCGTGTCTCACAGAGTTTGTTCCATTTGTTTCACATGCTTGTGCTCTAGCTGTGTCTCACCTTCCTCTGCAGAGTGAACCACTGCGATCTGACTAAAGGGACCTTCTCCTCTACGGTTGTATGCTTTGATCTTCACCTCAAAGGGACTGTAGGGGGTTACTGTCTCATTGTAGTAGACATAACGAGACGACTCCACATGAGGAATGCGCACCATCGTCCACGATGACGCGTCTTTCTTTCTGAAGCCCAGGACGTAACCAAAGTTGTCCCCGTTCTGATACTCTCTGGCCATTGGCTGCAGGGAATCAGGAGTGAGGAGACAGAGATGTGAGGGTCCACAGAAACAAAGGGGTCAGATCCTTATTTTCTAACTACTATTCAACACACGGTTATCACCAGAAGATTGATTGAATAAAATTGTTTTCAGTTCTGTGGAATATTCTACACATTTCACTACAGAAATAAAGGTTTTCTGTCACTTTATGTGAAGTGACTGTAGATGAAGATCAGATGTACAATTGCTGCTTAACACTGAATGCAAACCTAAGGTCAGCGGTGCACTACAGGGTCACAAAGAGTGTACAAAAAAACCCACACAATTATAAGAAATGGTTCTACATCTAATTCAGTCACATGGTACAGCCACGAGGAATAATTCTTCCACTCACCGTCCAGGTAACTATAAGCTCATTACGGTTGCCTCCCCCTCCTGAGAGTCCACTGGGGGCCACGGTGGGAGCTGAGGGACAAGGACATACGTACATTCATTGTCAGTATAACAGCTGGAGACAATCCCAGCAGTCTCCAGTAGAGGTCACCACTCACCTAAAAGGTAATGGTGCCATGCTCAGCGCACCAAAGCTACACCTAGTGGATTCGAGCCTACAACCCTCTGGTCACAAGTCTGATTCCTCAACCACCAAGTCACCACTGCCCCATTTGAAGCTACAAATAAGTCAATGTTGGGGGGTTTGTGGTGGTGGTGGAAGAAGACTGCTGTGAAGCAAAGACCCTGACCACCAGGTGGCCCAACATATACCTCAGATGCTGCACTGAACTCTGTGTCCTCACCTGCTTGCTGTGTGCGTATTATCTGTGAGGGCATGCTGGGTTCTCCACTGCCCAGGATGTTGCTGGCGATGACCTGGAACTCATAATCCATCCAGGGAATCAGTCCCATCACACGAGCAGACTCTGCGTTTCCCTCAATGTTTACAGGGTCTGGAGAATGGAGGAGAGTCAGGACCAAATATCACTTCAGAGATACACACACACACACTCACGCACACACACCTGTCATGATCTTCTTCCACTGTGAGGACAGTGACGACCGTCCCCTGATTATATATCTTCCAATGGGACTGTGGTTATCGTAGCCACGGCTCCACCTCAGCTCCACTGAGGTCTCAGCTACATTCTTCACAAGCAAACCTCCAGGTGGTCCTGGGGGTCCTGGAAAAGGGGGAGGGAATTTAGTCAGGTCAATATTCAATAGTTGATAACAAATCTTTTTCAGCAGAGAGGGGATAACTCAAGACCAAAACCTATTATGACAATGTAGCATTTTTAAACCCTCTGGATGTTTCTATAAAGAGGTCAGCTAACAGGGAGCAGGTTAGGGATCAGTTCCCACCTCGAACCACGAGTTTGGCATAGGCTGTAGCGCTGTCCACCACAGTCTGAGCTGTGCAGCTGTAGACCCCCGCCTGACTCAGCTGAGCATTGACTATCAGCAGATCACCAATGTTTTCCTTCTGAAATGATAAAACACAGAAGGAAGGAGAGAAAGGAACTCTGAGTCAGCTGTTTCACTCATTAACGTCAACACGACTGGAGCCTGAAATTCCCCAAACTCACCCCCTCCACCCGGTGGTACGGTCCTGCAGAATTCTCCATATCCAGCAGGACCCCGTTGAGGGTCCAGGTGAAGGTCAGGTCCATGGTGGGGTCATGTGATGCATGACACTGCAGTGTCACATTCTCCCCTTGGTTTATGTCAGCGTTTGAAGGAGCCAATGTGATTTTAGTGGCATCTGCAACGACATTGAGGGAAAAGAATTAAGGATGGTCAAGTCTTGAAAGTGTATCTATCCATAGAAAAAGAAAAAACACGTTCAGATTTGTTGTAAGATGTCGCTTCGTTTTCCTTTACACAAACTCCTCCTGTCAGGTATTTTATAATAGAATTAAAAATACAACAAAGAAGTGGAAGGAGTGACAAACACAGTGACCACTTGTGGCCGACTTTGATATTACAGCTGTCACATTCTTTTTGTAGTAACAACTTTATTTGTAGGACAACAATATTGTCTACTGGTGGACCGCGTAATTGTTGACTATGTTGCATGTATGTGAGTATTTACTGTTTTGTTTTCTGTTCACAGTGTGCCTGAAGTGTACAGTCAAGTACTTTTGTACATATACTGTACTGTACTCCGTACCTCTGACAGACAGGTGTCCGGTGCTGTTGGCTTTTCCCAGGTAGTTTTCAGCAAAGCATGTGTACTTCCCTTCATCAGCTCGGCTGATGTTATAAATCCACAGGATTCCATCTGAAGTCACCGTGACTCTGAGAAGACAAGGCACGCGGAGGGTGAAGTGACTCTACTCACAACACAACACACGCGGAGCAGCAGGCAAAACAACAACAACAACAACAACAACAACAAAAATCAATAACAAGTCTTTTAGTTTCAGACTCCACAAATCCAGGATGTGATGTAGTTGTGTGTCCCTGAGGACACAGTATTAGCAGGCACTGGTCCCAGCTGATGAAGTGTCAACATTCACACAGCATAAATCTAGTGTGTGAACACTTTTTTGGAGGTGATGATATTGTGCCAAAAGCTGATGCAGATGATAGAAGGATATGATCACGGACACCACATCGACCCAGCTGGTGACGTACCTGCTGCTGTTGGTCAGCAGCTCTGTGCCACGACTCCAGAACAGACTGGGCTTCGGTGCAGCTCGAGGACGGCACTCGATCATCACCTGACCTCCTCTGGCTGCTGGAATCAACCTGCGGACCGGGTTCTGTCTGAAGTCTGGGGCTTGAACTGGAAGATGGTGAGAGGTGTACGTGAGAGGAAGGACAGAGGATAATATAATAGAGTTATACTAGAAGAGCACATCCACCTACCTTGAACTCTGAGCTCAGCAGAGGAGTAGATGGTGCCGTGCTTGTTTTCAGCCACACACTGGTACATTCCAGAATCTTCCAGAGCCAAATTACTAATCTTAAGACGAGCACCGTTTACCTCCACTCGGTCCTTTGGTTGAGGAAAACACATACATACGAGATATATGTTCTTTTGCTCAATTAACGTGCCCTTTCTGGATATTAAGTATTGATTATATAACACTTATCCTGTAAAACTGGACAAATATTTTGCCTCAAAAATAAGAAAAATATTCACAGTTGTCATTTATTCTCCGGTGATTATAAGGCATGCAACCCTTTAAAGAAAAATATTACATAAAACTATGAAACTGAGGAGAAAAAACAACGGTTGAAATAAATCACACTGTGCCTCCTTTACGTTTTCCCTGAAACAGCAAACTAACAATATACTCGTGAAGCTAAGTCGTCTTTACACCCTGACTATTAGACTGTATAAAATAATAAACAAATTACCTGGTGTTAATGGGAAGGTGATATTTAAATCTTTACTATTCAAACATGTTTTTTTTTTCATTTCATTCATTTATTATTCTTTTAATTACTGCGCGTTTCCATGTTCGCTGTTAGCGAATGTTAGCTTCTAGTTAGTGCCGCGGAAAATCCGTTTTAACGTCGCGCTGGCTGCGACAAAAAACTGTGAGGTTAATCATTCTATGTTGCGCCCCACGGTAGAACATGAATAAACCGTTGTTGTGTTACCTGTGTGCTGAGAGACTGTCCATTTCGAAGCCAACGGATGGAAGGACGGGGTTTCCCAGCAGCCACACAGCTCCAGTGCAGCTGTGAACTGATCTCCACCTCAGAGTCACTCATCACCTGTAACCACTCTGGCTGAGCTGGAGGTGCAGAGGAGACACATCGGTGTAGAAACTGCCGTCTGGCCCCGTGGCCGGTTCAATCATTTGGACAGTTTTAATGTGAGAAATGTATTTTATATTTGTTTGAAACACTGCAAACTTAGCCCTTCCCTGTGTTTTTGCCATTAGAAAATAAAGCTTTATATTTTTAAATAAACCAACTGTAGAATATTCTGCTAATCGCCATATAATATTTTCAGCTCCCTGTTTGTTCCAGGACGCTGCAGACTTTTTTTTTGTTGTTGCCAGAATTAACTTTCTGTGTAAGGTTTGTATTGTTGCTAAACCTCGCAACTTCTTTCCTAAGTTTCATGTATAAACTGCTAATGCTCTGAGCTGTGGTCTTATAAATGTCTTAAATGTGCACCGCTTGTACTGATTGAGATATTTTTTCTATGCCAAATATACATTTTACACTGGAAGGAGGGCCTTGTTTTCCTTACCTTGAACATTGATGCGTCCCTGATAAGTATCACTTCCTTCTGAGTTATAAGCTTCACACTCGTAAACACCCTCATCGTCGAAAGACAAATCCTGCAGGATGAGAGTGGGACTTTCTGCCGAGGACCCAGCCTTGGATGGCATCAGTCCGTCCACCTTCCTCCATCTCAGTTTTGGTACTGGACTGTGAGACAAAGGCAGAGGAGACAGATCGAAGTCAGGGCCTGATTTAATTATCCTGGTACAAAATGTCAATCAGAATGATGGTGGAGTGAGATCTTACTTTCCATAAGCAAAGCATTCTAACTGTGCAGTGAGTCCTGCCAGGGCGTAGGTCTCTGCTGGGAACCGCACTTTGATGTTGGGAGCCGACTTCCTGGGATTAGCTGAAAATAAAATGTAATAAAGACATTAATCTCTGTTTCATTCTGTGAACAGTCAGGTCGGTCATTACTGCTTATTATGATAAGCACTCTTAAAAAGGGCACTTGAGGAAGATGAGGTGTTTAAAGGTCGACTGACATCAGTCAGTTCTCAGTCCTGTGGAGTCAGAGGTCAGTGTTCTGACAGACTCCATCCACCATTCCCTGTTGGGTTGGCATTTACCCTGATGGACAGTGACGTTCAAACGATGCACTGTTTGATGTTCTGTCCAAAGGTTTCAATTTATTATGTGAAAGCCGCAGCTGTTTGTTCTAGCACTTTCAGAGAAAATCTTTGATCCAAAAAGGTTACTCTGGCAAACAGGTCTTAAAGCTACAGTAGCCCAACATCCCTGCAGAATAACCCACTCAGTCATTTGAGATGAATCCTCTCCTCAGAAAGTATTTAGTTCTACAAACATCAGCAAGGTTTCTTGCTTATCTCTGTATTTTCCTTTCTGTGCTGACAGTGATGAAAACTTCCCTTTAGATTAAATATTTACCAGTTGAAAACATCCCCAGTAGGTGGCAGTAATGACACTCATGAGATTCAGAACTGAAAGAGGATGCCCACAGTATTAGATGACGTGAACAGAACGGAAACCACTAACATGCTAGCTAGCCGCTAAAACACCATTAACAAGCTAGTTGCCAGTGGAACTCAGGCTAAGCTATATATGCCTACAAAAGGACGGCTCGTTCTCCTACCATCAGGCATCACAGTGAGCTGGTTAGCTTTGCTGAAGGTGCTCTTGGTGCTGATGTCCATGCTGATGGTGGTGAAGCAGAAGTAGTTCCCTGTGTCGTTTGGTTCTGTTTTGGCCAAATACAGGTTCCCCGTGTTCTGAGACACAAAGAGTCTGCTGTCGTTCTTCTTGATGAAGTTGGGGAAGTCGTTGATGAACCAGCGGTAGGACAGAGCTGGGAGAAGTGCAAATGCCAAAAGTAGCCAAAAGTGAGAATTTATTATGTACTTATTTTAAGTAAGTGTTTTCATTTTAGTTGCTTCTGAATGTTGAGCTGCAGCGTCAGAGGTTCACCTGGATAATGTGGAGGTGGCTGACAGGCCAGAAAAGTCCCAACACCCTCATATGCAGTCTGTGGACTCCTGCTGTCTGGAGGATAGTCATGGAGGTCTGAGGAGACACACAGATGTCAGCAAAATGTGTCCGACAATAAACGCCGATACAAAAACAAACATTTATTATGAAGGCTTAAGATTTATAACTAATGTTAAATCTGAGACACATCATTGTTTTACACTGTCTAAAACAGATAATTGTTCAAATCCCTCATCCTCCTCACAGCCAAATTTAAGGTTTGCTGCTCTGCTGATGATGATTCCACAGCGGTTGATGGCCAAACACTGGTACGAGCCGGTGTCTCGAGCAGACTCAGGGCTGCTGATCACCAGGTTTCCTGCAACCAGTGTGTAACGGAGGTCCAAACCCAGCGGAACATCAGTACCGTTCACGAGCCATCTAGGAGACAAATACCAGAAGACAGCCATGACAATCAGAATCAACAGCATGGGCCACATCAAGGACACGTGTGTGTGTGTGTGTGTGTGTCCATCACACACCTGTAAGAAGCAGCTGGACTGGCTCTGGCCTGACAGCTGAGGGTAACCTTGCCTTCACTCAGACCCTCAGGGTAAATCAAACCATTTGGCTGTTGTTCAAACACTGGTCCGCTGTCATGACCTGCTACACACACATCACCACCTGCAAACACGCCCCACAGTGGTTACTGAGAGTAATATCAACTAATACACTTATGTTAGACCCATCCATCCATCCATCCATCCATCCATCCATCCATCCGTCCATCCATCCAGACACCAGAGTCATTTTAAAACAGAACTCCAGCAGATACAGGCACATGTTGAGTTCTTTTATTCTTTGTCTCGGTGAAGTAGAGAGAAAGAATAGAATGAATTCAAACAGTAACAGTAGAATATCATGTGCAGAGAGTGAAGTCATAGCATGAACATGACTCCACTCTCTCCTTCTTAGTCTTCCCCTCATCAGTCACTGCAGATCACCATTCATCAGACTGGTGCCTGGATTCCCTGACGAGGCCCAGTGGAGACACAGGATCAGGGCCTTCTGGAGGAAAATCGAGATCTTCTGACTCAGTGCTTAAAACAACTCTCATGAAATTTTAATGAGGAGCCACACCCACACATTTAAGACTGTCCAAGTCTCTCACACATACAGTGAAGAGGAGTTTGATTGTAATTAAAAAAAAAGTAACCAATAAAATAGTGAGAACTGCAGCTGCAGGAGTGAAAACAATGAAGACATTGTTTTACGTGTAATAAGTAAATAATTAATAAAACATATAAAAATTCAACTGGGCCTTGGAGAAGACAGTTCAGGATATTCTAACTCCTGAACCTGCAGCTGATGTTCAGCTCAGTGTGAACCTCACCTGCAGCTTCGTTCAGGAGCACTGACCCCAGCAGCAGCAGACACAACATGCCCTTCATGATCTGGATCAGGAACTACTGGGTCTGGTAGAAGAAATGGAAGAGGAGGTCACGACCTTTGACCTGTGCAGGAGACACAAGAGGACAACTAACATGAGAAACCTCTCCACCTGAGCTCCACAGAGGGATTTTAATTACAAAACACTTTCATCTTTCAATCAACACATCATCAAACCAACAGATGACTAGAGCTGCACTCATAGACTGATACTGTAGTAATGTACACTCCCAAACGCCTGGAGAGTAGGAATATAGTTTCTTTGTCAAATGAGTGGTCTTCAAGAAAGAGAAAAAACATGTTAAATATAGTATAAAGTACTCATTATAAAAGACATTTAACTGTACTAAAAATACATTTTATTTAAAACAAATGTAAATGTCAAAATACTGAACACAAACACTGTTGTCAAGGTTCTGGTTGAACTCACTCACAAACCCCTTTCAATAATGGGATTTGAACCTGCAACCCTATAATGCAAGCCCATGTAGATTAATAAACCACATGGGAACATGACCTGAGTGATGAACCAATAATAACACACTGAAAAGTCTGGAGTTCTTCAGAAGACACCTTTGATTTGTCTTTTCTTCAGTCAGAATGACTGATTATAATCGTCTGTACTTCAGATGATTACATGAAGGCCCAGAGGGGCAGACATCACTGTCTCTGCACAGAATGAAAGCAGTGAGAAGAAGAGCTGAGGAAGAAAAACAGAGCGATGAGACAAAAACAACTGAGAGTGAGAGACAGAAACAGAGATCAGACGTGAAACTGGTTTATGAAGTAATGGAGTGAAGGAGGTGAAGAGCAGTGAAGATCACATGACACATTCAGCTCAGAGCTCAGAGCTGCTCCGTGTCAGCGCTGGGACCATGCCGTTATCTAAAATGTTGTCAATGCGATTCAAAACAGATCAGTTCACTTCCCCTGATCAGTGGTTGAACAGCCTGCTGGGCTTTAATTACAATGATTACTGGTTGGCTCCGTTTCTCACAAGCAGAATGTACTGTTGACAAACTGTCATCAATCCTGGCTGACAGCCTTATGGCTACAGAGGAGGTCTTACATCTTCCCACTTTACCTCCTATAATTTGGATGCTAAACTATTTTTGCTCTTCATTGTATCTGCCTAGACAGAAATACTCAGTGCGATGAAGTAGTATGAGAGTAGAAGCTGTTAATGTAGTACCTCTAAAGCCCCCACTACTCTGCTCCCTAACGTCTGTATCCACTGTGTAGGAGAATGTAAGGAAATGCATCAGAGGAAGTAGTTTGTCATTAATGAAACATTTTCCATCCCACAGGTTGTGATTGGTTCCAGTCAGTAAAGGTGAAGGCATGAACAGACGGACAGTATCCTGCAACACGTGGCAGCAGTCATCAGACCACAACACATTCACATTCTCAAAATATCAATACAAGAGCAACGCAACACAAACATCTTTCTAACACTGCACCAATCATTTGAAACACAGTTAATGTATATATATTTTAAAAACAAATTCATTTTTCATCTCTTCACAGGCCAAGAATAATTGCATTTCCAAAATATGTCATCAAGTATTTTGGTCCTTATTGTGACTATACTTATAACCTCCAGAGGGAGCAGCATTGAGAGGTTGTAAAATGTAGACCTGTTCCACACCAATCATACCCAGAATGAAGCCATTGTGTGGTGGACATGAGGTCATTCCTGGGGTCATTCTGTTCTGGTTCCCGCGTTCCCTTTAGAATCCACTTCAAAGCTCTACTATTGTCCATGAACCTCTCAGTGATGTCACTCTATAAAGCTCTGGTCTATTCATCACTATCTGGTCCTGGGTCACTTAGGTCTTCACCAGTCCTCACTCAGAAACTGGTCAAGAGTTCCAACTCATTCACCAGTCCTCACTCAGAAACTGGTCTTCTCAGTCTGAGTCCTTAATTACCCCGGAGGACTCAAGAGTTCCAACTCGGGTTTTTCTCCAGGACTAACATTTTCAAATCCAAATATGTTCCAGTTTTGGTTCCAGTTTCTCCAGTTTCCTCAACAGTCAACAAACGTGCAGATTGGATATTAAGTTATTGTTCACTCTGCAGTGATCACAGGTGTGGATGTTGGTGTGAACGGTTCTTTGTCTCTAACCCTGACCCTGTGATGGACTGGAGGACTGTCCAGTGTGGAACCCAATTATGGCTGGGATCGACCTCAAGCCACCTTTGACCTGAAATAGGGTTAAAAAGAAGCTAAATGAATTAAGATTAAAAGTATTCGATTTTAAGAGATTATCAATCAATGTCTTAGCTAACCCTTACATTAAAAACAAAATCTATTTCAATGAGTTCCTTGTCAGTGTCTAATGAAACAGGCTGTCGATGTTCATTAGTTTCTGCTTTGAAAACAGCAGTAAAACAAGACAAAAAAGTGTCTCTGCATCAAACTCAGGGGAACAAGCGTTGGTGTGTCCTTCACTACAACTCGTCCTTCTCCACCCTCTCTCCATTCACCTAAAAGAGGACAACCGCTAAGGGCTATGGAGCTTTGACGACCTTGTGGACATCTGCTGATGGGACACACACTCATCCAAGGACCACACAAACACACTCACAGGAGTGTGTCAGTCAAGTAAAGGTTGAGGAACGTCCAACCTTGAAGGACTAAATAAATAAATAAATAAATAATTGATATAAGGCAATGGGTGAGTACTAAAGTACCAAAAACACAATGTTGTCTATTTGAGATTAAATATTTTTTCCAGCTCATCTGTTCTTGAAACATGTGAGGATATTAGTCAATTTATCAACAATTATTATAATTAATAAATTATTAATTTATTTATGTATTTCTTCATTGAAAAAAATGATTTTGCTTTAGTTTTCCCAAGAACACATTAGCGTGTAGACCAGAGAACAACAATGTTAGCATTGTCATGTAGACAAATCAGTAGGCGACCAATCACCTTCGAGTATGATTTTGTTTTTACTTCAAACAAGTGTTCAACTCCAATTAGCTGTTTTGGAAAGCCACAAAATTTGCTGCAGCAGCAGCAGCAGCAGCCAACGGGCCACTGAACGTCTCCCCCAACGATCTACTGGTCCCCTGAGACGGAACTTCAAGAAGAGAACCGTTGCTGTTATTTAAACTTTGAGCCAAAATAAATGAGCTCATTATCAGTTTGAACCAATTTCAGCTCTGAGTTGGCAGCACGTTAGGAGGGAAGTGTCCGACCACATGCAGGGAAAACCCCATTAGAGCTGCAAGAAATGGACCTGAGTTACAATCAGACATCAGAGGAAGACTTTGTGAACTTTGGGAGGAGTGAAAGTGACACAGTGCATGATGGGAAGTCCATGACCGGTATGTAGAAACCCAACCCTGGGGAAAGATAAAGATCTGCAGGCCGCTGCGCTGCACCATCAGCTGCAATTAGTATGTCATCCACTAACAAGGAGCGTTAGAGAGACTCTATGACTTCATGAGCGTGTGAGTGTGTGTGTGTGTGTGATCATTAGGGAACAATAGAAAGTCTATGAGCTCCTCTTGCCACTTGTAGCCCTGTCAGACAGAGAACCATTCAGTAGAGGGCAGTAAATGACACTTTGGACACCGGCACACACACACTAACACACACCGAGTGTTGGTGAACAGTCACATGTCAACACTGTACATCATCACTGCAACTCTAACTGGATCACTGCACATGATGAGAGCACAGTAGAACCCCCCACACCCCCGCCCTACCCCAGAACACCAGCTCCTCTTCCTCTGTACCCGTGCCTCCTCCAGTGCAGATCTATCTTTTTATTACAAAAATCAGAAAAACGCTTTTAAAAAAGTGCTAAAAAGAAAAAGTGTTAGTAGTTGGAGTTCCAACTACTGTGGCCCCGCAGCAGGTTTACTGTTAGGGGTCACAACATCTCTGCACACATTTGTACGTCTTTGTGTTTAAAAAGGACACAGACCTGGACACTGAATGGAGAGGTTTTCTTCTCTAAAACAGAAAGGACCAAAACAAGCTGCTAACATCACGTCACACCTACAGCTGGTTCAGGTCCCACAAGGATATATTTTTAAGCACTGCTCTGTTTTCTGTTGTTCTGTTCTGTTTGTATTTTATAGTTAAGGGAAAGAAGATGAAGCCAAAACCAAACATGTTACATTACAACATGATTAAACTGTGAAGTCGACAGTAGTTAATGATCAGAAATAAAGGATGTTTTTTTCCACAACCTGGTCCAGGACCACCCGTTACTACAGACTGGTACCAAGGTGCTGAGCATTAAGGATCATTACATTTTCAGAATAAAACATATTTTAAACTCTCTTCTGTTTGTATCACAGTCTGAATGACATATTATTTTTAAAATATTTCCAGAATATCTTTAGAAAATGGATATGACGAGAAACAGAAATGGGGAGAAATATTTCTGTGGGATTCTCAGTACTGCTGCAGGTATTACTAACATGTAGAGTACAGAACTGTACAAATACTGTACAAATACTGTACAGATTCTAATCTTTACATTCAGTCTGTTGTCTCTGTCAGTACCTTCAGACAGTCCTGCCTGTATAACTCCATCTGGTAAAGACGTCATCATGTCTATAGAAACCTCTAGTATTAAACAGAGTTGTAGAATAATGAGTGGATTATTCCTAGATAACTCATGTCTCCATAACAACAAAGCACAAAATAATGAAAAGCCTTTTATATTAAAGTATGGAGAAGAGAGCAGAAATGTTTTGGAGGAACATCTCTGGACCAGTAACCACTACTGCACTTAGAGCACTTCCAAAATTAAACAATGTGAAACACGGAGAATGAAACTGAGAAATTGGACTGAACCTAGTCGTCAATGTGATCTAGCGCCAAGAAGAACTAATCAGCAGATGGTTGATGGCATCCACCCAGCAGAGGTCATTATTCAGAGTGATGACGCGTCTGAGCAGAAGAAAGAAAGAATTCTCCTCCGTTCAACCAGGTCCATATCTCCACGTCCATCTGACGGCGTCTGGAGCAGGACGGAGGTTTCAGAGGTTTGGGACTCTGGATGTCAGGATGTCCCGGCCCATATCTGCATGAGCTGCACACTTTAACCTCAGCCCTTATTAGAGCACAAAGAACTGTTGAGCTGAGCTCCCTCACAGGATCAGGGTCAGAGGTCGGAGTGAAGGCTGGACTGTTCCTCTCATGGCCGGACTCTGGACCGGTCACAGCTGGACCAGAGGAGTGGACATGGACACACAGCAGAAACGTCTCTGAGGTGTCCAGACCTGATGGCTGTGTTTTTGATCTGACTGGTTGGACGTTGGTCAGTTTACAACTCTACAAATCCAAGATATTTCCTGTACTAACAGTGTACCCCCGACCACCCACCCTGACCCGTCACATTCACAGATATCCCTTCAAATATCCACTCTATTAAAAAACTGTAATTCCTGAAACACTGTAGTTCTCATTTAACAAAAATATAAAATTACAAATCAGTGGAAGAAAAATTCATATTGAAATGCTGCCCCTGGAAAGCTCCACTACGGGAACCGAGATGTGTAAATCACTGCAAGAGTTCAGAGTGAAGAGTTAATATAAAATAAATATAGATAAAAACTATTTTTAATATGATTATTATTTTAGGCTGAAGAAAAATAGAGAGAATTTTTGAAGATGTACTTCATTCGCTGAGGAAATTGTAGAAACAGTTTCCAAAGCTAAAAGATTTTTTTCCCTCTTAAACTTGCTTCCAACTAATAGATAACAATCACGTGTCTGAATATTAGCAGTAGTTAAACTGATTTTAATTTTAGATTACTATTAAACAAATGTTTACCAGACTTAGTGCAAAGAGAAATGGTGAGGTGGGGAACATTCTCCCTCTCCAGACTGGAGTTCTGTTGGGATCTGACTCTGCACAAATGCACAGCAAACATGAAAATAAACCCAGAGCCGCACACAGCACACAGCACACAGCACTGCTGCAGTGCTCGGTCCAACTCCAGGCTCTGCTCAGCGGCAGCACAGCGGGAGGAGAACATCAATTTCACTTCCATCCTCCACCGTTTTCCTCACAGCAGCTCCGTGTCTGCGCTCAGCGCGCACTTGTCTCACTGCGTCAAATAAAAACAAACAAGCGGCGGAGCGGCCATCCCGTCATGCACACACTGGGCTGTTAGCTCGACGAACAGAAACGACCCGAGGCAGAGCCGCAGCATCAGCACCACCAGCACAAAGAGAGGTGGAGGTCTGTTTACCTGATCGTCGGCTCCGCGCGCAGTGGAGACGCGTTGCCACGGAAGACGCTCGGGAGGCGGAGAAAATGATGCTCGACACGTCGGTGTGATGCTGAGGATCCAGGTCCAGATCCGGGAGGAAGACGGTCTGTGCTGCTCCTCCTCTGTCGAGTCAGTGTGTCGTGGAACGGTAACAGCCTGCCTCTCTCTCTCTCTCTCTCTTCCTCTCTCACCCCCTGGTTCTTTCCATCACCTTCTGTCCTTCCACCTACGTCAGAGCAACCACGGCAGAGGTGGAGGCACTTCCGCTCTCTCTTTCCACAAAATAAAAGCATCTAAACTGACGCTCGTTCAGGGTTTTTTTTCTATTATTAATTAGAAACTAAGGGGAGTTGGGGGTGGGGGGAAAGAAGAAGTCAGGTCCATCCAGTCCTGAATATGATCAGGTATGTTCTTCATACCCTATAAAATTCATTGTATTGTTTCAAAATAATGTGGTTTGGTTTATTTATTAATTAAAAAACGCAACCGACAGTGGATGATTCTAGTGTGTGTGTGTGTGTGTGTGTGTGTGTGTGTCTCCATCCTTCAGAGACGAGGCCTTTCAGGGTAACCCAAAGGTCACCGTTACGGTCAATCTTTTATTTTGAAGGGGAAATTAAGAACAAACTGCCGGCGGTTCCCCCTCCACTCCAGCCTCCCCTTTAGACTGAGAGGCGGCACTTTACATTTCCTTTTGTTGTGGGGAGGATATGACAGTGGGGGGCAGGTGCTGCCTCCCCCTCCAAACCCCCCACTCCCCTGGGAACACTGAAAGACCTCTCCAATTAAATGCTGCAGGCTGACAGCCTGGGCTGAAGTCCCACCGTCCTCTGAGTAATTAGGCTGAAAACACCACCGTAGCTCTTATTATTTCAGGTAAAAAAACAAAACAACACACATTAGTTAATAATGAATTACCAACATCACCTGTGGTCCGTATGGAGGGTCTGTTTGGAGAAGTAATTTGTCCCAAAAGAAGTTTGTAATTATTTACGATCTCACTGAGATCAAAAAGAGCACAGCTGACCACACAGCCAATCAAAACACATCCACATACAACAATGTCTCCAACCCGCAACAAAAACAACAGCACACGTTCTTCATTAGACAAAAATGTTTTCGTTCCACATCCGTATCCCCACACAGAAAATGTTAGTTTGGGGTCTGGACCTACTGGTGGTTTCAGAGTGGGGGGCGTGGCCCATTTAGGGGTTGCAGGGCAGAACAAGGTAACGATTTACAAAGTCAATATTCTGGACCTACTGGTGGTTTCAGAGTGGAAAACAGTCCTAAACACAAAGAGGGGGCGCTGCAGGAAAGGTTTTATAGACCACTGGGTTTGTACACAGTACAGTAACATAAATCTATAAACACTGAAACACACAAACAAACGGCTGGAAATATAATCTCTCTGCAGCACAGACATGTCCTGCTGTCAGTGTACTGGTGAGGACAGTGACAGTTCTAGGCGTCTGCTGTGGGAACATAGAGTCTACTGTTGATGTTCACACTGACCAGAAGGGGTGCTGAAGAGTTGATTTGTTGACCCTCTGATCATGAACTGTTTTCCTGTTCTGACAGTAATGTATGTCTGGACCAGTAACCAGCACCAGCTCATTTGAATATTTTCATCTTTTATCCTCATGGTCATTAAAGATGAAAAGGCAACAGAAAGGGTGTCACCAGACGGGGGGGTGGGGGGGGGAGGAGGGGGGGGCACAGCAACAGACGGCGGGCACGGCCGACATCATCAGACTCTGGTTAATTGGTGATTTCACAAGTCCCATTGTGGAGACCGATGGAGACACAATTAGTCAACAGTAAAACCAGTGCCACCTCTGCTGCTGCTGCTGCCGCTGCTGCTGCTGCTGCTGCTGCTGCTGAATGAATGGAGCTCGAGAATAATAATAATAATAATAATTTATCCACTTTGTGTGACTGGGAGGAGCCAAACAAATCTGCAATCTGACTGAGTATCTGAGTATCTATCTAATATCGTAGTAGTAGTGTAGTGTATACCACGTATACCACAACACAGACCAGAGCTGGGTATCAGAGCAGCGGCATCAGCAGGATCACAACTT
>NC_024317.1:14001819-14011864 GCF_000523025.1 Cynoglossus semilaevis
GGCGTCTGTAACTGTGATTTTTTTTTTTTCATGGGGGGGGGGGTTGTTCATTAATTAGTCCTTAATTAACCTGGTGTATTGCCTTATTAAAACACATATAACTGATTAAAAACCATCAGGTCTTGTCACTTAAATACATGGTTATTGTTCTTACTGTACATTAATTAGACCAGACGAAGCGCCCTCCCCGCTGCTTCTCCATGGATTTACCACCATATTTTACCCTGCCACTCCACTGTCTGCCCTCTGTGCCCCCCCCACCCCGACTGCAATATTCATTTTCATTTGGGCTTGACATTACACACACATCAGCTGACAGTGTCCACAAATCATCCACCAACTGTCAAGTGTCATGGAACATGGCATATGCATGAGGAGGTGGAGTGTGTGTGTGTGTGTGTGTGTGTCACACTTACCAAATGAGGTTTACAAAGAGTGATGTGCATCGGGAACAAATGAATTCACTCTGTCACCTAATGAAATCGCACAGTGACAAATGTATCAACTGGTCATGATGTCATTGATCTCTGAGTGTTTTTTAATGTCATGTGACACCAAAGACAGATTCAATCTGACTTCTTCTTCTTCTACAACACCGTGACATACGTCACACTAACAGGTTGGAGTCATCCGTCCTGATTTTCTTCAGTGATTTTAAACCATTTCTCCTCCACACTGGACAAACCTAATTACTGTAAAGAGATTTGATTTTTCACTCCGTGGTGGATCAGAAGATGCAGAGATTGTTATGTTCCTGAGGTGAAGGATGAGTCTTCCATCAGTGCCAAACAGACAGGCAATGGTTCTGATGCTCTGAATCACTGTATAATAAATTGTTATTATTATACAATCATTATTGTATAATAATATATATCATTAAACATATAATTAATTCAATATGTATAATAATATTGGTCCAACTGTGTCCCCCTCATCTGTCGTCTCACACCTGTATCTTCATGTCTTACTGTACATGAACCCCCCCGTGTGGTGAATGGCAGCCCGGGTTGGCAGTTCTCTCCTGAGGCTTCGTCCATCTGTTGCTCAAAGTGATGGGATCAATACATCTGACTTTGATGATGGCTAAAAGCCTGCTGGGAAACCTGAGAGGTTTTCCTTCAGACCACGGTCAGCGTTACTGATGGACCGTCAGAGCTGGAGGACTGCTCCAGTCTACAGACCTCCAGTGGTTCACAAACTCTACACTGTTGTAATTATTAGGAAAAATGAAAGTAATGAACCTGCAACGACGCCTCATGACAGGAAATAGAAATGATTTGATTTGACCTTTGACATAGACATGTATTACCATGATGAACAGAGACAAATTCTGAGCTGCTGTCAGACTGCTGTTGATTCTCTGTTATCTACATGTATCTGATGTGTGATTGTAATAATGTAATATATCGGATAATGACTCATTTGTTGTTTGTTTTTGTTTTTTGCATAAAATAGCAAAGAAATTTCAGACATAAGTAAAAAGTCCAGAGGAACAAGGAAACAGATCATCTGTGCCTTACTGACGACACTGTCATTGAAGAGAAACCCTGAAGTACACACACACACACACACACACACACACACACGCACGCGATCCTTTCATTTACCAGATGGTTTCCAAACCTTGTTTTCCACTCATCAGACTATGGAGATATTCTGCCCTCCCAGAATTTAATTCTCTCAGACAACAGTTCCATCCACTTTGGCTCACAGTTTGTGCCTTTCATTCTCCAAAGTACTGTTTGGCACTGCTTTTACAATCAGGTTAAGTGGCTTTGATGTTTGGAAATCAGAGTGGAGAGAGAAATGACAGTTTTCTTAAGAGTCAAATCTTAGACTTCAACCATAAGACAGAGGATTGTTAGAGTAATGGGGGGGGGGGTCAGCACTGGCTGCCCACCAGCTCGAGGTCATTTGTTTCTGGGCCAGAGAGACAATAATAATAAAATATTCTGGTGGAAATGCCTCTCAACCAATGAGGTCATTTGAGGTGGGGCTTAAACTGCTGCAGCTCTCACATGAACAGAAAAACAGAACTGTTCCAAATACTCGCTTTACATCTCCTCCTACACCAATGGTATTCGTTACTACTGAGCAGTTCTTATATATTTACATCTCCTCCTACACCAATGGTATTTGTTACTACTGAGCAGTTCTGAAGTTTTTATCAACCCCGTACTTCAAGTCTGAAGTATTACTTAAATGCAGTACACAACATTGGTGTGAGTGAATGGCCTTAAAAAACATTTGATTGGTTAAAGATGTTTGCAAATCAAACTGTTCCTGTAGTAGTTTAGAAGTAAACGTTTGTTTCCTGCAGACGTTAACGTCAAGTTTAACTTCAGAGTTTTCTCTTTCATCCATTCATGTGTAGGTGTGACCCAGTCATTCCATCAAAGTCCAGTTGACTTCTGTGGTATTGGTGCTGATCAATAGTCACTGACTGTGTATTGATTTCCAGCAGAGACGGAGGCCAGTGTCATGTGAGGAGTAACTTTACTCTGATTAATACTGCAGTCTGGGGTCATGTCAGCCGAGTACAGGGATTAAATCAGGACTGGGTTTCTGTCAGGACCCTGAACTCACCGGAGAGACCCCCTGAACACCACCACCTTCCAAGAACAAGCCCACACACACAGACACACACACACACACACACACCAACCTGGTATCACTTCACATCAGACGAGTCTCAAAGGAGTCCCATTAAAACCCATTATCTGGAAACAGAGAGATAGAGCTGGTCAGAGTCATTGATTATGGTGAACACACACACACACACACACACACACAGATAGAGTCCTTTATCTGCTCATCTTCAAGATATAACCACTGTTGAACAAAGGAGGGTCAGGTTCTGGGCACATAGTGGTTCTGGACCAAGTCCAGACACTCAGACGTGTCAGACAAGAACCCTGACCTAATGTTTGATGCTCTGACCCTGATGCTACTGTATGATGTTTGAATGAAACGTCACTATGAAGAGTTAGTCAACAATGGAGTGATGTGAAGGCATCACAAAGTCGATGGAGTTATTAGGAAACAAAGAGGTGAACTGATATCTACTTTAGTCTGAGGTCAGGTTGATCTGAAAGACGGACCCTGCAGACTGTCCACTGAACGTATTAACCTTTGACCCCATACAGAGGACACCTCCCCAGGGAGAGGACGCCATAATCAGGCTTTTGTTTTTAATTAAAAGAGAAAGATCCGAGCATCTGTTTGGACTCCGTCCACTGAGTGAAAGCTTTGTAATTCACAGCCGTGGTCGTGGTGGGAGCGTCAGAGTTACAGTGAACATACAGTTGACTGAAAGAGCTGACGGGCTGAGGTGACCTTGGTGATGTTAGTGTTGCATTTGGTTGTTGGTTGAACAGTTAACTTCACTGTTTCTTGGTCTGATTAAAGAAGTGCAGCTCACCACGTTCACAGCCCAGTGGACGTCGACGTTGACGGTCCTGACAGCAGCATCGGACCGAAACCAAAGTGACGGCATTTCTAATGAAGGTTCTGTGTGAATGATTAATAAGGATCACATCAAGTCTCCTCCCCATTAATAAAAGATGAGCTTGTTTTACCCCCCACAGCCCCCCTTCCCCTCCGGCACTCCCACCCTCTCTCGGCCCCACAGACTGAACACAGTCAAATTCCCAGGTGGGACTAATGTCTGGGCTGGACGTCTGCTCAGCGAGGCGCTGCGAGTCATGCAGCGCTGACAAGGTAGGAGGCAGAGGTGAGGGGTGAGGTGAGGGGTGAGGTGGGGGGGTCGGCCCCACGCTGTGTTGCCATTATGGAGGGGAAGAAGAGCAGCCCAAGGGTCTCCGACACATTCACAATGCGACTGTTGTTTATATGGGGTTAAAGCAGCACGGCCGAGAGTGACCCTGACAACGACAGTAGTCAGCCCTCTGATCAACACGACATCATCATCACCGCGAGCTGCTGTCGCTCAGAACCAGGACGGAGCGAAGTATCTGACTGGGCTCACAGCCTGCAGAGCCAAAAAGAAAAATGTGTCATATCCCATGATGCACCGAGTGTGATCAGGGTCAGAGCACAGTCTGAGAGGTTCAGTGGACAAATGCTCAGGGTGACAGAAAGATGAAGTGGTTCAGTCAACACAGCTGAGGTGAAAAGGATGAAAGGAGGAAGGGTTAGTTACCATCAGAAATACACTGATATAAACAGTGAAGAACCTCCTGTGGTTCTACATAAACCATCAGAGGACACAGATCAGAGGACACAGATCAGAGGACACAGACAGCAGGTCGGAGCTCTGCCCCTGTCTGTTAGGATGCTGAAAGGTTATTATTCATCTATAAACTAAAGAAACTACAGTACAGTACAGTACACTACATGGTTTCCTGTGTCTCAGTGTCTGTCCATGTCTCCACCTCCAGCTCTGTCCTAAATGACATGAATAATTCAGCCCTGACAGATTGAGTCTGTGGTGCATCTGTGTTTTTAGTGCTTTTTAAATCCTTTAAATAACTGCCTCCATTGACAACCGGTCATTTATGGGATGCTGTGCTGCACTGTGCTGTTCATTAGTCGTCCTCCCCCAGTGGCTAATGAACTACATGTGAGCAGTAACACAGATTGATGACCGGGGGACAGATTGATGCAGTCATAGCAGGAAGGAGCTCCAAACTCTGACTGAAGTCCCTGCTTGGACAAAGACGGAGAGAGACAAAGTGGACTTCTAAATTAAATGAATGAGCAGGCTGGCCAACGGAGTGAACCAGGAAAACACAGGTGAATGACCTGCTGTGTGGACTGGCACCGATGGACACGTCTAGCCAACAGAGACGAGGATATGAGACATATCAAAAAACAAAACACTGAGCCCCACCAGCATAAAAGCTGTGAGCTGCTGATTGGTGACCCACAGGTGGAGGTGATGGAGCTGATCAACAGAGGACAGAACCCTGATAACAACACAGTGGATTACATTTAGTGAATTAAACTAGAGTTACACTAGGACTAAACTGAAGCTTAAATTAACCAATCAAAGAGGCAGGTTTAATTTCTGGTTCTGGTTTTTACTGTCAATAATCAAAGGATTTGAAACTATTAGTTTTAGAAGTGTTTATTCATACTCATTAAAGTTCTTTTAAACAAATTCTTTGGCGTCTGCCATTGTTTTCCTCCAGATTCACATCATTAAATTATTTTTTTCCATTCCAGTCCAGGTTCTTTAGAGCACCTTTCTTATTTAGACTTCCCAAAACTCCAGGACTCCATAGTCTCCAACTAACTGAACCAAATTTAAGGCACGTTCATGAAAGCTACTTCAATGTCCTAGTTTAACTAATATGGCTCTCTCTCTCTCTCTGTATCTCTATCTCATCATTTCTCTGCTCTAATGCATTTATTTTCTCTCATCCCGTCAAAGTCCTTGAACCTACAAGTTCAACAAAGATAAAAGGGTCTGAACATTTATGGAGAATAAATCCTGAGACAAACCGTTAAACGTTAAAACACCAGTTAACTCTCATCAGGCAACAAAGTGTTGATGCAGCAGTAAAACCAGGGTGTGGGGCTGACCAATGACATCACTTCATGACAAAAGTCACCGAATCACAGGAGGACGACAGACACTTTAATTAGTCTCTGTTAACATTTGACTCGCTGACTGCAAATACAGTCTGTGTGTGTGTGTGTGTGTGTTGGTTGAAACCTGATTTCCTCCAGTTTGGCTAATGGCTTTCTACTGATGTACGAGACAGAGTCAACGATCACCAAAGAAAGGAGGAGGCATTAATATTTACTAATCCTGGGGGGAGGGTAAAAGACGGGGTAAATGGATGAGGGTCTCTTTAATAAAACATGTCACCACTTAAGTGGTCGTCCCCTCCTCGCTGTCTCAGATTTAGAGCACGAGTGTGTTTTATTCATCTGTGTGTTGCTCATGTAAAAGAATCTACCGTGATTTACTGCGAAACTTCTAGACTGTAGTTACTGTGTGACCCCCACTCTGGCTGCCAACCAATCAGAGGGTGTAACAGCTCTTCTCATTGTACCTGTGTACTTGTACTTCTGTAAAACATTACTGCCACGGTAGATTCTAAATAAATGACTGAATTTTTAGATTTAAAATTAAAGGTCTAAACAAAGTCGTTGGTGACTGTGAAGTCGGCTCCGCCCACAGACAATGAATTATAAATGAAGGAGTCGTGAACTGGACGTAGAGTTGGTGAATTTAAACCAAATCAATTGGAAATTTGAAACCAAGTGTGAGAAATTCACAAACTAACCGATGAAACGGTCAATGTTGGTCAGTTTCCTGGTAGAAATTTTAAAAGGTTTTTACCAGGGTTTCAGGTTTGAAAACTTTAACCACAAGGTTTTCCGATGAGGGATTTGTCCTAGATCGTTTAGACAACTAGTGGACACCATGGGAATAACAACATCCCTTTACCTCTTTTTATGCTACCTGTGTTCACTCGCTGAATTTGCGTTTGTCGCGTTTGGTGTGAACGCCCCATGAGTCGGTGCTAAACAGTCAGCCGGTCGGTCACAGCCATGAAGAACCACAGTATATAAATGTTGTGAGTGATGACAGTCCAGTGAGTGGAGGAGGAGCAGGCTCAAGCTTTATTCCTCTGAGGTCAACCCTGACATGAGACACAGCTATGCAACAGTTTGGTGTAAAGAAACATGAGACACAGTCCCAGACAGGAAGAGTGTAAAGGAGGAACAACTCTGTTGTTGCAGTTCATCAGCAGATGCATGTCTTCGTAGGCCTTTTGTGTCACAGATGCTACAAAGGGACCAGTGCGGGACGTATATGTACAGTACATGGTGGAGAACCTCACTTTGTTCCTCCTTCGCGATAAAGAATTCAGACCTTTATTAAGCAGGTGACTCACGGGTCACAGTCAGTGCTGTATAATAATAATAATGCAATGTCTCAGCAACTCAAAGGGTGGAGGATGACACGGGTGTCGAGTGCAAACGTCAGTCAAAGCTACATCACACAGGTGCACGTGTCCTGGAGACGCACCTGTCGCATCAATGCAAATATGTGAATCACTGCCTTCATTTAAATAAAGCATCTCTGGGACAGAACAGAGAGAGTGGGCGGGGCCGGGGGAGGGGGGGTCAACAATGACATATTTACAGAGAAGAGAAGAGACCCCACAGAGTGTACAGAGTACATGACAAATAAATTCAGAGCCACAGTACTTTCTCATGTACTGGCGATGCAGTGTTACATAAATAATGTGAAAGTACACGGTAACGTCAGTCACAACATGAAGAGAGCAGCACACTGAACATGAACCACAAGTACCACTGTGTCTGTGTTTACATTTTCTACACCAGAAACAGCTGCTACAAAAACATCTGGAACTGCAGTACTGTACTGCAAAGGTTTTTGGCATGTGTGTACATTTACTTTGTCTCCCGTTTCCTGCAGCCGTGTTTAAAGCAAACGTAGAGAAGAAGAAGAAGACGATCGTTGACAACAACGTTCAACTGCAGAAGGCACAGATGTTTGGTTGGTTCGGAGCTTTCTTTTAATGAGACGTTCGTGGACCGCGTTCCACCTCAGCCTCCAGTGATAGCGCTGAAGAGCACGTCTAAAATTCACGGGTGAAACGTCCAACATCCCAGAATCACTGTTGTTAGAAAGAACCTCCGCTTCTCTACGTTTACTTTAAAACCTAAAAGAATGTGGTACAAAAAACGTTCTAAGACAGTAAATGTACTCACCTGCCAGAACCTGTTCTACAGAACTGTTGACGTTTGACGCGTGTTGTGATGAAGTCTGGAGACACCTGGTGTTACAACGTATTAGGACATAGGTATATTTAACAATTATTAAATAAGAAACTAATATATTAATACTATCCACATGTCATAAATAGAAATATAAAATAAATATTTAAAATACAATGTAAAATACAGTTACAGTGTCAAACTGTAGGCGTTAGCACTGAAGGGCCTGGAGCCGTGGGGACCTGTGAGTGACTACAGTCGGTGATTGAGGTTAAACTGATGATGAGTTGGCGCTCAGTGTGAGTGATTCAACATGTGGTCAGCGGTCCGTTCGAAATACTGAGCGTGTCAGAAACTTCTTTTTCTTTCTGTCTCTGCAAAAACATAACATTTCAGCTGATACATTTCATCTCCAAACCTGCTGTAAGTCTCATGTAAATACGTTCATGCTCTAAATATAGACATTTGAACCCTACGTTGTTCTAATGCAGTATTTTTATCCACACTGTGACACTGGGTCAGATTTATAAAAAACGAAGAAATGAGTAGAAGACCAGCTGCGTCACTAACGCTGTGGACCAACACGTGAGCAGAGCGTGAGGGACGACTGACCGCGTCACACCGTCGACCCACCGACCCACCGCTTTATACTACTCAGGTCTCCAGGAGAGATGGGCAGGGGTTTTTGACCAGAACTCACGGTCAGTGAGTGAGGAGAATGTAAATGTATAAACGCAGCATAAATCAGTGGTTCTCAAATGATCAGTCCCACCAGGAACCGAGGCTGGACTTTTTTTTTTTCAATAAATAACCCAATTTAACAAAAACTTTTGTTTTCCAATAAGGTCCAAAATTTAAGTTCCATGTTCTGAACTGAAACCAGGATGTGTGCTAGAGGTTCTCTATCTGTCCACAACTTGACCAAAAGAACTGAGGGGGGAGGAGGGGGGGGGGCTATTTAGAAATAAACAACCATTCACACTTGCATTCACACTAATATTCCCACCAGTGTAAAGAGAACTATCAGTCAAATCCCAAATCTGCGTGTTCTTGAACTGTGGTAGAACCTGGAGAACCCCCCCCCCCACATACACACACATACACACATAGGGGAAACATGAGAACTCCATACAGAAAGACCAGCAGTTAAAAGATCAAGACAAAGTTAAAAAAAAAATGGAACCAATAACTGCAACAACACCATCCACTTCAGCCAGCCTTCAAATTCTTCTCTGTGACCCAGGTTTGGGCCTCGACTCAGCACAAAACCCACACCTCTGGTTTTTTTAAAAATGGGTGAACCCGGGAAACCCCCCCCCCCCCCACATACACACACATACACACATAGGGGAAACATGAGAACTCCATACAGAAAGACCAGCAGTTAAAAGATCAAGACAAAGTTAAAAAAAAAATGGAACCAATAACTGCAACAACACCATCCACTTCAGCCAGCCTTCAAATTCTTCTCTGTGACCCAGGTTTGGGCCTCGACTCAGCATTTGAGAAACACTGCATTAATGGTGTCAGTGAGGAAGTCAATAGAATCAGAGAAACGGTGGTTCGGACTTTTTCTAAATCGCAGAAATGATTTCTGATCTTTCGGAGGCTCATCCGTTTGTGAAAGAAAATTCCCATCATTTTAAACATTGGACTCTGTTTAAACTCACTTTTAAAAAATGACTCATGAACGCCTTTGATCACGTGACGACAGATGAGGAAACATGAGAACCAGAGGTCTGAGAGTCTGGACGGACGGTGGACTAACAGAGACGCAGCAGGTGAACATCAAAGCTGTGTTTAAAGGTGATAGAAGTGCATAGATCTGCGGCGGCCGAGCCATGAGTGGATACAGCATTCTTTAAGGTTGAGTGAGTGGTGGGCACCAGCTGTGGGAAACTTCAAACTCTCACTGTGTAAATATCAATATGATAAACATATCTGCCAGCAGCCGGTTCAGTCTGAGGGTGAGAAGCTGATATGTTACAACAACGAGCGTGAGTGTGTGAGTGTGTGTGTGTATGCAGAGGTACGAAGGTGCGTGAGGAAAGAAAGCTGTGAAAATGTCCAGAGGCTGGAAACGACCAGGAGCGTGAGTGTGTGAAGAAAAGTTGATGATGATGATGATGGTGGTGATGATGATGATGATGATGATGATGCCTCCAAATACTGGATGCTGCCCTGAAGGCACACTGTTCAGTCTGTGTGGGTAAAGGGTCGTTCTCCAGATTGTCAACAAACATCACCTTCAGCTCGGAGTGTGGGCCTGTGGTGGAGTTCTAGTTCTAGTTCTGGTTCTGGTTCTAGTTCTGGTTCTGGTTCT
>NC_024317.1:14013202-14038798 GCF_000523025.1 Cynoglossus semilaevis
GTTCTAGTTCTCAGTCCACTCCAGTGTTTCTGTGGTCCACAGTCTCCTGACGGCCGCGCTGCTTTTCTTCTGGTTTGGTATACTCGTATATATATATTCATGTGTGGGGGTTCTCTGGGTCCAGTGTGGGGGTCATCTTTGTCCCCGCCTGCTGCTACGCCAGTGAGTAGATGGCGTTGACGGGGGAGGTGGCCTCGGAGCTCTCGTTGCCCTCCGTCTCGTCCTTGTCCTTCTTCACTGTGTACTGGCCGATGAAGGAGCCGTCTTCGTTGAACTGACCGTCGCCGCCCTCGCCGTAGTCCACCAGGCTGTCATCGCTCTCCTTCACGTTGCCGTCCAGTGAAGTCTGGCTGCCCTGCAGGGGCTTGTTGTCCTCGTCGCTGCTGCAGAGGGGGGGGAGGGAGGGAGGGACGGAGGGAAGGGCAGAGATTAAAGGTGTTTCACAGGAGGACAGTGTGACAAGAGTTTAGGGACCGACGGACATGGTTCAACGTTAAGGAAGAAATTATGTTGAGGTCATTGAATATGTTCTAAGGTGAAGTTCCATGGGGAACAGGGGAATAGATATTGGCATCGTATTGTCCCCTTTCCTGACCTGTAGGTGGTGCTAAGTACACATTTAATAAACCTTATCTTGTGACTGAGTCAAAACTTTTTTCAAAAAGAAACACTGAAAACTTTTAGTCTTGTTTCTGATTGTTCACTTATTGTACTCAGTGTGCGATACGTGTTACTGCCACCTACTGGGTCTATGCTATATGAGTAAATATTTCCTCCACAGGACGTCCTGATCACTGAAAGGAAAAAGAAGAGGAAATTCCTCCCGCAGCTGTTTGTGGTTCAGTTAATTAAACTGTTTCAATCACTTTCACCTGTTTGATGATAATGATGGACGATGGATAATCCCAGAAACTACTAACACATAATGAACCATGGAGTGATTATAGAGAATACCTTTAAAAAAAACAAAACAATAAAAATCTCTGACATCAAAGTCCTGACAAGGAAACCAACGATGCCGTTTTAACAAATACTACCCATTCTAGTTCTAGTTCTGGTTCTAGTTCTGGTTCTAGTTCTAGTTCTAGTTCTAGTTCTGGTTCTGGTTCTAGTTCTGGTTCTGGTTCTAGTTCTGGTTCTGGTTCTAGTTCTAGTTCTCAGTCCACTCCAGTGTTTCTGTGGTCCACAGTCTCCTGACGGCCGCGCTGCTTTTCTTCTGGTTTGGTATACTCGTATATATATATTCATGTGTGGGGGTTCTCTGGGTCCAGTGTGGGGGTCATCTTTGTCCCCGCCTGCTGCTACGCCAGTGAGTAGATGGCGTTGACGGGGGAGGTGGCCTCGGAGCTCTCGTTGCCCTCCGTCTCGTCCTTGTCCTTCTTCACTGTGTACTGGCCGATGAAGGAGCCGTCTTCGTTGAACTGACCGTCGCCGCCCTCGCCGTAGTCCACCAGGCTGTCATCGCTCTCCTTCACGTTGCCGTCCAGTGAAGTCTGGCTGCCCTGCAGGGGCTTGTTGTCCTCGTCGCTGCTGCAGAGGGGGGGGAGGGAGGGAGGGACGGAGGGAAGGGCAGAGATTAAAGGTGTTTCACAGGAGGACAGTGTGACAAGAGTTTAGGGACCGACGGACATGGTTCAACGTTAAGGAAGAAATTATGTTGAGGTCATTGAATATGTTCTAAGGTGAAGTTCCATGGGGAACAGGGGAATAGATATTGGCATCGTATTGTCCCCTTTCCTGACCTGTAGGTGGTGCTAAGTACACATTTAATAAACCTTATCTTGTGACTGAGTCAAAACTTTTTTCAAAAAGAAACACTGAAAACTTTTAGTCTTGTTTCTGATTGTTCACTTATTGTACTCAGTGTGCGATACGTGTTACTGCCACCTACTGGGTCTATGCTATATGAGTAAATATTTCCTCCACAGGACGTCCTGATCACTGAAAGGAAAAAGAAGAGGAAATTCCTCCCGCAGCTGTTTGTGGTTCAGTTAATTAAACTGTTTCAATCACTTTCACCTGTTTGATGATAATGATGGACGATGGATAATCCCAGAAACTACTAACACATAATGAACCATGGAGTGATTATAGAGAATACCTTTAAAAAAAACAAAACAATAAAAATCTCTGACATCAAAGTCCTGACAAGGAAACCAACGATGCCGTTTTAACAAATACTACCCAGTCACTGCAGTTAGTGGTATAACAGGAAACACTGTTATATTTTTCATACACATGCTGTGTCACAGTGGTCATGCTCTGACATATGGTCTAATCAACTCCAGGAGGTCTGGGTTATGGAGCTACTGGATTTCAGTTCAGATCAGGACCAGGGGTTGAACCTCAATCTGAATCCCATGCACAGAGAGAAAGAGTTGATTAAAGCGTGTTTGTTTTTTCTCCCAGTCACAGCAAATGCAGTTAAAGATGCAGCAAAAAGAGCATGTCCTTCATCTAGAGCTAAAGATTCAAACATTTTATCTTCAGACACGATAAAAGGTAAGAACTATTCTTACTTCATGCTACATGCTATACTGTGTGTACTCTGTACACAGTGGTCACTGCACACACAGAGGTTAGTGTTTGTCAGCACTTCGCTGAGACACTTCTCCTTGGATACCCAGTCTGTACTATAATCTGAGTTTAATCCCAAAGGTTAAGGATGTAGAAAATGTCCACACAAGACCAAGGTCCAGAGAGCTAAGGTAGTTGTACATAAATCTATCCACACAGGTGTAGCTTTACCAGAACCTTCCTCTCCCTCTCACACACAGCCCTTCATATAGACAGAATACATTCTCTAGGCCCGTACTCTAGTGCATTTATGTCCAGTCTTAATCTAAACTCCAGAGTAAATCTTCAACCTCAAAATACAAAGTACAGTTGTAGCAGAAAACCCACTCCCAAACATACACTCGTACACACACCAGTTAAACACACACTAATACAGATAAGAGTTCAAAGTGATCCAACCAGAAGGTCCAACACAGTCTTCTCTTGTACATTTACAGACGTAACTTCTGAGGACTGGTCTGAAGTTTTTGACATTTTTTAGGACATTTGGGACAACCTTTAAATTTCAAACTGAAACATGTATTAATTAGGGTCTGTCAATTGATTTAAATATTTAATCAAATTATCCATTCTTAACCCAGGATTAATTACAAGTTGTTTCATCAGTGTACTGCACAACTCTGCCATAAAATATAATAGTAACATATCTTTAACACACACCCTCCCCTGTGTGAGGTCCATCAAAAAAAGAAAGAAGAACAACGATGGGAGATGGTGAACACCACACTCTGTGTTTGTATGTGGATTTGGATTTTTTTAAAATTATTTTTAGTGTAGAACTTCCCTCATCCTTCATCTGTACTGCAGCCTAAGAAATATAATTAACTTTAACCACAGCGACTCTGACACTGAACCAGATGTTTGGCTTTCTAATGTTTCTATAAACGTCACAGTCATCCATGGATCTGAATAATGGGATAGTGATGTTGAAGTAGTGCAGGCTGGAGAGCAGAGAAACAGCAGCAACAGTCGAACTGTTGAACAATAAACTCAGAACTTTTATATGCAGAGTTATACTTCTTATTTAACAATATTCACTACATCTTTTCTAAAGTATTTTAAAGTTAAAACCCTGAATCTGCAGCCACGTGGTGTTCATGTCAGACATGTTCCTCAGACGTCACAGCATCACTCGTCCCATTATTCAAATTCAAATATAGAGCAGGCCAAAGTCATGTCTAAAGCTGACACTGCAGGTCAAACAGCCAACAACACAGGCTGATTGTTCTGTTTGATCAGACACCACCTCCGACTGCCGACCCCGGTGCTCTGGAGGAACATCTGCTCCAGGTGACATGCTCAAGTTAGGAGAGACACGGTGCTGAGACCAAAGTACCTGTGTTCGTTTTCGTTCCTGCCGGGGACAGACGACCCATTTCAGCGTAGGGGAAAAAACAGGGACGGGATGTGAGGTTTAAGAGGAGACAGCAGCAGGAGGAGACAAAGAACCCAGGACAGAGGAGCTTCACATGTGCTGATAAACATGCATGGAACCTCACACAGACATGCACACACACACACAGACAGAGCTGCAGGGGAGGCGGAGGGGGGAGTCAGTGCATTAGCACCATTTTAAGGACTGGACTGAAGCGATGAGCTGCACTGTGGAGACCACCTGAATGTTAATGTCACACTGATTGTTGACAAACAAACAAAATGAAGCTGCCTCAGTCACAGCGAATCAGACATGAGTATTTGTCATGTGCTTTTATACCGCTCTGTCCCAAAAAGACAGTGATATTAAGCCTAGTGTGGATTTATACAAACGATGTACTCTGTATGTGCTGAGTAAAGACTTTAGGCTGGTGTATATATTTATAAATCCTGCAGAAATTTTCTATTTCAAGAATTTAACGGATGTAGAAAAAAAACCCAACGTTCATTCTGAAAAATTTTAAACGCAGGAGGAACGGCCATTTTGACTTGAAAGAAAACATTGGGGTCAGGGACCAAAAGTTGGGCCACGTGGTTCATCTGCTGTGTATCACAGTTGGACTTGTTCACTGGAGGACAGTGGGGATCCAGGTTCAGGTCCTGCCCATGTGCTGACACCTGAGTATTCATGTTATATTGTTGTTTTAAGGCCTTGTCGTTAGTGAGACATTAATTCAGTAAAGTGATTAAATGGCGGATGCCTCAAACCAGGTTAGATTTTAATCTCAGATTAAGACAGAATGTTAAATTCAACATATTTAGTCAAAGTGGACAAAACGTCTCAGTCCAGTGAAAAGAACGAGGGAATCAAACTCAGTGGATCCTGGAGGAGCAGAAAAAAGAAACAGACAACACTTTCATTTTCATGGTAACTATAACACTGTTATAATTAATATTACTGTACATACTGTACTATGAAGTGATGTAAAAACCCAGTCATGTCTAAAGCTGTTTGACTTCTGCAGAACCAATATCAGTGACAGCTCAGAGATCATGTTCTAGGTTTATTTCTGCTAACAGAGCTTTTCAGTTCATTCTCTTTGTTTGTTTATTTGGACACACTGGAGCGGTCGCTGCACTTTTTAGTGCAGCTGGAGGTCGTGTTAAAAATACTTACTGGTAGTCAAAGGATCCCTCTGGGTCTTTCTGGTCCACAGAGTCCAAAGGCAGATCCTTTTTGTCACGCACTGAAAACAGGAAGAAGAAAACATCACTAACAATTCCTGATAGAGAATCATACGGTTTACAGTTCATAGTACTATTTATTAGATTATTAGAAAAAGAAAAACGAAGTAAAAAAACATCAAACATAAGAGAGTTATGTTAGAGAGTCCTCTGCTGGTTGTGAGTAGAACTGCTTTAATGAGCACCTGTGACTAACTGTAGGTAATTCTCATTATTATAATATTAAATATATAATATTAATATAACCAGGAACTGTTCAGGGACATGTTGTGTGTAAAGTGAAGAGTTAGTCCCCGGAGCAGCAGAACTCCTCTGCTCTCACTCATGGCTGTATCATTAAAGCAGCAGAGTTCAGAAACACACATACAGATGAACAGAACTGGATCAGTACAGAACACTCCTTATATCCTCAGATTAGTCAGTTTAGGTTTCAATCCACTGAGCTCATCAGACTGTTGTTAGCTTTCAGATCATCCAGATTAGCATTAGCATTACTAATCAGAACCTACCCAGATATTTTGTGAAACCAGTCAGGAATCCTGCACCTAAACATTATAGAGACTGTAAAACATGAACACCCACTCTGATGTTGGTGGTCGTTATTTCAGAATCAGAGAAGGTAGAATATAGAACATAAACATAGAATCTAAGATATGTAAATGTAATACAAATAACTTCATAAAAATAAAAAAAACGCTACTTTTTTTACTGGGTGTTGTTGTCGTAACAACCCACCAGATGGGGCTGTTGATGTGTCTTACCTGGGTATTTTCCACCTCGACTCCTCTTGATGAAGCAGACAATGAGGAGGATGAGGATGATGAGAGCGATGGCACACATCAGGCCAATGAACCAGCCCTGGGTGGCGATGTCCACCTGGTCTATGTAGGCTGGAGACATGGAAGGACAAAGGGTGGGGCAGAGGGGTGTGCACATATTGAGTTAACGTGGTGTACAGTGAGTCTGATGGATCTGAGCATCACATGAGGTTCAACGGTCAAAGACAAAGCACTGCGAAGTACCACAGTGAACAAATACAAAATCTGAAAAGATGTAAAATTACTATCCAGCACATCAAAGAAAATCAAATCTCTCATGGAGAGAAATCGTAAAATCGAATTCATGACAAAAAACAATGTTTGTCTTCAGTGGTGATTATTACAACAACCATAAACAACAGGAGGAACAATGTCCAGTCATTTCCAAGGAGACCATGAGCCTCAGTGACTGGTCCCGGTCCCCGCCCTGTGGGGCTGTTCCCCTGCTTCCACCTGGCTGCTGCTTTATCTCACCTGTCTTAAAGGTGACATTTTTGCTGATGTTGTTGAGCTCATGGGAGTAAACCTTCAGATGGTACTTGGCACCAGCGATCAGATCCGCCACTCTAATCGGAGGCTGTTGTTTCACTGGGACAATTTTCACCGTCTTATCGCCTTGGAGACACAAGAAAGGGGCCAATCACACTCCAGGGGGTGTGGCCATGATTTAGCAACAATGCCTATGCTTGAAGCTCTCAGTGACAGCATTAAAGTATTTGAAAGAAGTGACAGCAGGTCAGTGATGGAAACTGAGACAGGTAACAGTGCAGGACCAAACCAGAGCACAGAGATGGTACCAGTTCAGTACTGGACCATGTTGGAGCTGAGGTCATGAATTAAATTGAATAAAACTACTTAACTGAATCTTAACTGATTTATTTAATTACATGTGTCAAAAACATTTTGATAAGATTATAGAAGTTTTGTTCATCAGAGCTGGTTAAAATAAAGTCTAGTTAGGAGTCAAGTTTAAAATTTGAAATGAGCCACTTAGATGATCCAAAATGTCCTTCAATCCAAAAAATAAATATTTTGTCTGCCTTTATGTGTGGTATTATAAAAAAAAATAGCTCAAAAATACATAAAACCAGTCCAAGTGCCATCAATACCAGGGACACATCTGGATCCGTGGTGTCTCTTCACTAAATACAGAAACTGCGTAGTTCCCTATGGTCCTACGGACCTGCAGATCTGCATCTAGTCTGGACCAGGAGGACCATGTTGGTCCACAGCAGGAGTCTGCGTTCTCCGATGTAACTCTAGGTACCAGCACTGTTAGTCTCAGTCGATCACAGGTTCACACAGCAGCAGGAACAGCCTGTGTCTTTCCAACAAAAAGACACGTTGGTCATGACATGGCCAAGCTATGAGCATGACTCTGTGGTGGCAGTGACAGAGAGGGCGACACCAGGTGGTGACATCATGCACCATGCTAACCAGTGATGACTGATATCCATGTCATCCAACTGGGATCATTCCAAAGCCATGCTCTGGGAAACACTGAGGGAAAAGTCCGGGCTCGGAGTGTAACATGACATACAGACTACGACCTGAGCTGAGCTCAGCTGCTGAGGTCACTGGGGTCACGCTGCTCTAAGAAAATACATGCAAAATGATAGGATGCAGGCAAAACTACACTGTGTTCCTCTGACTTTGAGTCCATTCTCTTCACACCTCCCTCAGTGATATATGCATACAACCATTATACAATTCTGTGTCTTTTCAAGTATCTTTAAGTATTTTTTAAAGTATTTCAAGCTTTCTAGATCATCAACACATCCTTTAGTCTCAGATTGACCTTCTGGAAATGTAGATGAAAAGTTGCAGGAACTTCAGTCAAATGAAATGTAGATTTTTGAACTTCACAGCAGCTTGTATTATAAAACACTTCCCAGTTACACAAATCTGCACCAGTCTGAACTGGCTGTGGGCAGTCACATCTGTCAGTGTGTGAGGAGAACACAGCTGTGAGCTGTCAGGGAGAGTGAACCCATGATTGAGCCAACTGTACATAGCTGTTCAAAACAGCCAACGAAAGAGAGAGAGAGAGAGAGAGAGAGAGAGAGAGAGAGAGAGAGAAAGAGGCTGGGACAAAGAAAGTAGAGTCAGAAGACAACAGGAAGTAGAAAGAATATTAGAACAAGGATTGTGAAGAGTGAGAGAGGGAGAGTTTAGGCGTGGGGAAGCTGGAGCTCAGAGGTGGAGTAGAGAATGGTTGAGCTCTAGCAGGAGCACCGGAGTCTATATATTATTGGCTCAGGTTCAGAGGTCAGAGGTCACACAATCACCACTAAAGAATATCTTTAAGAAAACTGCAGCTACTGTATCTCCAGAGCACATGATCAGATGTGTGTTTCCTTCAAACGCCAACATGTTCAGATGAGGATGCTGTTAAATATACAGTGGAGAAATGACGGGGTGGAAACGACAGCTGGTGTTAAAGGGTCTCAGCCACTCCTCTATCTTAACCCTAAAGCTTTCAAGTCTGACCTTGGAACACAGGAAAAGGATGGGAGTGGGAGGGGCCGATTCGATCAGTCTCACCCCCATTACCTCCTCCCACTATCATCCAGACACCATTAAAAATTCACACGGCCACTCAAGGGCAGGAAGAAAAATAAGTTCCTACTGGTCCCTGACCAGAGATCACTGACGGGTGATGTTGACTTTAAAGAAGGTGAGGACACATAGTCCAGAGGACAGAGGACGGGTCAACACCTGAGTGCAGGACTAAAGCCTGTGATGATGCAAGCAGTTAAAGAAACACAAGCAACGCAGAGATAAACAGCCAACAGACAGCAGAAGTCAAACAGCAGCCAATCAGAGCCGAGCAGAAAACTGAGAGCAGAAGAATATCAGTCTGATGATGATGATGAAAGTCAACATTTCCACACATTACAAAGTTTTAAAAAGAGAGACGGTGAGAGAGAGACAGAAAGAGAGGGGAAAAACTGCAGGAGAGAAATGCACAGACTAGAGCAGGATCTCACTTCATCAGGTCTGAAGAAACCAGGAACTGACATCTGGTTTCTTCAACACTAGCTACAACAACAGGTTATCTCTCACCTGACCTTCATAATGCGGACATTTATATATAAAAGACATGTTACCTACAGATGAAGAACCAGGAAGTGAGGGTCACCTGTCCACACCATGGTTTGGCTGAAGGCAGAGCACTGACCTCTGAACTTGTGTCACATGTGTGACTTAATAAGTGATTTAATAATCAATATTAATGACTGACTTTGGCTCCGTGTTTACTGTATAGTTGGGCACTAAGTAGCAGGAGTTCTAGCAGATGCAATAACACATTGATACTGTAGGGGTCAGGTAGGTCTGTACTAACTGACCATGAAATCATCAAAAAGAATGATTAAATGTCTTTAAATGACAGGTGATATTAATAACTTGGTCCCAGTTACTGGAACCAGCTCATTAGGAAAAGACCCCATCATATTGCTTTCTTTCTTTTTTTTTCTAACCCTGTGAGAACGTTTGGTTTTGGCAGATCTACATGGACTGGGTCTGGTTTCTTACTGTCCAGTGTGAACTCTAGCACAAACTCGCTGCTGCCGGCCGGGAAGTTGTGTTTCCAGGTGACGTTAGCGTAGTTACTGTTAGGCTCCACCGTCAGATTCCAGATCTCTCGCCCAGGGACAACTACACGCAGGAGGGGAGTCAGGGTACAGGGTCAGAGGGCAGAGGTAATGGGCAAAAGAGTCAGTGTTAGACTGATCAGTATACGGTGTTTTCACTGCAGGAGCTGAGAAGCTGGGGGTCCTACTGGAGATGTCAATGTCTACACATGAACACATTTACAGAAAGGTTAGTTCACTTCCTAAAAAAATATTTTAACCTATATGTTAACACATGAAAACTCAAACTAATGTGGACTTTGAGGTTCCTGGATTATCAGGGACCTTTAGCCATCAGATGAATGTGTCTTAACTGAGATGGTACTGCAGTAAAAACTACAATGATAAAAACAGTGCCCTGGAAACACCCAGCAGGACAATACCTTCTATGTTTACATGACTGTACAGCCTGCAGTCCAGATCTCTCTCTGTGTGTGTGGGGGGGGGTCTGGTTGTTTGTACTGATCATAACCAGTGGGCACATTTGTCTTCTGCCATGTTTACATGACTGTACAGCCTGTTTGTCAATGTGTGACATGCAGGACTATTAAATGCTCTTCCAGCAAATGACCATGAAAACTAAAAAAAAAGAGAAAAGAATCAGAGCTGTTGAAGAAGATCTTTGTGTCTTTCTTCAATGACAAGTTTCCATTAATGAGATTATATTAAAAAAATGACCATTGTTTTTGTAATTCTTTTTAACCTGTGTTACTAAATCACAGGTTTTTATTTTTTTATTGACTACTGTCTTATTTTTAGAAAGTGAACCAAATGTTCTGGACACGTGTTTTTTTTTGACATAGAACGACCCATCTTTTCATGGTCATGTTCTATCTACTCTGAGACTGTGGGGAGGAGCATTCCTCACTTCCTGACCAGAAGGAGAGTGGTCGGCTGCATTCCAATAATCTGAAGTAATTGTCCACTTTAGAAAGGCAGGACCAGAGCAGTTTATTGGAATGCAGCCTTGAAGTAGTTCCTCGTTTGGTCAGGTGGGTGAAGACAAGACCCTGACTCCTCAAGTTTCATACGAGTCTCTAAGAAACTAGACCAGAGCGGGACGACAGCATGTACCCAACACGTTTTGATCCGTGCGCCTGGTGGTGACCCGCACCGGGGCGGTGGTCGTTGTTGTTGCTGCTGTTGTTATTGTTGTTGCCTCAGTAGTTGTAGTGATGGTGGTTGTAGTAGTAGAAGAGGTTGTTGTTGGAGGAGCGGTACTAGTTGAGGTGCTTATGGTTGTTGGAGGGAGGGTAGTGGGAGGAACAGTAACGAGAGGGGGAGGTGTAGGAGTGAAGGGTGAGGCCAAGGAGGTGTCGGTAAGTTCAACTACAGGGGGAGGAGGTAGGAGAGAACATAGGGTTAGCAGGTCCACAGAATCATCCAACAACAGCATGAGTGTGTGTTCACCCACACACACACACACACACACACAAAGCTTTGAGTTAAAATTCATAAAGTTCTTCATCATACAGCCCTGCTGTGTGACGTCAACATCGGTCTACAAGTATCACTGTAGACCACTGTTGTCGTTACAGTCTCTTCCATAGCGTCGCATAAACACAGTCATGATCATGGTGTAAACGCTACTGCCACCTAGAGGACAGATGCTGGTATCGCACGCCCGTTCCTGTGGGGTTTTCTTCCCTTAGTGCAAAAAGGAATTATAACAAAAACTGGATTTCCACCTATATCAGTTACACTCAGTATATCTTTGCAGATATCAAAGATTAATCTCCTTTGAAAGACAATAAATGTATATCAGGAATGACACCGACATCCTGGTTGTAAAACATGGTTATTAAAAATTCCATCAAATTAATAAAACAGTCTATATTTCTTAGTGCCAAATAAATTGTAGGAAAAAGATTTATGCAATATAATATAATATATTATAGCATAGTATAGTAAAATATATAATGTGTTTTTAACCTTCAAAAGTATTTTATACATTGTAAAGGACAAAGACAAAAAAGTTTGTCATTGTCATTAATTTTTTTTATTAAGAAATATTGCTTTTACTGTCTTCATTCTTAAAACACATATTTAACCCTTTATTCCCATATTCAACTGTACCTTGACCTGCAGGTCTTCTCCAGTCATTAAAGTGTCTCACGACTGTTGTCCAACCCACATATATCTGTGCTCTTAAGACAAGCTCGTGTCCAGACCAGGTCAGACCACTTCACCTACCTGTACCTCTTGATGTTTACTGACCCAGTGATAAAGCAATGGATAAAGAGGGCGGAGTGACATGGTTTTGAACAGGCAGCAGGTGAACAGGCAGCCAAGTGTGTGTTCTTACTTCACACCAGTCATTCATCAACATGTGGCCAAAGCTCAGCATCCTCATGGAAGGATGTGCACCTTGTCTCACCACACACACAAACACACACAAGTCTAACTTGTGCTTCAAAGCTGATGCAGTGATGCTGAGCTGTGAGAGTGAACCATCAGGGACCGTCTCAAAAATGTCAGGTTAGTCAGGGAGCGTCTGCTGTGAACTCAGTAAAGGAAACAACCTGAAGCATTCACAGCCGTCTGTGACTCCAGCATGCTGCACTGGGTCAGAACACTCAACCCCTGAGTGAACACATGAGCAGACAAACAGCAGGATGGAAATAAGAAGAAAAGAAGAGGTGAAATGATGTGAAGAAATGAAAAGATGCAGAAGAAGAGATGAAGAAAACAAAAAAGAAAAAGCAGACTGTTGTCAGCAGCTCAGTCCCCACAGTAAAAACTCTGATTGATCTCAAATCGATCTACTCTGTTATGAAATCTAACCTGAGAAAATACATCCATAAACATAGAAATTAGAAAACAATTATTTTTAGTAGGTTCCTTAAAGCACATTTTGTTTACTTTTTTAATTTAGCACATAAAAATATTTTATAAATGTTTTCAGAGACTTCTTCACTCAGATGTCAAGAGTTCCATTGATAATTTTGACCCCAGTATATTGTGGACCTTTCTTGTTAACGTGTACTAGTAACAATAGCAATTATTCACCATCAAAGCCAGTAATGCTCAGAAAGTATGTGCTAAAAATATTGCTCAGTAAAAAGAATTGCATTTTCCCAAGAATTATAAGCTTTAATAAACCTATTGTGATCATACACTGCAATGTTTGCAATATTCTGATTCGATGTCAAATACTTATACATGCAGTGTTTTGTTAAGCAGCTGCATTTTTATTAGGCCTTTCAAAGATTAATATTCTTTTATATCTCTTTTTTTTTGGTATTTTCTGTCACTTTTAGTTCTGGATGCCACTGCACTGTTCTGTTGTAAAACAAAAAAAAGTTGTTTTTTTAATTAATCAGTGTGTCTTTATTCAATAATACGTGTTCATTCTACAGCTACATCACAACAGATAAGCTTAAATCTGTCAGTGACTAAATCAGAGGATATTTATCGCCCCCGTCTTTACCAGTCATTACTAATAACAGATGACGTTTCTTACTACTGAATCTCCCAGCTGTGGGATGAATCAAGTCTAATCTTATCTTAAAATAATGCTTCATGAGCTGCAGGGGGCACTCTATCTACATTTACTCCAACATGAGAAAAGAGCTCGGACACGGACTGCACTGCTGTCAAATGTTTAGATGAAGAAACGCTAACAAACAGAGGATGGAGGGAAGGGAACAGGCAGAGATGAGTGTTTCTCCTTTACCTAGATCTGTAGTATCAATAAAGTTTTCTGCCAAAAACAAAGTAAAGGGAGAAGAAGAGAAAAAGGGGGAGAGAGGAGTGAGAGACAGAGAGAAACACCAGAGAGGATGATCACCTTTATGTACAGCAGCAGGTTTGTGGTGTTACATCAGTGTGTGAGTGTGTGTGTGTGAGTGAGTGAGAGACACTAGTGAACACCTGTGATCAACCACCAGTATTTCAGAACTCAACGTCATGTTTGGACACATACAGTGTACACACACTCACCTTCATTGGCAAAGTGGGGTGACTCCACAGCGTACACCTCCCCCGCTCCCACCTGAGTGAGTGCAGACAGGAAGAACTTGTAGCGAGTGGATCGGTCCGGGAGGCGGAGGGTGAAGTCGGTGGCATTGGGAAAAAATGTCTCCAGGTGTGGACGACCCACCCTGGAACCATTGACTATGACACACACACACACAGCAAGTTGTTATGCTGTACATTTAATCAACAATATTACCTGCTTTCCCTGCCCTTTAAACTAATCATTATTCTTATTATCACCATCATTACTTCTATTATTATTATTAGGAGTAGTAGTGATCAAAGTAGTAATAGTAGAAGTATTATCACACATGTTGTATACAGTATGTCACTGTACTGTAGAATGACAATAGAGGAAATTCACTGAACTTGATACTATTTTCTATAAATACTTAAAGATGTAACAATACTTCAAAATATCACATTTTAAAAAAGGTAATCTGTATAACAATAAACCCTTTCAGTAAATAAATATAAATGCAGAGACATCAGACAAACTTGACCAATCTGCTGCAGCTCACCTGTCAGATACTTGAGCTGGTATCCAATCAGAATTCCATTAGGTTCCAGAGGTTTGTCCCACTCCAGGTAGAGAGTGTCCAAATTCCTACGGTTGATTCTGAAGAATCTTGGAGTGTCAGGGACTGTATCCACACACACACACACACATACACAGTTTTGTGGGTTTGTAATGTATAAGCTGAACAAATGTGGTCCCACAACACTGTATTTTGTTAGCATGTTGCATCAATTAGGACATTAACACTGTCCATTTTGAAGTTTTAAAAAATGAAGCCATATAGCATATTACTAATCTGATTTCTTCCATGCACTGCAGTGGTAACCTCATTCATCCACTGTTAATACAAAGAGTACAATCCAGCAGGAGTTTGAAGCTACATTTTTTAAATTTAAATCTTATTTCGTTCATGATTAGTGGATCAAACATCCATGTTTGTTTATTGTGCTTTATAATCAATGGCACCAAAAGAATTTTCCATTCTAATGATCAGTTAAACTTTAGCAGATCATCTGTTACTACACCTGCCGTCCACAATATTGTATCATATATAGAGTTGACAAATTTAAAAACCCCTGAAGACTGTGATGGTCTGGACCAGGAGAGCAGCCGAGGTCCTCACCTCCCTCCTTGGTGTTTAACTCCACTGTGTTGCTAGGCGGACTCTCAAAGCGATTGTTGGCCACCACCATGAACATTTTGTATTTGGAGTACGGCACCAGATCTGTCAGGACGGCGGACGGCTCAGACGTGGTGCTGTAGAAGCCTCTGGTCTTCTTCTCCTTATCGACCACCAAACCTGGAACCATGCTGGACTCACGCCAGTAGTACAACTGTGAGGAGAACAGAAGAAGAGAGCACACTCATCAACATTAGAAGATTCCGGAGTGGAGCGAGGGAAGAGAGTTCCATCACAGTCTTAGTCTCACTCTCACCCTGTACTCTTTGAACTCCCCCAGCACAGAGTCAGGGTCCACAGACTTCCAGTGGATGTTGACCTTGGTGCTCTCGACCTTTGACACCCTCAGGTCAGTAGGAGCGTCGGTGGGCTCTGAACACATTTAAAACATAAACTTTACCTTGAACTGTTTTTTTGATCTCTGAAAGTACTTAATGTGTCTGGAATATACAGAGTCCTGGAGGTGACGTGGAGGAAAAACATTACTTCCTGTAGGTTGCTAGAAGTCACATTTTAAATTCGAAACTACACTCCAAGATAAGAGAAACAGAAATGAAAGATGTTCTAAGAAATGATAAAGAATGTGATTTAAGGCTGCAGAAAAATGTAAGACAAGAAAATGTTAAAGAAAATATTATCAGTTTGGTAAACAACAAAAAAGATGAGTATTAATAAATAATAGTTCCTTATGGTATTGTTAATGATCCTTTATTTTAACTGAATTCCTTTAAATATATTTTCTTTAATGTAATTGTTTTTTTCCCTCCGTGTTCCCTTCAGGCCTCCACAGGAGCGTTTTTTTAAGGATGATTTAACGCCTGACTCGACTCACTGTCTTCTCCAGAGTAACCAATCACCAGGTTGGACTCTGGTCCTGGTCCAAACTCATTCCTGGCCCTGATTTTGACCTCATAAGGCACGTAGGTGTTTGTGGGGTGAACCACATGTTTGGTACCCTCTGTGGTCACATTATTCCATTCCTCTCCTGTGTCCTTCCGCCTCCACCACACATCATATTGCAGGTCTGGACCGTTTCTCTCCAGATCAAGGAGTGGCTAAAACACACACATAAACAGAAGCTTGTGTAAACGTAAAGACACACTGACTGGAAAGGCGATGTTGAAGTGAATACACACTCAAGTAAAAAGATATGAAAATAAATACATTTAAAAATAAATATTCATTTAAAGCTACAGCAAAATCCACTTAGTTACTTAGTAAAGTTTTAAAGAATTCCTGTTGACAGTAATCACAAAAGATGACACATGTACCAGTTTCAAATACAGCCAGTAGGTGGCAGTAATGCAACTTAAAAGTTTTTCAAGTAAAATCCAAAAACAAGGGCTAGCTTGGTGTAACCTTGGTGAAACACTACACATATAAATACGTATATATTTTTTAAAGGCCAATATTGTACAAAGTAAAACAGAGCCATGTGAAGTAGACCTTTCTCTTTATAACATCTAAAAAACAACAAAACCTTCAATTATGAATGAATATATTAGCATTATTACTGTTCTTTTGTCTTACCTCCCAGGTGATCTCCATGTTGTCCTTCATGGAGCCCCACCCTCGCAGATCTTTGGGAATAGCATCTGGGGCTTTTTTGATAAAAGGAGAACATGTGTATATATATGTAAATGAATCTGTTTTTTATAGCTGCATACTTACTGCCACCACCTGGTCAACAACACTGTACATACAGTATATTTATCACAGTTCACACGTGTGTGTGTGTGTGTGTTCTTTCTCTCACCAGCTCCACTGGTCCTGTACCGTGGTGAAGGTCTGCTGGGTTGACTCTGACCCACTGAGTTGATGGCAATGACTCTGAACTGGTAGTTCACAAACGGGGCCAGTTGCAGGATGACAGAGTTCAGGTCCCCGGGGTAGGTGGACAGATTCTGCCACCTACCTGGTTCCCAACGATCCTCCTCAAACTGGACCAGGAACTCTGCCCGCAGAGGATTTAACTGTTGTTGATCCATTGATTTACAGATTATATTTCATAAAAAACTGCCTAAATAATTCCAGTATTGTGTGGTCAACACTGAGCATGTAGCGCCCCTTCCTGGTCTGTACACAAGGTGGAGCTAAGTATACACTTGGTGTTGTTCCATTAATATCACACACATTGTTTCATAAAAAATGAATCCTGTAAATTGGGTCAGAACATTTTCACCAGGAAACAAGAAAAGCATATACACTGGTTTGTGTGTGTGTGTGTGTGTGTGTACACTGACCTTTGATGGAGCTCCTGTGGTCGTTTCCAGGAATCCAGGTGAGACGAACACTGCGAGCTAAAAGATCTGACAGATCCAGATCCATGGGAGGGTCTGGACGGTCTGTGGAGACACAATCGGAGGAGTAAGTGTACAACACACACACACACACACACACACACACACTCAGATCCTGTAAAGAACATCCGTCAGTTTCATGCCAGATTAACTCCATAACGAAACATCATTAACAAACAGCACAAACATCCTCGTATTAAATACAACTATAGAAACTGAGACAATAAATAGAAAAATCATCATTGATTTTGTTATTCAACAAAAAATACTAGGAAGTAAAAGACAAAGACAGTTTCAGCAGAGCTGTGTGTTACCTGCAGGCAAGGCACTAGAGACTGAGGGGTTGAGGGAGGCTTCCTCTGTGAGGCAGGGGCATGAAGCAGGAAGTGAAGGTGTAAAGGTGAAAGTTAGTCTTAAACAGTTAACAGCAGAGCAGTCTTTACATGTTATTGATCAGACACTGTATTAGAGCTGGTTCAGTTCAACTCAGATGAGCTCAGTCAAGCAGAGATTGGAAGTACACAGATGTTGACAGTGACTGAGTCAAAAATACTAAATGTTAGTATTTTATTATACTATGATGTATTGTTTCTGTATTACTCATTTGAACTGAAACACAGCTGCTCTGCACCAGGGTGTAGTTTGTACCTAACACAGTCAGACGGGCGGAGGCCGAGTCCTGGTCTATCTCAGATTTAGCAGTGCACGTGTACGTTCCCTCATCACCCTCATGCACGTTGGTGATGGTCAGAGACTCGTCGTCCTTCTTCAACCTGGAGACAAAGAGAGAGATGTGTACAGACTGTAGGGGGGGCTAGATGAACTATATTTATCAGTGAAACCTGAAAAATAATAAAGTCACTTGGAGTTTGGTAGATAAATATGAAGCACTAGAACTATGATAACAATTCTCCTCTCCTCTCCTGCCTTATCTGCCCTCCCCTCCGTTTTCTCCTTACGTCTACTCTCATCTCCCCTCATATCTTCCCTTTCCTTCTTTTCCTCTTTTCCCCTCACCTCCATCCCAGATGGAGAACCTTGTCGTCCTTGGTCCAGGTCACAGTGACAGGCAGACTGGGATCAGACTTGACTTTACAGTTGAACAGTACCGTGGATCCTCTGACGGCCGACTCGTGTTCTGGAGCTCTGACGATACGAGTTGGCTCTGAAGAGGAGATGGTTGGTGAGAATGGACGTAAACACCCAAAGATAGAATATGACGTTAAAGTTGAAGGAATATTGGTAAGAATGACCAGACGAAAGGTCAAAAGGTCACATGGTAACAGGGTAACTTAGATCTGAATCTCACTCTGTGGTTTTTATTGAAGATATTTAAAGATCTACTGAGAGAGAGGCAGTGACAGGATGCCTGACCTTTGACCTCCAGGCGGACCTGGTTCTCAGCTGTCCCCAGAATGTTGCTTGCCACGCAGGTGTAGGTGCCCTCGTCCTCCACCCGGGCCCTTTTTATCTCCAGAGTTCCGTTGATATAAACCCGGTACTGGCCCCCGTCCAGGCCACTGCCCTGTCCGTTTTTAAACCTGAAAATTCAACCTTAGTATCAGACATGACAACAGCATAGGCACTAATGCAGTATTTTGTATAAAAATACAAGAAATGTTCACCAGCGCAGCTCTGGCAGAGGGGAACCAAAGAAGGGACAGTCCAGGAAGGTCCTGTTGTTCTCAATGACTTTGATCAGCTGGTTTTTAGGACCCAACATCCGTGGAGGCAGGTCTACAGGAGACAAACAGTGGAATACACCTTTACACCTGTAGGTTTCTGACAGTGATGACCTGAAACACAGAGGCCTCCCCCACGTGTCTCACCTAAAACACTGACAAATGCATTGGCCAACAGGTAACCATGCTGGTTGGAGGCGTTGCACTGATAAACAGCACTGCTCCCCATCTGCACCGAGCGGAAGATGATGGTGTCACCCAAAACCTGTCTGCTGGGGTTGGGAGGAGAACCTGGAGTCAGGAGGAGGAGGTGGGGTGGGAGAAGGAGAAGGACAAGATCACTAGAAAGTCACTGAAACCTCAGTGGAATAATCGACACCTGTATCTACTGCCATGTGATGGAAATAAAAGTTGAAAATGTTTTTGTCTCTTGTCAATCATCAGAGAGAGAGAGAGAGAGAGAGAGAGAGACCGAGAGAGAGAGAGAGGATGAGAGATCATTCTGGACCCCATCAGGCCAGACCAGATGCTACACCTACTTTCTATTAGTTGACCGTTGACCAACCACTGGATGGTGGGTTTGGGGTTCCCGTTTGCTCGACACACCAGGCGTCCATTCTCATCTGGAGCCAGCACCAGGTCAGTAGGTTTGTCCAGCCAGTAGGGGGCAGCTGTGAACAAGATGACGATGAAGTCACAAAAGTTGACAGACCATAGAATTGTAAAACATAACCACACTATAGAAATATCTTAAATATATGGAAGTGCTTTCTAACTGTCTTCATACTTGTTTACCTTTGACTTGAACTGGTGAAAAATAGAGTTTACTTCAAGCCTATGGTATCAGAAGGTCAGGGGTTCAATTTCTGTTTATTTCTGCTTAATATGACGGTGTTCCAAGTCAAACCTTTTCCAAATCTTTCCAGGCCACCACAGTAGGAAACATAGGTCACAGCGGGCTTTCAAAATTATAAATTAAAAATAATAAAACTGCACGTTAACCAAATCTAACAACGCCACTACTAACAATGTTGACTCCTCACCTTTGACCTCGACGAAGATGGTGTGTCGTATGCTGCCTAAACGGTTGTTAGCCATGCACACGTACGACCCAGCGTCCTCCTCTGACACGCTGACAATCTTCAGGGTCTTGTTGAAGTTCTCAAACTTCACCTTCCGTCCTGGCAGATCTCCACCTTTCTTAAACCACTTGATGGTGGGTGTGGGTCTGTGACAAAGGAGGTGGGAGGGGTTTGTCTTTGTTCACAACAAAATGATCCTTCATAACAATGACAACCGTATAAAGAGCGTGAGCTCACAGTCCTGCAGCGATGCACTCCAGCAGCAGTTTTTCGTCTCTCAGCACCATCTTGGAGCTCTCGGTTCCTGACGGTGAGAGGAAGGTGGGTGTGGTCTCTGCTACTTTGCGGCCTGAGGACACAGAGTAATGAGGAGTTCACGACAACATCAGAAATCTGCTCCTCAATCATCTCCCTGGTTTCCTTCAAGCAGCTTCACGTCTGCTTTGTGTGCACTGACAAACAAGTTTAACAAAATGATTCTCCTCATTTCCTCTGGACTGTCTTCTATCTCCCCCGGGCGATGGCTGTCTCTGTCCTCTCACAGGAAGCCATTAGAGACTCAGCAGAGAAAACAACAACATTGATCTGACTAATGTTTGGCCAAAGGAGCAGAGAAGACGACGAGTTCTTGTTGTTTTGTTTGATCAGCTGAACATCAGACGGAGACAGGTCACAGACCGGACTACTTTAATTAAAGAAGCACAAAAATGTTTCAATTTTGTTATGCTTCACTGGACCAATCAGAGAGGGAAGTGTGACGTTTCTAAGTTCACACATTCACCTGGTCTAACTAATTTTAAAGTACATCAATCACAGCAACACTGAGGATAAGAACACATACAAAATCAACCATCATTTTTATACACTTTCATTTTGCATGATTTAAACACCAATCTAATCCCAAAACAAATCTTGTTCACACCATAAACACCAAATCCAGTTTTGGAAAAGCTGCAGCCTGCTGGGAAGTGAGTGGGATTAAAATTAGCATTTTCTGTGTGTGGGATTAGAGCATCTGTTAGTGGGTAGTTTCTCCAGTGACGAGTGCAGACAGACATCAGTGTGTGAGAGGATCAGTTATGATCAGAGGCAACATGAAGCACGGTGGATCAGTGGTTAATAACAGGGGGTCGGAGGGACAGAATCTGGAGACACAGTCATTTACTGTGGGAGTGTTTCAGCTGTGACAACCGTCCTCATCACGTTAACTTACACACACATACATGTGCATGAACGCTAAGGAAACTGCTGGAAAACCTGATTTCCATTTATATATATATGAGTATGAATGGTCACAGCAGGAGTCCAGACTAAATATTCATCATGTGACCTAATTCCTCTCAGTGCTGCAGCCTCCATGGTGTCATCAGTCCTGCTGATCTTCAAACCCACATGCCTGTTCTGTCACAGGGACTTTGTTCTCCCTCAGGGACTCATCAAGTCATCCAACCTCTCCTACGCTGCCAGCTGATGGGATCAAATCCCTGCAGCTATTGGTTCATTGAAAAGCTGCCATTTATAATAAATACACAGACACATAATCTTATCTCTTTACAATAAACTTGAACCGAGGCTAATTTGTGTGTTAATGACCTCATAAACATTCATGAGGTGGAATGATGTCATAGGGAAAAGACACTGAGCCGGTTTTACACACTAAAAAATATGACCTTCTCAAATGCAATTTATAATACGAACCACTTTAGGGTTGCTCTAGAACATTTTATTCTTATCAGGTCTTAGAAATGCCACGTCTAGGCTGGACAACTATCACTGCAGTGAGAATGTTAAATCAGTCTGTCGTCAGTGAAGGTTTCAGCTCCACCCAGTGTTCAGTTAGTGGTTTTAGTCAGGTGACTGTAGGAGCTGTCCTGACAGGAAGTGACTCACCACCATAGGGGTCAGAGGCATTGTAAGATGTCTCATTATATGGTGTGTCTGAAAAAAGGAAGAGGTAAACACAGTGTGATCATCAGTCCTCACATAGAGGGCGTGTGATGGCGAACACAGATGTTATGTCATTATATTACCTCTAGGTGGAGATGTGAGCTACCATCCCACAAACTGTAGCTACAGAAGTTTAACAGTTGAACCCACTGCCAAATCTGCAGTTTGTTCGGTGTGTGTGAGGGTGTGTGTGTGTGCATATGTGGTGTACTCACTGGTCTGAACTTTGAGTGTGAACGGGTTTTTCTGCTGGATGGTGTGTGTGAAGAGGAAGCGGGCGTTGCAGCTGTAGTCTGTGTGGGCATCCTGAGCCATGACGTTGGAGAAGTAGAGGTCGCCGTTCACCCCCATGGACACTCTCTTATCCTGAGGGATTGGAGTCATTCCTGCGGAGAGCAGAAGAAGAAGAAGAAGAAGAAGTCGTGTCATGAAACCTCAGCTGTGATTCTGCTGCTGCGTCATCCTGGCCTCACTGTAGTGTTATATCAACACTGTCACACACACTCACACATACAGTCAATCACAATTTATCCGCACAGACTGACAGCAGCTGTACGGTTGTCAACACGGCCTGAGGACCAGTGAGAAGCAGTGTTACAGAGACTAGAGTGTGACATCATGATCGAACACAGTGGTTCTCAAACTATGGTGTGCATGACATATGGCATATATTCCTAAATAGAAGATGGAATCAGGGGACAAATATTACTATAAATAAATAGAGTATTTATAATCTCAGCTGCTGAAAGTCACAGGATTATTGACTCTGTTGTTTGCTGCTGATCACGGAATTTTGTTTCTGAGCTAAGGAGCACATTCATTTTTAAACAGTAAGTCATTTGAATAAAATGCATTAATATGTGTGTGTGTGTGTGTGTGCGTGTGTGTAACTGTTGCTCACCGCTGTTCATCCAGAAAGTGAATGGAGGAGGAAGACCTGGTGGGGGGTTGCAGGTTAGAACCAGTGGGGAACCTTCAGTCACCAACACTGGCTCCAGAACCTCCTTGGGCCACAGAGGAGCCTCTGGAGGATGGGGAAGAGGGGGGGGAGAGGGGTCAAACCATGAACTGTTCTCCAGTCCATCATACAGTCATTCTTACACAGATTCACACTCCTATTCACACCTATGGTTAGTTAGAGTGAACCTTGTTACATGTTCCTATAAATGTCACAATGACATACTGACACCGTGTTCCTGGGACGGTACTAAAGCCAACACTGTGACACATCTGTTGTTCTTACTGGAGACTCGCAGCAGGATTTTGTTGGACAGAGCGATTCCCAAATCATTTTCGGCGAAACACTGGTACTCTCCTTCGTAGTCCTCAGGTCGCCCTCCGCTGCGGAAACCGATCTCCAGTGTTCCTGAGCGTTTCCTCATAGTCACCCGCGGGTCTTTCCCGATGTTGAAAAACTTGCCGTTCCTTCGCCATGTAAACCTAAACACACACCAGAGAACATGAAGCTGTTGTAATGTTGTTGCTTATGGGTGCGTATAGGGAGAAGAAGAACTTAGTCTTTAGTTTTCATGCGTCAACAGAATGTCTCTGTGTTTAAGAGGAGACGACAGAGCAAAGATGGAACTCTCTGTTTAACACTACAGCTTAGACTGGATCAATTTTCCCCTATGACTGTTTTTAATTCTGTTCTTTAATTCTAAAGCAGTAAAGTCAACTGAATTCTCTGAATTCGGGCTTGTACCAAGTCTAGACAGAGAGACTGAAACATGTCTGTTTAACATGTCACACTTTACCATCTTCAGGGTTAAACCTGCTCTAATCCTGCTGCTGTTTCCAGATCAGTGCCAAACTCTGACAAAACCAGTGGTTCTTCTCCAGCACCGACTGTGAACCAGTGGAAGATGCTGGCCGTCACGTTAAAGAGAGATATATTTGATGTTGTAGTATTTGAGGAGCAATGTGACACTAAGAAGTTAACAATGGATCCCTATGTGTGTGTGTGTGTGTCAGTGAGAGCCTGATTGTGTGTGAATAAGTGAACAATCCCTTTTGCTGAATGTTTCATGAGCATGAATAGTCATCTGAGTGCATTAGTGGAGCACAATGAACGTTCTGGGGAAGGGAGAGCCTGTGTGTGTGTGTGTGTGTAATGTGCTTACGTTGGCACTGGGTTACCCTTGGCCTCACACTCGATGATGATGTTATCTCTGGGGTCGACAATGTAGTCCTTCACCGACTGTTTGACTATGGTGGGGGGTTGCTTCACTGCAGGAGGGGGTGTAGAGAGAGAAGGGGTCACACAGGGGAGGTTGTGTGAATATAATGAACACACACACACAGGCTGAGGCTGAGCGCAATACATGTAGTTTAGTGACTCAAGTACAGCCTCGCAGTGACAGTCGTAAAGTCACACAGATCAGGTTAATGCTGACTATGCTATACCTTCACTTAACAAGTGGACGTTCTTCTGGTTTAAAGGGACAGCTCACATTTTTCATCCCATTTACTATCGGTGGTCCAAACAGACATTGGTGGTAAAAAGAAACCTTTTCTGTTCTGTAGATAAAGCTCTATGAGCTAATGTCATGCTCAGCTAACATAGCTGTGCATTATACTGATCCTGACGGTGCCATGGCAACCATAGGACCACTACGAGTGTGTGCATGGCTATGACAAAAGAGTGGCTCTGAGGAGAAGCTCTTCATCAGATCAGCTTTTGACTTTGTCTGAGGATAAACGACCCCAGAATAAATGGAAATAAACCATGACATTTAGGACCATAATGATCTTTTACTCAAAGCATTAGAAAAAATTATGAGCCAGATTGTTCCATACCAGAGAACAGGCATGACATTTTTAAGAAAAAAAAACAAAAAACAAAATTCAATATTATGGTTTATGGCAAGAAACCCCCCCCCCCCACAATAAATACAAGCTATAAAAATGCAATGACTTGTCAGATACGTTGTGTTCAGTGTTCGAGGTAAATACAGTTATTAATGTTGTTTAAATGAACAAATAAGACAGTGTTAAAAAGACAGACTTACAGTCCTGTTGGATCTTTGCTGTTAGTCCGAGGTAAAACACAAGGAACAAAAACAGAAGCAATTAGTAATTATTAAAAAGTAATTAATGCTGTCAATTATCTTTCAGACATTTACATACATCACATCAGATATATATACAGGTTCAGTTAAAACTCACACGCTTTATCATATTGTATTAATGTGAGGTGAACATATGTCTGTGTTAGCCATGAGTTAGACTCATGTTCTGCAGAAATAAGAGATAAAATAATAAAAAATGATGACTCACCTGTAGATAAATCCAAAAGATGAAACAAGAAGGAAGAGAGAAAAACAAACAAGTCAGTCGTACAAACAAACTGCTCCTCCTCTGACACAATTACTAATGTGAACCTGACAAAGTCAGTTCTGAAGAACACGTCCAGTTCAGGGACAGAGCTGAGACACAACATACACACACACCATTGTCAGGTAAGACCTTCAAGGCTATTACCCAGTTAATACTAGTTAGTACTCTGTAGTTGACTTCATGTAGTTGCTATTCAGTTAGTGCTGTGCTAAACTAGGACAACAGGAATAACTGTTTGAATGTAATTATGTGGAAACACGTGTGTGTGTGTGTGTGTGTGTAAATAATCCATCAGTAAAGGTCAACAGGTCAGTTTGCTGTGAAGCAGGTCAGAAACTGAGGTGATTTCTTTTTAGGTCTCTGTCCACTGGGTTTAAGTATCAGCTGAGGATCATGGAGCAAAGGCTTTGATCACCCTGAGAC
>NC_024317.1:14039542-14071441 GCF_000523025.1 Cynoglossus semilaevis
GGTGGACCGGAGGCGGCGTTGTGCACCGGGGGGGGGGGGGGGGGGGGGGGGGGGGGACGGGTGGGCCGGGGGGGCCTGGGCTGGATTCATTTGAATCATAAATTCAAATGAACGTGGAAAAAAAATCAGATCAATACACAATATCAATAAGTCAATAAGTTGACTTTTTACGGCAGCATTTTTAATATTAATGCCACAATAAGTTGTTTAAAAGGTAAAAATATATGTTTATTTACTTACTTTACTTATCATCAACTTATTATCATTTATTAAATTCAAATCAATAAGACTAACTTCATTCTTACAAGTACTTTTCATGAGTTTTACATATTTATTACCAATGTTTAGTATAAAAATAATTGACCAGCCTTTGGTTTAGTGCGACTTCAACAGTTAATTTATATTAAAATATGTTTGTTTTCATTTAAAATATATCAAATGTCAGTGAAGATAAATCTCAACTATCCAAACAGACAAGGCACACACTGTGGTTAAATTAAGTCAAAAAAAAGAAAATATTCTTTTAACCGACCCACTGCCCCATCCGTCCACCCACCTGACCTGTGACCTTTGACTAAGGTCAAGTCTTTGTGTCAGTGTGCTCCTTCCTCTGGTCAGGTGTTAATGACAGTCAGCTCCTCCAACAACACAGCGTTAACACTAGTGATAATTAGACGTGGCTCAGAGACGGCTCTTCTGTCTCTCCATCATCTGTCAAGTATGTTACACTACAACAACACCTGCAGTACACGAAACCTAAGGAATGATTTGTTTCAAATATGAATTCAAGTAAAACCTTCATCCTTTAGTAAATCAAGTCTGAGGGTTTGGATCTCATGACAAAGCTAAGTATGAATTTTTAAAGGTATACCATGTACGACGTTATGAAATATATTTGAAAAGGTCATGTGATTCTTTTATTCCATGGTCACTTCCACCCCACAGTTTAGAGAATCTGGCCAATCCATCAGTAGAGGTCAGTGGGTAATAAGTCTATTATCCAAATGCTGTGTCTTGGTCAGAGTGTGTGTGGATCAATAGAGCATCATAAGGCCAGGGTTGAAAGGTCAGGCTCATAAACCAACCACGGGGAGCAGGCCTACAGAGGACAGCGGCCCCTTCATTTATTACAGAAATAATGAGAGAAAAGTGTGGACGTGGTGAACAGAGAGGTGAGACATTTTTAATCTGAGTCTGACCCAGAAGGACAGTCACAGGTCACAGCGAGATAGCAGCCAATATTTAAGTTCAGAAAATACACATCTATACCATGTATTTAGATCAGCTGCAGCGCCCCCTTTTCTAGAGCTACATTTCACAGTCACTGTGTCGCTGATACAGGACTGATATTTTCATTAAATAAAATAAATATTAAAAAGTGTGCAATGTTTTCACGAATAAAAAAATATTAACATGTCGATAGCCCTGTCCCCACTTTGCAAACCACGGATTTACATGAACTATGGTTATTGGTTACTGGTTATTATTTAAGTTATGAGTGGTTCCAATGGCACACAGTTGACTGTAGTGAGTTAATGACCAACAGTCATTATCTTCAGGACAACATCGAATTATTCCACAGGTCAAAGGTGAGCTGGTTGTTTGTCCTTAATGTTCTTTCAGTTAAAATATTTTTTTATCATATAATGGAAGCGTATGACCTTTGTGTGTGTGTGTGTGTGTGTGTGTGTGTGTACTGACTGCACACTGACAATTTGAATCTTTTTTTTGCATCTGTTTCCTCCACCAGTCTTCATTATTCAGCATCATGTCAGTGTTAATGTGGAACCCCAGGTCTAGTCTTAACTCCAGAGGCTTCAGAGACAGATTCTCTGTTGACACCAGCTGACAGTCAGCTGTCTCTCCTCTCTTTCTGTCTTCTCTCCTTTCTCCTGTTGTGTGATCTAAAGGTGGACGCCGTCATTGCCGGCTGACTTACGGTCTTGTGGGACCTCGATGGTTGTTGCCTCGTGCCACAATAGCAGCAGTAATGACACCAGAGTCAGGGCCACGCGCCTGCCCTGCCCCAACATGGCTCCTCCACTGGCTCAGCTCTCCTGATTGGATAGACGGTTCTTCTGACGACCGTACCGTGAGTCTCCTGTGAGTAAAGACACGGAGACAGATGGTGAGGTGAGGAGGAAGACGCTGTAGTGGGTTGGCCACAACATGGAAGACGTAAACACTTTGTGTGTGTGTTGGGGGGTTGTTCTGGCAGCAGAGGGAAGGTGTTGACTCTGGCCTACATTCACAGCTGAGTCCCAGTCTGGTCCTTTGGAGAATCCAAGCTGTGGCTCCGATAATTAAACAATGATCATTCCTTCAAATGACAACAGTTCACAATTGTACTGAAATTACAGTGTTGATAAACAGGGATTTTAATCAACTAAAATATTCTCAGTTCAGATGTCCCTGCCAAAGAGCTCTTGAGCACGTGGACAGGAGGAGTGAGCTAACAAGACACAATCAACCCAAACATGAACTCCAGCTCCTGCAGAGATTTTTGTTTAGTTTAACAGATGTGGACAATAGTTGACAATCACTCAACAGCTTTGGAGCCTGAGGGTAGTTGTAAGATTTCACCCAACCTGGACACACACACACACACACACACACACACACACAACCTGTGCATAAGCCATCTGGTGGTATGTCAATCCTACAGTTTTTAACAAAACAGATAATTTTCCCCTTGGGTTTCAAAAAAACCCTAATGGGCCGTCGGCATAATGCACACTTGAGTGCACACACACACACACACACACACAAAGGCAGGTGGAACAACACATGGACAGAAACACACCCCATCTTAGCCTGGCAAAAACACACACACACCACCACTCTGCAGCTGGTGGGAAACCCGACCCACATCACCCTATCTCTGTTAATTACAAAGCAGCCACATGACGCACGCACACACACACACACACGCAGGTAAACACCTACTGCTGGTTGTTGTTGTTGTTGTTGTTGTTGATGCATTTCACTGCTGTAACCGACTACAAACACATCTAATCTCCCACACTCAGCGAGAACCTGGGAAAATGTCCTCACAAAAGTATTTTTCTGAAAGGATCCCCACAAGTGAAGGTCCATCAGTATACAACACACACACACACGCCTTCAAAGGGACGTATATCAGAGTCCTGTATGGAGTCCTGATTCCTCTAGGAGATAGGAAATGTGAAGAAAACTGGAGTAAGATGAGGAGATAAGTGAGAGAGCGGCGAAGGCTCTGAAATAGGTCAGCGCTCGTCTCCACATGTGCAGCTCCCTCCACAAACAGTGGTGCATCATCCACAAAGTGACACACACACACACACACACACACAGAAACACGGTCAGTGAACTTCTCATGAAATACCACGATGTACTTTATCTGTCATGCCAGTGTGAAGCTGCCTCCCCTCTGCTGCGTCCCACTTCCTGTTGTAACGACCTGCTCACCAGTCTGTGGAGAATAAATTCATCTGGAAGGAATTTTCCTGCAGGAGTTTTTATGTTCACTGTGATTACATCACCGTTATTACCATAAAATAGAGCAGTCACACTGCAGATCATTTTTTAATTATCTTACTATGTTTATTTATTCAATTTTTAGAACAAATGTCTACATGGGCGACCTGTGGCTTAGTGGTTAAAGGATGGGGCAAAAGAACAGCAGGTTTAATAGCCGCCTTGTTAGTTGTGCTGGGCCCACTGTGACCTGGGAGGTGTGGGAGGTGTGGGGGTATGTACATGGGTCTGTATATGTCGATGACGAATTAGGGCAACTCTTGTTTTTCTACATTTCTACAGTTAAACATTGAAAGAATTACATGAGTCATTCATATAATTTTTATTACTGGGATATTAAAGAGCAGCTGCAGAAGAATCTCTGTTGAAGGTTCTTTTTTCTTTTGCTCTTACAACTGAAGCCAATCCTCTCATCCCTGGTGAGTACTTCTTTGAGATTATTATGGTAATGTTTTTGGAATTCCTGCGCACATGAGCTCCAACTCTAACTGTAAATAAATGTGTGTCTGCTCAAATAATAATAACAACCATAATAATAATTATGAAGCCTCTGTTCAGCAAATATACTTCAAGGTAGAAGTAGATGCAGTAAGTAGGTCAGTGGAAAGCTACTGTAGGTAAACTGGTAGATGGGTTTTCAGAATTCCCGACGCTGGAATATTCCAAAGCCCTGGATGCATCCAAGAACAGACGGATAATCCAACAGGAAAAAACCAAGAGTTTGCTCTTTTAATAGTCCGTCTGGCTGCTCAGGGTTTTACACCGAGGTAATACTGCAGTGACAAGAAATGTTTTTCTGCCCCGGAGAAGTAAATAAAACAGTCCCAGCTTTAGTTTATCTATAAAGAGTCAAAGAGGTATCAAATCAAATCACCCTCCTGCTCTTGGACTCACCTAGTCTGACGTGGACACCTGGTCTTTCCACTCACAGACGTCCACCACTCTGCTCTGCTGACCTGGTGACACACAAGGAGGAAAGAAAACCCAAAGTGAAGTCAGGAATATGACAAGTTTGAATTGAACAGACTTAGTTTAGGAATTTATTATAAAATGTTGGATTCTTTCTTCATCAGATCTGAGAAAAGACACAGCACGAGTGTAACAGAGAAATAAATCACAGAATATGAGTCATATGAAACATTTCTGTTTCATCACAGAATATGAGTCATATGAAACATATGAAACATTTCTGTTTACGCACGTTCCAGGTTTAGGATCATCATCCCAGACCTGTACTGTTCACCAGTACCGTTGTATTTGTCTTATTTTTATTAAGGTCTTCATTTCCTTTGACACCGTAACTCAACTATTTTCTAATGTCTCTCTATCATTCTATCTCTCCTTCTCTCCAACTACACACACACACACTTAAAGGTCACAGGTCAGAGGATAAAGAGGTTTGGGTGGGGGTTTTTCTTTGACAATGACATCATTTCCTTGGTGTAAATTATCTTAAAAAGAGGTTGCCGTGACAACCATGTCAGGAGCTGATGGCATAATTGGGGGCCATGTGAGAAGTGTTTGGTTCCTGATGCTGTTCAGAGACATAACGGGACCATTTGTTGTGACTGTCCGTACCTGTTACTGCCTGTTAAATAGTTAATACTAACAGCAGTAACAAAGCAGTGGCTCCAGTCCATTATGTTGACGTGTGTTTTTAAAAGATAAAGATAAATATGTTTCTCTTTTCCCAGGAGGATGAAACACCACGGTGGACATCACGTCTGAAACCACATTATCTCTGTAGCTCTAATTCACTTTCAGCTCTAATGACACGTTTATGTGCTAACAGTGATCTGTGTAATGACGAGGGCAAATTAAATCAGGAACAAAGACACACATGTGCTCCAACACTGATGCATTTTAAAAAGTCAAAGTATATCTCTGTGGATGATGCAACCACTTCAGATCAATACACCCAGCCGCCTGCAGGGCAAAAAGAAAAAAAAATCAAATGAATAAATAAATAAAACCCTGAATAAACAGAATTAATAAAGATGTGTTCTGCTTTTTGTGTAAATATTAAATGGAATTCTTCTAAATGAAAACAAATAAATCCTGTGTAAAAAAAATTACAAAAGCCATTTCCTTTTATTTGACTTTATAGTGTAAAAACAAATAAATCCTGTGTAAAAAAAAATTACAAAAGCCATTTTATTTGACTTTATAGTGTTTTTTTTTTTTTGAGGAATCATTTTTCCTAAAAACAGAGAAATTATCTCTTTGTCTACCTGCAGATCATTCTGCAGGACTTTGTCAGGTGTCTGTGTTAAACTCATATCATTAAAGCACTTTCTTCACACAGATACTGTCTTGGTGGTGTAGGACTGACACCTCTGAACAGAGACCGGGGTAATTAACCCTCGGCATCTTCACAGGGGGAGAAAAGGGACAAAACAAAGAGGTGTCAAATATCACACAACCTCCAGGGGCAGGTAGGACACAAGGAACAAGGATGGAGGGTGAGGAGGCTGCAGGGTGGGTGCACTGTTGCCAGGCGATGCATGTGGATGTGTGGATGTCAGTCACTGTGGGCTCTGCAGCTCCATGCAGCAGACTGACCTACTTTTAATCAGAAGAAAGAGAAGGAGCAAAAGGAGAGAGAGAGAGGGGAGAGGAGGTCAGGGAGCGCAGCCAATCACAGACCAGATGAAGAGGTTTTGTTTGTAGTAAGACTGAAAAATAGAAGAGAAGACGACGATGGAGAAAAGCGGTGTCCCTGAAGGTTAGGGCTAAGAAAGATGGAGCCTTGGTTTGTGTTCTTGTGTGTTTCCAACCCTGAGGGGAAATGCCCTCCAACCCACTCCCAGATTAATCAATCCCACAGTTTCTGGAGTGATGTGAGTTGAAGCACTTCCTGTGTCCACACTGTCTCTTCTTAATAAATGATGACTGCCACCTGCAGCAGGGACACACACACACACACACACACACACACACGAGTACACAGCTTTGTGTGTGTGTAGTGTATGTTCTATAAATGATGCACTATATTTCAGTCCTGGTTGTTGTTACTCGACCTCTGCTGTTATAAATATGGAATCCTGTCTCACACACACTTTTGCCACAGTTCTGTTTTGTCATTGGTGATCACCACCATAGCGGCTGGTGAATTTGAACCTGCAACCTTTCAGAGCCAAGTCCCCTTCCTTAACCACCAAGCCTCAACCAATGAGAGAACCAACGTGCTCCACTCCAGTCCTGTAGTGTCTGTGATATAAAATGATTCATGTCTTTTCTGCCCTCGTTAACAGGTCAACCACAGGGGAGCGCTGCTCTTCTGTGTCTTAAAATATTCAAGACCTCCGTCTGACACCAAAATCACAATAAAGACGTCCCTTTACACCTTGACATGACATCATGAATTCATGACATACAAAGAGACCATTTAGTAATCCCTGCAGGCTCAACGCTCTTAACAGGCAGAAGCCACGCCCACCCACGGGGAGCTGGCAGCGACAGAACAGTGTTCACATCCCTGAATGGTTTTTAGGAGTCACAAACCAGTCGCAGTTAAATCAGCAGTTAACAGTGAGTACTGTCTGTGTGTGTGTGTGTGTGTATTGTTACAACATTTTGTTGAAATAAATTTCCACCACTTTTATCAGGACCCAGTGTGATGATGTCATCAGTGAGCAGGTAGGACAGCAGACAGACTGGGTTTTAAATAACTGTTGTGTGGGCTGAGCCACAGGAATCTGACAAAAACACTACGGTTCCACTTCACTGGACCGGCTTCACTGAGGCTGAGTCTGGGTGAAAGACATACAAATATATATAATTCGATTACAGAATAGATTTCATAGTTCCAACCTATCAATCCATCCAATGTTTCATTATAATTTTGCAGCTACTACTTCATAAACAGGTCATAAACAGTGAAGTATAAAGTCACCTCTGCAGAGTAACTGATCTGCAAAAAAGAAAACAAATCACAAGGAAACAAGTTGAAAATAAAAATGTCAATATTTTAAAATGTTGATTTATAGCATTGTACCACTGTTGTAGTATACTGTACTGTACTGTACTGTACTGTACTGTGTTGTCAGGACAATAATGACTGGAGATTATTTTAATAATTTAATAGTCTGTCTGAGTCTTGCACGTGTGTGTGTCTGTGTGTGTGTCAGGGTAAATGTGCCTTTGTTCCAGTCAAAATAAATGAAAGGGTTCAGTCCCCCCCCCCACCATCTTAATCTCACACCCTCACACCTCCCACTTTCTTCCAAATTGCCTCCATCTTTCTCCCTCCTCCTTTGTTGTCTTCACCACCACTACCTCATCACAGTCACCTGTTTGTACTCTTGCACGTGTGTGTGTCTGTGTGTTCCTTTAACTCTTTTAACTCCTTTAACTATTTTAACTCCTTTAACTCCTCTCCTCCTCACTCCATCAACCTTAGTCAGTTTCTCCAGCCCAAGTTGGTATCATAAATGCCCCTCCCCCTTCGTTCAGACACTTGTGACCTGTTTTCTCTCCTCACTTTGTTTCTGTCCATCCATCCATCATGCTCCCCCTCTGTCCTCTCTCCCTTCATGCCTGTGGTGCATGCTGGGCAGCCTGCCACCTCATTAGTACATCTGGATCCCACTTTGTGCTCCTCTTTCATTCATTTTACCCCCTACCCTCGACACCCCCCCCCCCTCACCCCCCCAGTGCCTTCCCTTCTATCTTTTCTCCACCTCAACTGGTGTTCGACCAATAAGAAAACTCCATGGTCACCAGGGCTCCTTAGCAACAGCCTCACAAGGGGAAGTGGGGTGAAAGTGGGGGGAGGACAGAGATGAAGGAGGAAAGAAGGGAGACAGATTTGACTGGGAGGAGGTGAATTTGGAAACAACCTCAGTGTGAGGCTGGAGGTGTGTGAGGTGTTATCAAAGCCTCGCATCTGAGGTGTGTGTGCATGTGTGTCCACGTCGCTGTGTGAAAAAACCCCCAAATACCGTCTTATCAAACAGCCAGTGTCTGCTCTTCATAATAACCTTTGATATCCCAGGACTGGAGTGGATATAAAGACGATGCTGTTACACTGTAACCTCCCAAGTGACTCATGGGAAAATAATTAACTGAGTAAACATTCTGTCATTCTGTCGCCAACCCCTTCAGGATGGTTCTGCTGAGAGTCCATTTAAAAACAAGTTAATGAACCACCGTAGTCCAGGAGCTGCAGGTGAACCTGAGAAGAGACGATCAAACTGTTGTTTACACTCATGGTGTTCAGTTTACCAACTACATCTACTGAAGTATATTAGAAAGTTGACATGGGAATTTGACTGGAAGGTTGGATGACTTGACTTGTTGATGGATGGTTGGATGGACTCCATAAACACATCTTTACAGCAGAACTACAGTACGGAGCTCCTGAGGTTTAACGTATCAACAGCCACTCATGCCTGGCTGGTCCTGACACACACACACACACACACACACACACACACACTGTACTGTACATACATATATTCATGTGCTGTACATGAGTGTTTTCTCAGTGGACAAGCAGGTCATGTGCAGGTCATTCATTAATATGTCATCACCAGGATTCACATCTTACTGCAGTACTTTCACCGACATTTACTAAAAAACACTAAGATGTGTTTGTGTTGTGGTCAGTTCTTCTCTACTACGCTTTATAATTGTTTTTAATATAAATGGAACTGCTCTATAAAACTGCCCTATGAAGCCAATCTGTGAAACACAGAGGTTGAAGAACCCCTGAACCTGCATGTTGTTCTAGATGATGAAGGACGGCAATGACTAACAAAGAGGTTTATATTTGTCCTCATACATGCACATGTGCAAACGTAATGTTGTTATATTGACATGTGCGTCAGTGATGAGAAAACATTAGATGAAAAGAGAGCGAGAGCAAGAGGGGAGAGAGAGAGAGAGAGAGAGGTCAGAGAAAATGACATTTGGTAATGGTATAATTATAGCAGAAAAAAAAAGGTAAATTAAATTTGTGGGAGTGTGTGCTGTTCAATGAGCAGCAGCAGCAGCAGCAGCAGCAGCAGCAGCAGCAACAGCAGCAGCAGCAGGAGCAGCTTATGTACCTCGTCTGAAGTAACCACCGTGATGTTGGTTCTACTCTGCCCTTTTTATTTACATTTTAAAAAGAAAAAACATTCTGTTTAACATTTATCTCAGTTCAGTAGAGGTTGAGTTAACACACTTTTATACGATCATTCTCACACGGACTGTTTTTTGTTTTGTGAGGGTTTTTTTTTTTACGGTGACATAATCCATTCCTTAGACTTTGGTTAACCACAACTACTAGTAGAAAACATTATTTATCCCCATGGGCCAACTGAGAGGGGGCAGATCAGCAGGTGAAGAGGGAAAATAAAGGATTAGTATATAAAGAATGTAAAAGTTAAAAGAAATAAAAAATAAAGGATCGCAGCAGCAGTTACTACAGTAACAGTCAGTCAATTATATTCTATGTACACATTAAAGTGAGGTGACAATGACAACAGGCCAGCTGTCGTACTGAGTAAGTATACAACTATTACACAGTTGAAAATGATTGTACATGATGAAAATACTGTGTACATGTATTTGACAGTGGTCATTTGAAGTTTTCCTATTTCGGATTACTGTTTCTTTAGTTTTGTAATGTAATCCACATTACAAAAATAAATCTGATCTAAATAATTACCCCGTCTCTAATCTGGCCCTAATCTGAACTCAAAACTTCTTCTTAAACTCAATACTTCATATTGTCCCCATGAGGACAATGTGTTCCCACGGTAGTATTTTCCATATATTGTCCCCATTAGCATCATTATTATGAACACCCACACACTCACACAGTATCTGTCAATGATGTCATTCTTCTAATCTGTCCATGATCCAACAAAGCTCTGAGATCACACGTCTCCACACACTTTCATCTTCCAGCTCCACTTCACCACCGGCTCTGTTTGATGAAGAAACATCTCTGTTTCTTCTGGTTTCCTCCACTGGCTCTTTCATCACAGCTGCTCAGTCTGGCTGTGTTTTCACCTAATGAAACACACACTATGTGTGTGCGCGTGTGTTGTCGTCTGTGAGCTTAATCACTGCTAAAGTGTATGCATCTGTGAAAGTGGGTGTGGCCTCAGTGTGCGGACATTGATTGAGGAGTTGATTGTAATCACGTGTCTCTGAGTGTGTGTGTGTGTGTGTGTGTTGTTGGTAAAGCTGTACATGTGGGGACAGGTCTGACAGACAAAACACTAACCCTGAGTGTGTGTGTGTGTAAGTGCATGTCTATGTGTGAGTGTGTGTGTAAGCATGGTAAGTGGAGGTGCCGTTAAAAATCCAATTAACACCTTGAAGATAAAAATCTGCTTTTTTCCTCCCCCTCCCTCTCAGACTGTCTCTCAAGTCTGTCTCTGTAAATGTGTTGGAAACACAACTTGACTTCACTACTTGGCTACACCGGGCCAGATTTTGGTCGATGTTTTTCTGGGTAAAATCTAACCAAACAGTATTTGAACATGTGTCTGAGATGAAACTACTTTTTCTTTCCATTTCAATAACCCTGTCGTCTTCTTGATTCTAAAGCACATTTGCTGCTGATTCATCTGTCATCTCAGGATAATGAGTCCATTTAAACATGTCAGGATGAAACACAGCCTGTTCCTGCAGCAACACTGGGCACAGATTGAAGGAACCATTTCACGACTGAGTGGAGCAGTGGCCAATAACAATCTGAGCACCGAGAACTAACCAATCAAGAGAGTCACTGAGTGGAAAAATACACTCGGCTTCCAAATATCACACTGATATATGACAGAAGACATCAAGACGGTTGTACTGTAGTGGTTTAATGTCACGAGGAAGTCATCGACTGTTCTGTCCTGAGCAGATCTTCATGTCAGTGTCTTCAACATTGATCTTCACAGACATGTCCTTCAGACCAGCTCTGTGTTCTTTCTATTATGACTCTCATGTCATCTACAGACGCCTGGGTGATTGAACTCCCTCTGATCAGTCGTGTGGGAGCCATCTTTGAACCACTGACATGAGGAACAACATCTGCTCAGCTTTCAGTAATTAACCAAACACAGAGGTTTTTGTTCAGGCAGCCTCTTGGCCAACACACGTACTTGTATTCCAGTTCTCCTCCAGCATCAACCACCTGCTATTCAGCTGCACAAAATGGTTGAGATTAAGTTCCAGTCAGGTCCAAGCACCTCAGCAGAGAGGAGGCTGTCACACTGTGTTCCTGGCGAGTGTTCTAATCACTTCTTCCACTGTGTGACGTCTGGTCCTCTCATAAGGAAAACATTATTCCGATAATTATCGTAGGGTAATTATTTATGATGTACCCTCTAAAAATACAGACAGTACGCAGAAGTCTGTGCAGTACTTCACATTACTGTAGGTTCAGTACGTAGCCACAGTGTTCAACATCACCTTCACTTTAACCTCCTTCCACCTCTGGCTCTGACTCCTATAGTTCCCTCTACAGTTGAATCTGTTGATGGATTATATTGGATGTGATATTGTGAGCCAACGTTTGCCATTGATATGATCACATGACCCTTAGTTTTACAAAGAAATAGATTCAAATATGTGTCCCTTGTTATTGTGATTTTCATCATCAGTTTGGAAATTTGAATGTTGTGGTGACGTAGACACGTTTCTTCTTCTATTGTCCAAAAACATGCAGATTGGTCATTAGGGTCACTGTAAACTGACCAGAGTTTTTTGTTCTGTACCAGAGGACATACATGGTATATGGCACATGGTATATGGTTTGGGCTGAAAAAGCCTTGTAATGTAGGCAGATCTCACACAGTGGCAATTTGTTCTGATTTTTCCTCTCTGGTAATAGAGCGGGGGAGGAGAGAGAGAGAGAGAGAGAGGGAGAGGGGGGATGGGGTGGTTATTGTAAAACCTCTTCACCAAATATTTCCAGTGAAAGAATGTTGTTGTCCATTAGACTCTCTCTCTCTCTCTCTCTCTCTCTCTCTGGCGTCATTAGCCTTTTTTCTCACAACAAAGACAGGGCTGTTTTTGTTCATAAATACATGAATGCGCGTGTATGTGCGAACATTTACCCACACACACACCTGTACATGAAAATTCCCTTTGACGTGTATCAATGCAATTAGCCTCCAACCCACACTCCCCCACCACGCCTGCTGTCCTCTCTACTCACACCCACACACATACAGACGCTGTTGATCCTTGATCAATGTGACATTGACCTCAGACTCAGATTTGGACCGAACTCTGTGTGAAGTGACCAATCACTGTTTAGTTGATGTTTCTTTAAGGGAAAACTATTTAATTCTATTCTTTATTTATCTGAAACATCTTGGAACACATGGATGATTTGATCCACAGGATGTTGGTGTCCTGAACTGTTTTTGTCACTTTATGCTACATGGAGGACAAACAGTTCTACAGCTGTGAACAACACACACACACACACACACACACACACACACACACACACACAGATGCTGATCGGTGACACGTCCAGTGTGGCCCAATATGAGGACTTCCTGGACTGCACCATATGGACTTATGTAGCTTCTTCACCATCTTTGTTCCAACAAACGTCATCTGTCCGTGTCGTCTCTGTACGCAGTCACAGTCCAGACTCTTCACATTCTGTTTGACTGCTGGAGGAAGAAGATGCCAAATGTTGTTTGAGCGGGGGAGAGCAGGGGAGAGCAGGGGAGGGAGGAGCCTCTTTACTGGCCTTAAGAACCACTTCATCCTCCCAAATAACCATTTACATAGTTAAACACTTGCCTCTAGAAACTGAATATAGTTCCAGGCAGCGCTCCCATCAGCCCGTGACAGGGCACGACAGTAGATGATGAACGTAAAGAGACGACGATAGACTCTGACAAGTGCAGCCTGAACGTTTGACCTCACATGGTTCAAATGTACAACTTAAAGGTGAGAATCTGAGAATAAGAATCTGTGGAAACTACTGTGAGCCAACCATTAGAATACACTACATTATATTTTACAGATACATATGAAGTTCAACTGATGACATGTAGCACTAAAATCAGTGACACGCTAGTGAAATAGATGGAGATCATTTATTTACAGGTCTGAATTTAGCTGACTCACTGTGGGGGAGGGAACATGGTGTCAGTGAGACACAGTGACAGGAGGAGACAGATTGACTCTGCAGAATAAAACTATTATATAAAAAAGAGTGTATAGACATATACAGTATTATTACTTTTTTATATTTGTGTATGCTTTTCATTCACTTTCCTTTGTTTTCTCTTTCTCTGCTAGTTGGCGCTCTACCCCCTCCTTCTTTCTTTACTTTACAGTTTCCTATAACTCCAGACCTGCAGAAACTGATCCAGTCATGACACTGCTGTCATTCATATATATTTTCTCCCCCTTCAGTCTGCTGTCTCCCCCATCTTTCCCTCTTTGCCGTCGCTGTACACTCTGAGTCTGAATCTGCTGCAGATGAACGCAGTTTTTTCTCCACACTGTTGACAACATGATGCTCAGTGTTTGGTCTAGGTTTTTCTATAATAATTGTAAAAACAACTGCAAAAACAACATATTGACTATATATTTTATAATACTGACTTAAACCCTGCCCAGTCCACTGAGCTATAATGTGACTGGTCAAATAATGTTTTCATACTTGACTTTATGAATGTTATATGCAGTGGTCGACATTGAAATGAAACGTAAAATATGGTTAACAGTCAGTTAACCAGTTTAACCAGCTAGTTAACTAAGTACTAGTCTGGTTATAAACAAAAGTGAAGACAGGGAGGACGTCTGGCTGAAAAATGCACACTGTTCAAAATGTATATCCCCAGACAGACTAATCTCTGACTGTGTGTATGTGTGTACACTGCTGTGTGAAGCTAAATGACAGGACTCTAGGAGTGGTTGTTCATTTTATCTACCTGTAAATACAGGTAATAAATCTACCTTTAAATTCATCACTATTGACCTTTTTGTGGAAAAACAAAAAGGATTTACTGATTTATTGTCTGTTAAGTCAGTGTCAGTTACAGCAACACACACAGCCACACACACAGACAGACAGTCAGGCAGACAGACACAGTGTATCTCAGTACCTCTGTCAGTGCCGCTCTTGCCTCCAGATGTACAGCAGTGCAGGTCGACTCGGTCGTATCTCCATCAATCCTTCAGCATCAGAGACAGAGAAGAGACAGAAAAACAACCAGAGAGCCGGCGTCAGTCACATCCAGCAGCAGAAACTGTCAGGCTGGTAGAAATCACTGGACTCTGGACTTCTCTTCCATTCACACTGTTTTCCTCTTCCTCACTCACACACACACACTCTCCCTCTCTCTCCTGACTCCCGCTCTCACACTAACTCTCTCCCTCACACACACTGATTCTCCATCTGTCACCACCCCTCTCCTTCAGCCCTCCCACCTCATACATTATTAATAAACCACATACACACACACACACACACACACAACAGCTCCACTGCTGTCAAACACATGCGCTCAGACACACACATTACAAGCTATTTACAACTGTCACACAATATAGAGAAAAAAACTGTGCAGGACACAGACGTCACAGAGAAAACAAATACATTTAAAAAAAACCCAAGAAAATGACAAATGTATAATATTATAAATGAAAATGAAAAAAACTTCACTGAGAGTCTGTCTGGTGGAGAAAAAAAACCAAATATTTTTCTCACTTCTCTCCTCACACGTGCATGTAAAATATAAAGGCTTCTACACACATCAGCCAAGCATGAATATATTCACATGCTAAACACAAATACACACACAGGTCACTGAGACTGACACACAGACAGGGCAGATCATGCATGAATGCACGGTATGCATGCACACACACAGAATTCACCCACACACAAACATGATACACTGATGTGAAACCCACCCCCACCCCCACCTTAATACAGCTACCCTCTCCAGTTGCCCCCTTAGCTGGAGGCAATTGGAGTTCTAGTGAAGCAGACGTGGCTGGAAGGAAGGTCAGTCAGCAGAGGGTGAGTGAGTGGGTGGAAGCCAAAAGCAAAAATACTTGAAAAAAATAAAACAAAACATGAAGGTAAACACAGCTGCCAGGAAAATAAAAAAGCATTTCAACATGTTGTATGTTGTAAGTAACTCACGGTTTTCATTTTATTCTGTTTATTTTCATGATCTACCGTCATCTGATCTTATTCTTTTTAAATTGTTTTTATCCAACGAGTTAACAGTAAGTTCTATGTCCTCAGAAAAATCAATTGAGAAATTTAATTAGATGAGTAAATGTAAAAAAAGGGAACATTTGGATTAAAGCTGCGAACCAATGTTTGTTTTTGTAATTGTTTGAATCAGTTTCTGTTCAAATGCAGCTCCAGAGATTTCAGAGGTGAACAAAGTTGTAGTTCAATTTAGAGCCAAAGTCAGAAGGTCCAGAAACTGAGTTCTTTTTAAAAAAAAAGGTCGAAAGGAGGAAGGCGATGGGATGGCTGAGGGATGAGGGGCCTTCAGGGCATGTAAAACAGCCCCATCTCTCCTCACCTCCTGCCAGTGGGAACTCTGAACTATTCATTTTTGTCTGTGTACATCTGTATTTGTGTGTGTGTGTGTGTACATGTGCATTGACCTCCTCAAAATGCCTGGCGTTTACAGGATCACATCTCTGTCCAGTTGCCAATGATCAATAACTCCGCCCCATCCACTGCTCCAAGCTACGACATGCAAATGATTCATGCATATCATTAAACACATGGCCCCAAAACAAAGGGAAGAACTCAACAGCCCCAAAGATGCGAGTCAAGATGTTGCTTATTCACTCAGACACAAACACACACACACAGAGAGAGCTTGCCTTATGGTCAGCACTTCATATAGACATTATACATTATTCAGCTCATAACCCAGAGCTTGAATATTACCAGTAAACTGTCCCCATAACACAAAGTAGTACTTGTGCAAGAATATGTTCCCAAAAGTATGGCTATATATCTATATACACACACACTAGAACAACAAATATATTGAACACACACCGGCCACCACACACAGATGGATGGTTCCACACGAACAGCCCGTTTCAAAAGTATCAGGTAACTCACTAATTGACTTCGTAAAAAATGTATGTAGTGATATATAGAAGAGACATCAGGAGGACAATAAAGACCTGGGATCAAAGAGATGTCACTCCATGATGATAAAGCCCACACAAAAAAGGACATTCAAATGAATTTCTTTGACAGCAGGAAACATTTTCTGAGATGATTTGTCACATTTGTCACAGGTACTGAAGAAAAGACCACATGTTTGAAGTGACCTGTTCTTCTGCTCCATGTGAAGGTAAAGACGCCGATCGTTTTGAATGAAATGAGACCACGTTGTTAAAGCTCAACATGATGCTGGATGTTGGCTAATATTAATATATTTAATAGTTCTATTGTTTAAATAAACCTGTAGAAACAGCAGAGAGGAGAGAGTGACGAGGCAGCAGCTGCTGCAGACAGTGAGAGAGAGAGAGAGAGACTCACTGTAGGAGATAAAAAAACACCGGTAATTGTTTGACCGTTGCTATGACTACGCTGATTATGAATAACACACACACACACAGGTAGCGAGAGAGAGAGAGAGAGAGAGAGAGGCGTCAGGATGATTTAATTCTGCTCTTTAACAGGTGGACACCAGAGAAAACAGTCCGTGCTGCTGCTGCTGTTGTTGTTGTTGCTGTTGTTGTTGTTGTGTTTCGTCATGTTTGACAGATTGAACCCGGTTTCTGTAGCTAAACAATATTTACACTCTGTCAGATTTTCTGTTTTTAGCCAATAAAGTTTTGGTTCATAAACTAAAAGTGTTTATGAACATCCACAATAATAAATATTCTGAAACTGAATAAAGCCCTGAAGGAAACACCGTTCTACAAACACTGACGTCTTTCGATAAGTAGATGACTGCAACTAATTCCACTGCCTTTGTATATTCTTAAAGTTGAATCCAAACCCCAGGACAAACAACACACTTGAATCGTTTCAAGGTTTCTAATCCCAGACAGACTCCAGGACGTTCAGATCAGGTCTGAGCAGCAGAGGCTGGGAGGGTCGGACCATCTGTTTGAGAACCTCTTGTTCTTCTGGTCACTGAAGACAGTTCTTAATGAGTTTGGCTGTGTGTGTGTGTGTTTGTCCTGCTGATCAGTGAATCTGGGATTACCACGTCTCCTGATAAGACTGTGCCGTGGATTAGAAACTGAACCATTCACATGACAAAGACGTTGGAGCAGTAAAGAAAACTGATGTCCTCTCTGACAGACGTTTGTCTTCTTCAGACCTGCCCCCACCCCACCCCACAAACAACAACTATTGTTTACAGAATTCATCAGACACTCAGACACTTTACACTGTCATTAAACACTAATCTCCTTGTCTATAACAGCATCAGCTGGGATTTCTGATCAAACCAAATCATTTGGTTTAAGTTTGGAAAGAAGTTCAAATTAAAGGCACTGCCAGGTTGGTTTTGGTTTTTTAATTGAGGTTTATAAAAATTCAGAATCTGACGATAACTATGGATAAACAAAGGCTCTTTAGAGCAGCTGTTGGAAGGTGAGTTAAGAAAGTGCAGTTGGAAAGCAGGTGTGTGTGTGTGTGTGTGTGTGTCTGTTCTTTTATTATTGTTAAGTCAAGAAAGGTTGGCGCGCGCCAAGCCTATTGTCCAGCCTATGACCCCCATCCTAAGACAAACTTGCAAAACTACCATGTGTCACACACACACACACCCACACACACACACACACACACACACCCAGACAGACACACTTCTGTCCCCCATGTCTTTGTCTTCAGCAACAGGAGGTGTGGTCGTTTTCCTACAGTTAATGAGTTTGTGAGGCCAAGCAGGGGCACGGGTCATACGTTCACTTAACCTCACACACACACACACACACACACACACACTCACACACACACACACTGAGCGTTACGAAAAATGTTTTAAATGCCAAAATTCACAGCAGAATATAAACAGAAATTAATAAGAAAATCTGATTTAAAATCTCACACACAAAAAAACACACACACAGACACACACACACCCTCCCAAACAAAGCCACACAGGCCCAGGAGTCTGGTGACACAATGGCTTACGACGGCAGCTGGTCAGCCGGGACTACTGGAGTTTTAAAAAGTGGGGTTTGTGTGTGTGTGTGTGTGTGTGTGTGTGTGAGTGTGTGTGCTCCACTTGTACAAGTCCCTGCATGTCTAATGAAATGCCAAGGCGACATATGAAGCAGAGAAGATGACTTGGCTAACCATCTGTGGCACAGGGCTGTATGAAGCATCTGCACCGATCAATAACACAGTCATTCTAACACACAATCACAGACACGTGTGTGTGTGTGTGAGTGTGTGTGTAAACGCAATACCCAGAGACGGATGGTCGTACATGCACTTACACACATTTCCAGTCCAACTGCTAAATCACTGTTGTGGTACAAAAGACCTTGTACTGGACAACAACAAAAAACACCTGGGTCCAACAGTGGGGACACCAGCCTCATGTTTATCCAACCAACCAATTACTTCAATCACATTTCAATCATATTTTGGAGGTTTTCCTACCTCCGTATAACAAATCATTGTAGGATGGTTTTGTAAACTCTCCAGATGCTAATTTAAAATTTAAAAAAATATTTGGCCAAAAGACGACTCCATAATGACACCTGTCAGACAATGTAGAGTTAAAGGAATCCAAAAGAAACACCATTCAGGGTTAGGGTTCTAACAATACAGGGTTCCATGACACTCATGGTCCACGGATGTTCCTTGTATTCACTACACTGTAATACTGAGTGTGAAGTCATGACAGATGAGACGAGATATGTTTGGTTACAAATGGTCCTTTAATGCACTTGAATGGACAAGTCTATTAGTGTGGCCCGAATCACACACACACACACACACCTCGTAAACCTGTCAACACTGACCCGTGCGGGTGTGGAAGTGTGTGTGTGTGTGTGTGTGTTGAAGGTCACCAGCTGAACTATACAGTTCCAGGGCAGTATCTTCAGTCTAATGCCCTCCTTGGTATTCAGCCCTGACCTTCTGTGCTCCACTGACTTCAGATCACTGAACACACAATTACACTCACACATAAAAGTGCAATAAAGTGAAGAGAGGCCCAGTAAACACACCACAGCTAACGGTGCAAAGACGTTTTCATCCACAGGATTAAAGTAGAGAACAACTGTTGCATCACAAAGACCAGTCCAGGGTTTCTGAGGATCGTCCACTGAGGGACCACCACCGAGGAGCACAAAGAGAACTCCGAGTCTCAAAGCCCCAGAGATCGTCTGATTCTGGAAGACATTTCAATGGTGTCACATGGCTCTGCTTCAAGCCTAGACTTTCCAGCTCCGCCTGTATGGGTTTTCTCTAGGTAATTCAACTTCCTCCCTCCTAAAAGAATAGGAGTGTGAATGTAAGTGTGAATAGTTTGTCTCCAATGACTGATGATGCCTAAGAAGGAGCATCTGATAATGAATGAATGAATGAATGAATGGAGGGAAGATCGATTGATTGTGTTTTACTCCTTATTTTCAGGTTATAGCCAACATCCTTGCTGCTTCCTAAAGCAGATGGTTCACAGCCTGCACTGACCTTCGATGTTGACTGGCTCCTATCACAGGTCTGAGTTAAAGCCCTTGACCTTCTACTTTACCACACACTCAGTTCTCACAACAACGTCCTTGTAAACAGCTTCAGCAACACAACAATCAGTGTGACTGTTCATGCATGTTCTCAGACCAGCTCCCCATCCTCATCTTCATCATTCAACCAAAGACCATCTTGTTCCTCAGGGTATGAACTTTGAGCTGATTGGCCGTCCTCTCAGACCAGGGAGGAGGCCCTCTCTAATTAAATGAGTAAATGTCCAGCCACATCCTAATTAAGGGGCTTGAAATATGGAGGTCCAGAGGATAATTGTCAGGACAGAGGAGAGCAGAGGAGAGGATAAGTGCCCCCTCTGATCTCTACCTACACCTCCATCCTCCTCTGTTTATTCATCATTCATTTATCACATGATAATCTACCAATTAGCAGACTGACTCAGCAGGTGAAGACAAAACCTAAATTCACTGAGGTCTCTCTTTACATCATACTGTCTACAAAAGTCTTATCTCTCTCTATATATATGTACCTCTGCAGGAACAGCTGTTACCCCTACTATCCCCTTACATCCCCCACCCTGGGGATCAGTCAAGTATTTCTGATCTGATTCTAATTCTGATTCATTCAGAACTAACAGTAACATGGAGATGGATCATGTAACCCAGATTATCATGACAGCTCACAGCCTGAGGCCAGGCCTAACGTCTGTCACTTGCATGGCTGACACGCTCCCTGTGCACAAATGATGAATTCATCTTAAACACATCATGTGCACGTGAAATGAAATCACATGCAGAATCACTGCAGTCCCAGGTGACTGACTGCACCTGCTGACAGAGCAAAGACTGAGAGCTGAGAGCAGTCTGGTACAGACACCAGAGCTAACGTCAGCTACAACAGTCTTGGTACAGACACCAGAGCTAACGTTAGCTACAACAGGCCTGGTACAGACACCAGAGCTAATGTTAGCTACAACAGTCCTGGTACAGACACCAGAGCTAACGTTGGCTACAACAGTCCTGGTACAGACACCAGAGCAAACGTTAGCTACAACAGTCCTGGTACAGACACCAGAGCTAACGTTGGCTACAACAGTCCTGGTACAGACACCAGAGCTAACGTCAGCTACAACAGTCCTGGTACAGACGCCAGAGCTAACATTAGCTACAACAGTCCTGGTACAGACAGATTGCTTTTGAAATTAGTGATATGTGATAACAAAGGGATTAATTGTGACTGATTAATAACGAAGCTCATCAAACCCCAAATATTTTCTAAAGTTGTGCAATTGCCTAATCATTACCTTATTTACTGCCAGGAATTATTTTTTGTGCTTTGTGTTCAGGAAGTTAAATGCCCTTCCTCTGTTTGACCACTGGATAATCACAAAAATGTAATTTAACACAAGGCTCATTTCTTCATTTCCTTCAGATCATTTTTTCTGACACCTCCCCTCAGTCTTCATTTGATCCAATCCTTTTCCTGCCTATCTCACTGCTCCTCTGTGTCTCCCTGTCACTCCCCCCATATTTCTCCGCTCTGCCCCCCTCTGTTCAAGGCCGCTGTCTTTTTTAAACCACTTTCAAGGCAAAACAATGGATACAATGGGCACTGAGCCCCCGAGGCAAGGGGAGGAGATATGGACCGAGGGGAAGTACACGAATCAAAAGGCTGGTCCCCAATGAGCGAGAAAGAGAGAGAGAGAGAGATAGATGGCAAGAGAGAAAGAGAGAGAGAGAGGCAGAGGAAAAGACAGGGAGAAAATTCAAGAGAGAAAGACCATTACTGCCCATCTGCTGAGGAGAAGAAAGGAAGTGTGTGTGTGTGTGTGTGTGTGGACAGTCACACAGTGTCCCTCCTCTTTTCTGTCTCTCATTGTCTGTGTCCACTGCTGCTTCAGGATGTATTCACTCCAGCTGTCAGAAGCCACTTCACTGTTTAAACAACTTTACACTTCAGTGTAACAAATGTATAAAGCAGAGGCCAAACCAACAAAGTCCATCATTTCAACAGTAAGTCAACATATGTATTTGGACAATATATAATAAAACAAATTGGACAAAATGAAAAAAATAGGGCAAGGAGTAAGAATAAAATAAACCATTTAACCACAGAGGTGAAGAGAGAAAACAGAGAGCCATAGCAGTAACAGGCGCGCGCACACACACACACACACACTTGTTTCACACAGCAGCAGTGCAGAGAAAGGCTGACAGTATGTCACATCTATTGTATGTTACCATTGTACGTTTGCTGTCTTTGTCAGGGTACTGTATGCGTACTGTAGCGTATCCTGCAGATACAGACACTCTGGAGAACTACGCTAATGTATGCAGCAGCTTCATTCACTGAACGCAGTCACATGACACTGCTGTCCTGGTAGACTACAGACGTTCATTTTAATCCAGGAGAATATATATAAATTCAAGAAAAAAAACGGTCGGGAATTATACACTGTAGTACTATTTGTTTAGTATTTGTTTCATGATACCGTACATATATTCTACATCACTGTATTGATTTTTTTAATTAACAATTAACACCAGTCCCAGCAGAAGCCAGTCCCAGCAGTCAGAGGTCAGGGGTCAGGTTGGGGGAACACCCAGTCGATCAGTGTCCAAACAAAACAAGGACCTGATGTGATATAATATGACAAAATAGTTTAGAAATTTAAATACATACATAACTAAATGAAATAAAAATAACACTGTAAGAGGAACATCAATAAAAGTCAATAAAAACATCATCTCAAACCCCTAGAAAACATCTTCAACACATCCTGTCCTGTCATAATTACCAGTTCAGCTGAAACATAACAAACCAGAAGCAGGAAGATGAGTCAGGAGACCCCACTGTCTGAGGCCTCGGAGCCAAGGCCCAACAGAACAGATGATTACATTAGTCACCTCAATGACATTTTACCAGAACCACAATGAATTTAGGATCAATACCACCTTGGTCAAGACACCCCCCCCTCCCCACCCCGCCCCAATTGTTCTGGATCAATCATCAATCCAAGTCCTGTTTGCCCTGTCCTAAAGAAGACTGACACCTCCTTCTCCTCCTCCTCCTGTAGGCCTGACTGTTTTCCTTTCAGTGGTCTCCACAGCAGATCATCTGCCTCCATCTCAGCATGTGCCCTTTACTGTTACTTCAACCATCTCCTCCATCACTACATCCATCTTCTTCTCAGCTTCATCTCCAACATTCGTTGTACAACGTCTCCACTCACAGCAGGTCTGACTACTGTCAGCTGCGACTCGATCTTTCATGCGTCTGATTCTTCTGTCACATCTGACATTCTTCTCCATCCAATCAACCTCCTCCTGCACTCACAAAGTCATCCACCTTTACTACATCCACTTCCTTCAATGTTAAGATAACTTGGCAGAAAAGTTGGTTCTGGAATGAAATGAAATAACATCACTCTGGTGCAGAGCCAATGTACACACGGGTGTGTGTGTGTGTGTCCCAGCCCTCATATCAGGTCACAGGGTGTGTGGGTTAAGTACCATGAGCAGCAGTAGTGGGAAAACCCTGCAGGGTTAACACCATGTGCAGGAAACCTGAGGTGGTCCAGCCTGATAATAAAAGAAGCCTTTCAGTCCAAACACTCCTCGTCTGCTTGGCAGATGAAGTCAGGCCACAGGTCACAGGAAACACCAATGGCAGATGGGATGTACGGTGAGAAGGGGCCTGTAGGCTTCAGTCAGCTTCAGTTACAGTTTGGGTGGAGAAGATCAGCTGATACTTCACAACTGTTTCCTACATTTACAGCATGTCCTCAGGTTAGACAGAGAGTCAGAGAGACGGTGAGCTTCAGTCTGGATTCAGTCCATGCTCGATTATTAATCCTCATCTGGAATAAGTCAGAAAAATGTGTGGCTTTTGTAGTAGTAAGGAAATAAATACACAAACCAGCAGTAGTTGTAATTTTGATTCAACTCATCAACACATCCCCCGCAATAGATTTGTGTCCCGTAAAGGGGGTCTGCACCCCACTTTGGGAACCGCTTTATCAAATTACTCCAAGCGGGTTTGCTGTCAGTGTTAAGTTATAAAAACCATTTGACAACAAAGGTTTTTACCAGTTGATGTTAAAATGAACAATTATGCAATGTTTTCAAAAATAACAACTGATCCAAGAGACTTGGAGTGAAACTGGCCGACCTGTAGGTGACCGGCTCATCTTCTGGACTTAAACATTGAGCCTGTCATGTCATTATAATATAGGTGAAAATAAAGACAACTGCATCTACTGTATAAACTATCTGAGCCTGACTGTGTGCAGTTCAGACTAATGGTTCGTGAAGGAGATGATTGATTACTGATGAGCACACACTGACCAGATATGCACAAGAAAAAAGCTGGGTGCAGTCACCTAATGATTAACCATGCAGCCTTTGTAATGAGGCTCATTTCCGTCACACACACAGGACAGCATCTGCTTCCTGTTTACTGTCTGAAGTTCTCTACACACACACACACACACAAAGATAGTCGTCTTTTCTGGTCACAGACCTTGGTCATCTCTGCAAACTCATTCCACATTAGCACCCTATTAGATCCATTAGCTCAGTTAGCATAATGTCCTTCAGTCTTTCCTATTCCACCTCTGCTGATGTGCGCCTCTCCAACCTTCTCTGACAGCATAAAAGAATTATTTTAAAACCTCTGGTTAATTAGTTTTTGTTGAAAGTGTTAAAAAACATGGACTCTGTACAGAAGCACAATGTCTGTGATTGGCAGCCACACTGTCCAATAAAAACCTGGCATCCTGGACCAATCTGCAGCATCAACATGACATCAACATTTGTTGTCAGGCCCAAATTAATAATGTACAAAAGAGTCGACATCAACATTTGTTGTCAGGCCCAAATGAATAATGTACAAAAGAGTCGTGTTTGTTCTAACATTCAAACCAACTGTAAAGCAAACAGAATCATCGATGTCTTTGCACAGACAAAGGTCACATGTCAGGTCAAATCTTTTGAATCAGACCTAAAACTGACTGGGATTAAAACTTCACACCACTGCTACATTTCTTGCATTTTTCAAATTTGACACCATCAGCTGTCTCTGCCTTTTTTTTGGACAGACAGATAATTGATGTCGCCTGGATTTGAATAATCCTCCCAAAATGCAAAGCAAATATTGTTCTCCAAGAATTATTGTTTCCCATGACAGACGTGACTTTAATCCTGCGTCTGCACATCACAGATATCATTTCCTGTAGCAGTGTCAGAGAAAAGTATCCATGAAGCTACAGTCATCTCCAGTTATTCTCATCTGGACTGTAGACCACAGAACATTTGGAGTATTTTTAGCGAGAATGGACCAACCTCCACCCTGACCTTCATCCCAGCCTCACTCATCTCTGTATCCTGCAGGATTGTATGTCTGGTGTCCCAGATGTGGAAAATCTCAGACCAAGAACCAAAGCCATTTATTTGGATGTTACAGTTAATGCTTCATCACCCTGCTCTGAACTGCTGCCCATTCAAACACCCCAGGACAAACAGAGACATAATCTGCTCTAAATTGTTAATATTTCTATGTATAATTTCAGTATCTAAAAACTACAAAGTACATTTGTGTTTTCAACAGCAACTGCAGCTGCACATAGAAGGTCATAAAGATATAAACAGCTTTAATGAAACAGTATCTGTCCAGGAATCGTACTTCACTCCCTTCTTCATTTCCTATTCATCCATTCTCTGGTCTCTGTGGAGTCTGAGGCCTGCAGCGGTGAAGCTCCACTCTCTTCTTCTCCTGCTCATCCTCACCAGCTGGCAGCCAACCAGACGCTGCTCCTTCAATGGCCTTTACTCCTGACACTAACTTGTTTTTTTTCTCCATTTCATTCATCTTGGAGCATTCCCTTTTTCTCCTATCCATCTCTGAGTCCTGTCTTTCCCGTCAGTCGTCTCTACTCTCCTCCTCTGCTTCACCTCTTGCCGTTCCTGTTCCCTGCACTTGCAGAAAACAACAGCTTCTGTACTAAAGTATTTAAAAATAGAAACCGCTGAAGAAGAGAACCATGGAGTCTTCAGCTCAAGTTACCTGAGAGAAACCCGAGAGGAACTGAGAGCAGCAGAGAAAAGGTCTTCCAAGGAAAGACAACTGTTGGTGGGAACCATTTTCTGCACCGAGTAAAAAAATACAATACAACACATCCAAGGCAGGGCAGTGATTCGCTGAAGTTATGTTCTGTGATTAAAACAATAATATCACAAAAGTCTTCAGAGGCGTCGCCATCTACAGGTTGTCATTACTACTATCAGTCCCAGTGTCTGAGGACATTAAAACAAATAAATGCATGTAGTTGTATCTGAAAAACTTTAAACATGAGTATTTGATGTACTTCAAGTCCTTAATGAAGGTAGAATGAGCCAAAAGGTTCACCTGAAAAAGTATATCTTTAATTTCTAAAAGAAAAATAAAGTCTTGTGAATAAGGAATAAACATGTTTTTTCCTAATAATATTGAAACATGGTACATTGTGCCTACTCGGAATGCACCTTCACTATACATTACGCCTGGATGTCTAAAGAAATCAGGACGATACTGACACCTACTGGAAACAAATCTCAACTACACCACCGTGTCACCAACATTGCAGAGGAAAGCTTAATCTCTTAGACATTACTGTCTTTGTGATCCAAAGTTCTAGGAATGCAAATCAAAAAAAAAAAAATTAAACTGGTCAATAATGGTAGGCTATTGAAAAAAAAAAAAGCTTTAAAATTTTCTGATGTTGTAGTGTTAGGACAGGAAGACTTTTGCCTTCAGACAGGATGAGCACACCGTTACCACCATCCTGGTCAGCCAGTCTCAAGTAGATCTGGGGGACATTTTCTAGTCTAGTGTCCGCAGCGTTCACACGCCTCTCTGCTTCCTCTTCTATCATTCAGCTGCTGATACCAGACACCATGGGCGGCACCAGGACCTCAGGCCTGGAGGAGACAACTGATACAGTGGTCTGGATGCTGCAGGGTAACACACCTGCAGTGTGTTCTTATTGTGATGTCATGATGGTTCCCTCTACTTTGACTTTGAATTGTGTTGTGTTAGCAATTTAAACAAATATTTACAGACTTTCAGGAAACACACGCTTTTGTTGCATAGTTAGCATGGAGATGCTGCCATGTTTGTACAGGGAGGTCAACAAAGTGAAGAGGTCAACAAAGTCAACAAAGTGAATCAACAAAGTGAAGAGGTCAACAAAGTGAAGAGGTCAACAAAGTGAAGAGGTCAACAAAGACTACTGCAGTTTTACATGTCAGGGTTGTACAGCACTGAGCACTGATGCTAACATCTACTTCATTTATTATGCATTAGTGGTGACCAGGAACAGAACAAAGTGTTTGCAGCCTCTCTGTTTTTAAAAGATCACCGCAATATTGTCTGTTTCACATCATATATTAATGAATAATTAAATATTAATGTGATTAATAAATTGTGAAAACAACGGCACCTTATTTTAGTCTTGAGGAAACTGGTTGTTGATTTATACTTTATTATACATACTTTACTTTAAATTACCAGACTTATTCTTTCTGGACACAAACATACAGTACTTCCTGGTTCACTGGGCTCACATATCCAGCAATAAAACAGTGTTTCTCAACCAGGGGGCCATGGCCCACAGTTCCCACAAGGTCACAAGTTCCAAAGACTCTAGATATAGCACTGTTATCCTGAGACATTGTTACAATACATCAGCCGTGTGTCAGTCAGGTGTTTAACAAGCTCCAGTAGACAGAAGTAAACACTGAGCCAGTAATCAAAGTATATGAAAAGAAAAAAAGATGAAGTTTTCCAAATCAACACAAAATGCTCAAGTACAATCCTGACATCAGTACAATTTTGTGAATCAGGGAACCAAGACAGAACTGAGAGCTCCATCTGACAGTGGTGAACCAGGTTGTCTTTGTTACCCTGACAGGACTGAGCCCGGTGTGACCTGCAGTGGTCAGCTCATGGTCAAGGGGGGGGGGGGTTCCCTGATGAAATCCATCTGGTAGGTCATAATGAAAGTTGAACAGGACGTACTTTCAATGCACCACCGCTGGATTTAGATGTAAAACAATCTGAATGTGTTCCTGATGTTAGAAACTTGATCTTTACAGGATATTTTGCCTAGATTGCATTAATAAAAGTCAGAGCAAATTAGTCTGGGTTTAAGCGTGATAAAAGAACTTAAGTTGTATGTATTAGCATTTTAACAAGTATTAAATGACACTGTTAAAGCTATCTATTAGCTGTTAGCTAACCTTATATACAGCTGTGAGTTACAGTATTAAAACATTACATTTATGGTGTTGTCTTAGTCTCTAGTGATACAAATTATAATTCAATACAATAGATACAATTCAAATTATCATTGTACTAGAATTAAATTATAATACTAACATTAAACAGTGTTGAAATAACTTAAATATGACAAAAGCAACTGTGTGTTTTAATGTACTTCAAATAAGTCTCAACCTTATTGACGTATCAAACTCTAGGCTAATGATCTGATACAGTATCATTAGGTTCTTAATATTTAGAGGTAATAATCATGGTCACACCTTCAGTCTGTCAGGAATAAAAAGTTGAGCAGCCTGTGGGTCTGAAGCTACAGGACTGGGCACACGACTGAAGAATTGCTGGTTCATATCCCAGCCCCTGCCGAGGTGTGTTTTATATATGGGTAAATGCAAAGGACATCTGTTGTTCTGCGATTATGTGAACATACAATGACAAAAAAACAGTAGCTGCTGATTCTTTAAAACAAAAACTTTGGGATTACACTCAGATCCAGGTCCAATTAAATTAAACTGTAGCCACACAAAGGGAAACTGAGAGAAAACACAACTACCGTTATCAGGGATATAAACAAAAGTGAGGTCAAAAACTATTCTCACATCAGTGACTACAGATTTACTGAATCTGTCAAATGAACTCAGACATGTTAACCTAACACACTGAGTGTAAGACGAGGACTTCTTCATTTCCACACCATCAGTCCATGTTAAAGCCCAGTGTAGAGACCATTACAGGCTTTGGTTAAGTGGATACAGAGTACAGGAAGTAAAGTAATGGCTGCTGCAAATATGAGGAGAAGGATTCAAGGGCCACCCTTGGCCCCTGCACCAGATTTTGAACAAACCTGGTCAAACAGAACCACTGTAGATGAAACACAAACTACTGATTTCTTAGTTTGAAAATAATCCGATTAGTTCATAAACTATAAGAGAGTTCTCTTGGGAGGTAAATAACAAGGTCACAGTGGAATGGACTGTGACAGGAAAACACAGCTTAGACACAGAGGTGTGTGTGTGTGTGTGTCCTCCACAAACACTATCTTCCTGTGGTCACCTCCCTCTCACTCAGATGTTCTGTAAACCTCATCTGCTCAGACGGACCAGCTCATCCTGCAGCACCAGGGCCTACCGTCCAAACAAGTCCAACTTTACAGCCACCCACATCCCTGCTCCTCCTCTGCAGTGACACTTGTCTACACCTCACACAGGCCTCTGCGGAGGCTCACGGACAGACCTGCTCCGCTCATACACTGGACTTTTGCTGCCCTTTATTCCTGATTTGCGCAGCGCAGCACAAATCCACCAAAACCGCAGCATCATCCACAGGATGCGCAGAGAGAGGCGGGGGCCCAGGAGTGCACCACCAGCAGGAGGAGTACTGCAGAGAGACGCTCACAGCCTACTGGACACCACTGGAGCTGCACAATCTACCTCCACCTTCATCTACTCCTCCTCTTCCACCTCCTTAACATCATCATCATCATCATCACCACCAGAGCAGAGCCAGAGCTGGGCCGGAGCCTGGACAGCACCCGGTGCGTCACTGCTCTGACCGTTTAAACTATGAGGAGGATTAAAGTAACAGTTCAGTGTCTCCTTACCCCGGTCCTCCTCCGCCGCTCCTCTTCCCGCTGCGGCTGCGTCAGCTCCGCAGAGACATTAGAAAACAAGCCGCATCCTCCTCCACCTCCTCCTCGGTGCTGGTGCCTTTACCGGAGCACTGACTCCACGGTTCCTGTCAATGCGGTGCTGCTCACTCTCTCGTTCTCTCTTTTTTCCTCGTCAGACTCTCTCTCTCCCTCTCTCTCTTATCCCGGTGTGCCGCTGCGCTTACACGCTGCATACGTCATCAGAGGTTGGCCGACAGGTGCTGTGCGGGAGGGGGAGAGCTGCCCAACATCTGGGCCGTATTTAACCATTTGGGGGGCAAAGACAAGACACTGGTGCCCCCAGGATAATTTAACAGGAGTGCCCAGATCTGCCCCCCTGAAACAACCCCTGGGGTGTTTGACCGATGTGTCCGAATCATTTAACCTACAATTAGTGTCAGTTCACCACACTGTTTATCCAGGTTGCCTGCAGATGTCGCTATTTAGATACAGAATTGCCCTCGCTTTTAGGGGTTAAAATAATTGAATGCCTGGCCAACGACAAACACACGATAATCTTCTACAGTATGACGCACAGCTTGTCAAATTGTGTAATCATGAACATGAACAGAGCACACACTACTCACACACACTTCAAGTCAAATCATGATAACATTAAAGATTAAACTACGTTGGCTTCGGCTTTTCTGTTGGTTTGAGTTGCAGCTTAGCTTCTCTGTATGGGCTTCACGTGTTTATGGCTGGGTTCTGTCACGACACTGGTTCTTACTGTTTAAGTTCACAAACATGCTCCCTTTGGATTAAATGGTGTTCCAACCAAGCAGCAGCACACCTGACTTGGCTCATTTAATCATCTAAGTCTTTAGACAGTTGATTGGTCAATCAGTGTGCTCTAAAAAAAGTACTTTTTATAATTAAAACGACACTCACCAAATTTCCGTGTCATACGTACATAAAAGTCCTGTGTAGTTTCCTCGGTTGTACAGATTACCCTTGCGTTGCAGTTCTAACAAGTCGTGTTCTGTCTCCATCTATGCTAATGCTAAAAGTCGAGTCTGTTCTGTCGTAGTTATTGTAATGACATTAAAAATTCTCTTCAAGTAACGTTGTCGTCATTAAGAGCCCACCACAACAAAAACAACAACATTATGGCATACGTCTTAAATAGCTTTAAGGCGGACAAGAAAACAAAAGTAATTCGACGGCAAGGAAATTAGTTTTCGCGCGTTCAAGTCGCTAAAGAAGCAATTTGCTACGTAGAACACGGTTCGAGACAATATAGACAGAAAAGATGAGCAGATAACGGACTCACCAGCAGATGTCAGTGTTCTGATTTTCTTTCTTTACCTCATGTAATTATGGTGTCTTTCTAGACTTCAATTTTCTACAACATATCTTACAAACCATTTTAAAGGTCTGAGAGAAGCTGGTGGTGATCCCATCTGAAGATAAAAGAGCTCCACGGACAAAAATACTCTTTTTACATGTATGTGTATAAACATATACATATATTCTAAAGTACTGTATGCTCTTATGTTTCCTATATTATAACTCAGAAATGTCATATGCAACGCTTTATTTTGTAATAACACACACATACTTACACAAACACTACTACTGTACACTGCATGAATGTGTGAGCTGCATGTTTTGAGCAGTGCCACAGATGATTCATTTATTTCCTGTTGGTACTGATCACTTGGAGTGTGGAGCTCGGTTCCAGCTGGCCCTCTCCCTGGAGTGGAGCCGTAAGTGTGTGTTGAGATGGGCAGACTGGTTAAAACATTTCCCACAGACATGACAACGGAACGGTTTCTCTCCGGTGTGAATGCGGTGGTGT
>NC_024317.1:14071542-14112750 GCF_000523025.1 Cynoglossus semilaevis
GACACACAGTGCAGCTGTACGGTTTCTCCTTGGTGTGCCAGCGCATGTGAACCTCCAGCTGACAGGCAAAGCTAAAGCCCTTCCCACACTCCTCACAGCTGTGCCACCTCTTGATGCCCTGGCTGGGGAGGGTGGGGCGAGGCAGCGGCGACCTCAGCGACCTCACGTTCTTTATCTGCAGGAAGTGTGTGTTCTGTTTTCCATTGGAGCGAAGTGATCCTCTCACTTGCCGCTCTGCTCTCTGAGTCCTGTCACTCTGTGCAGCTCTGTTGTAAGACTCTTTCTGAGCCTCGCTGCACTCTATGTCACCAGTCACCAAAGATGCCGAGCTGTCGACTAATGGCTGTTTCCCGTCGCCCTCTGTGTTGTTTTGCATCGGTGTGAGTTGTGTTGACGGGACGGTGTGTCTGCTGCTCACCGTCTCTGCTAGTGGAGGACGTAACCTCTGCAGCAGCTCAGACTGACTGCACTTACCTTCTTCTGACATCTTTGCTACATGTGAACAATCTGCTGTAAAGTTTCCCTGAGCGGGTTCTTCTTTAACCTGGGGCAGCAGCTGCACACTGCTCATCCCCTCATGAGGCTGCCTGTCATCCTGAGGCTGCAGGGCTGGAGATTCTATCAAACCAACGCCACAGTTATACTTTGAAGAGAAGAGATAAAACATTGTCCTGTCATTGAAAGTCTCATCTTACCCGTTCTTACAGAGCTCTCTTCTTCAGAGTCTCTTTTTTCATGTAAACATTCTGCTTGGGTTCTTCTTAGGCCTGGTTCTTCTTTCACCTGGAACAGAAGCTCCATGCTGCTCCTCCTCTCACAGCGCTGACTGTCATCAAGGGGCTGGAGCACAGACAGTTCTGCAGAATGACCATAGTCAGAGTTGTACTCGGTTCATGAATTAATCAGAAATTAAACTACTTGCATATCAAACACACAGCTGTTATTCAAAATACATAATCTTCAAACATCTTTGCACTAAAAGTGATTGGACACCATGAGATGTCCACGAACATAGTGCCCATGTATTTATGTTATTATTTGTTTATTATTTTTATTAGAAGCATTTCGAAATTCACACAAATAAAACCTAAAAATAAAATAAATTCCATTCACATGGTGGTACCTTTCCCATAACAAGAGCAGAACCTTTACCTTCACCTGTAGAAAACATATGTCTGTGATGACCTCCCTCCATGACCTGTGTATTTATTCATCTCACTGTTCATAACAAAAATGACAAGGGGAGAAGGGTAGATTCAAGTTGTGCTGTAGCGTCAAAGAGACATGCTTAAATCGAAGCTAAAATGAAGATTATAATCTCCCCATGAACAGTTCCCGGCCCTTCAGAAAGTTCTACTTCAAAGCAGAAAACTTGTTACGGCCTGTTCAGTTTCTGTTGTCTATTCCGTTGGGTGAGAATGTGCATCATGTTTTTGGCTGCGTGAAAAACACAAGTGGACAGTGATGCATTGATTTAAGTACAAATTTTGAATGAGCTCTGATGATGACGTCAGGTCACAGAGGTCACGGCTTCTCTTCGACCTCCGTCCTCGACACGCGATTCAAGCATTTTATTTACAACAACAAAAGATATCTACATGTGAAAAGGTGACGGGAAAGAAGAAAAAAAAAAACTTGATGCAAGTTATGATAAAGTCAAAGGATGGGAAGTCGGAAAAAGAAAACGTCCCGTAGCTCCTGATCAAGGTCAGCACAGAGTGTGTGAAACGCCTCAGAACGTACGACTTATTGGGGGTACAAAGTACAAAGCGATAGAATACCGCATGCATGTGCTCCACACACACACACACACACACATTCGTGCACTCAAACATTCACACACCTTTTCCATTTGATAGCAATAGAAAAAGTCACAGAGTCCTCCTGCTGCTAGTAAGTAAAGTGAAGTAAAGTAAAGTGAAAGTGATTTATTGTCATTGCGAGACAAAGTAAGTAAAGTGAAGTAAAGTAAAGTTAAAGTGATTTATTGTCATTGTGAGACAGCACACAACGAAACGTGGCCTCTGCCTTTAACCCATCACCATGGTGAGCAGGTAGCAGCTCAAGGTATGCCATGCTCAGAGCACCTCGGTGGCACCTGGTGACTGGTGGATTCTAACCTGCAACCTTTCGGACCCCAGTCCGCCTTCTTAGCTCTATGTTTTATTGTCATGAAAGTGACTACAATCACAACAGGTTTTCCATCAGGTAATAACTACAACTTCAAGTGGTTCATGAACACATTTTCACCCAGGTGAATAGAACTCTGTCAGAGGTCAGAAGGTCAGGTTGTGGATACCTGTTTTACCATAAACACTATATGCAGGTGTTCCACTTAAGGATTACCGTCGTGCTATTTACGCCTTGGTCTCAGCAAAACACGCGGTTTTAACCAAAACACGCCTTTAACATGGTTTGCTCCAAACCTGCGCTTCACTGTGGGGGCGTGGTTTATCTCAGGGGGCGTGTCTTTGTGCGTCTGAGTCTGTAGATCTGCAGTAGAGCGTTTGTTGCCAGGCTTTGACTGGACTTGCGCTCATGGCCCGGTGTTCGGTGTTGTTGTTCGGACTGTGGTGGTCTGTGGCAGCATTATGTCTGTGTCTCTGCCCGGCACAGAAAACGTATTTTCCTCCTACACTGAACATCAGTCTGGATGAAGATCCAGAGTTGCGCTGGAATCCTCTGCTCACTGTGTTTGACACAGACTTCCTGAAGAAAGCTGCAGCTGAGATCATCGAGTGAGTTATCACTGCCACCACTAGGGGCACACCGCTACTGCTTAAACCGAAGCACACTGAGAAAAGTGCTTCATTACGTCTTTACTAAGTTTACGGATAAACACTTCAGTATCTTAAAGTTTTCACTCTCTATTTCACTGTGACCATTAATGTTTAAAAACAATAGATTTAAATATTAGATTTATTTAGATTTAAATAATATTTAGATCAAAATATTACGGCTTACGACAGACGAATAAATGTAGTATTTATAATGTATTCAATTCATGGTTTGTGGCGTAACTAAGAATGCTGATTGTTTTACGGCAATTTTGCGACATCATCTTGGCGTACTGTGGCTACGCGGGTGTGTGGTCAACTGACAAGTTAGTTCGGCGACACAGAACGAAATTATATAAAACATTTCAGTTGCTGATCCTGCACCAGATTTGTTGGACTGTAGACGAGAGGACCCCGAACCAGCTTTACACCATGCTTAGTAAAAATCATATTGTTTCAGTTGTCATATATATTTCAGATGACATGATCAGACAGTACAACTGTTTTGTTGTTTATTTTTTCTCCTGCCAGCTCTACAGTTCCAAAGTGGGTCCACCATGCAGTTGCCCCAGTGGTTAAGGTCTTGGATTTGTTCATTCCTCAACCATACGCTGGGGAGATCCGCGGTTTGGCGTCACATTTTGGAGGCAGCCTGTCTGACATCATCATTCTAAACTTTGCTTACGAAATGACTGCGTATGTCGACGTTCTAATCAGCATATGAACAAAAGCCCTCCATTGGTGTTTGAACAGAATGTTCTCAGATGATCTATGTCCATTTTCAGATTCTGCACCAGCATCGTAGCTCAGGACACAAAGGGAAACATTTACCACGGCAGAAATCTGGATTATCCACATAACATTTTGAGGAATCTGACTATCAATGTGATTTTCCAAAAGAATGGAGTGGTAAGGTGACCATCGTCGTTTATTAGAGTTCTCCCTTCATATGCTACTCCACCAAGACACCTGAGTGTTCATGATCGTTTGTTCAGGTGTTGTACCAGGGAACTACCTTTGCTGGCTACATCGGTCTGTGGACCGCACAGAGTCCAAACAAGTTCACTGTTTCTGGAGATCAGCGAGGTTAGTTCATGCTCTACATCTGGAGAAATCTTTCAGCGTTCCTTTCCTGCAGAAAAGGCACCTGACTGACTAAAAACAGTGATAGTAAAAGTTTTGGATGAGTTCTGGTGATGATTCCTTTAAAAGAAAGTGATACGGTGTGGCAGCAAATTATTTATTTTGGTGCTCCTCACATTTAGAACTTAGTAGTGAAAATATAGTGTGTCTGAGCCTGGATACATACAGTAAGTGCATCAGGAAAGGAGTAAAATTGTGTCAAATCACAGATGAGGTAATCTGCTGGGCTTTATTCGTCGTAACATCCGTGTTGACCTGTAAATCTTCATCTAGAGTTTGTGAAGGAATTCAATTTCAGGTTTTTTTTATAAGGTGTTTAAACTGTTGGACTCATGGGTTTTTTCTGCTTGAAATCCACAGGGAGTGAACACTGGAGGAACTGGTGGAAGAATGCTGTGTCTGCTTTACTCCTGCGGAGGTCACCTGTCAGCTGGTTAGTGAGGGAGGTGAGTTAGTGATACAGTGGATATAAACCAAGAAGAAATCAGAGAAATGAGTGTGAACTCACCGTGTATAACTTTGTTTAGACAATGGAGGTGGCCGAGGATTTTAAGGACGCAGTGATGCGTCTCTCTAAAATCCCTATCATCACTGGGGTGTATTACATCGTTGGCGGAGTGAGGGCCGGGGAGGGGGTCGTCATTACCAGAGACCGAAAAGGTCCTGCTGACATTTGGCCCCTGGAACCAGTAAATGGAGAGTAAGCAAAATAATCCATCAGACCGGGTGTGTGTGTGTGTTTCAGTGTGATAACAGTATGTTTTTAATGTGTTGTCACTGGTTCAGATGGTTCAGAGTTGAGACCAACTATGACCACTGGCGTCCTCCCCCAGAGATGGACCATCGCAGGTGTGTAGTCTCAGCTTCACAGATGGCACATACACTTTGTGCAGTTACAATAGAACTAAAACCACCTGTTTATTTGTTCATTTCTCAGAGAAATGGCCAACAAGGCCCTGAACGCTACAGGCCAAGTGAACATCAACATGGACACACTTTATCAGGCAGGTTTGGATCAAAGTCCGGGAGATAATCAGAGTAAAACTTTATTGAACATTTGTCTCAGTCAAACATATACATATGGATTAGTGTTTTTTTTTTTATTTTTCACTTCCAGGTTTTGTCGCTGTTTCCAGTGTGTAACGGGTGAGTTCAGTTTAAGTAGACAGAAATCAGGTAATGTTTGAAACCTCTTGACCCACAGAATCACATGACACTTCACGCTGCAGTGATGGGGCAGTGTGTTTGCACAGAGCAGTTTCAGTTCCTGCAGCTCAGCCTCAGCTGTCCAGTCAATCGGCCATTGTTTGACACAACACACAGAAGAACAACAGTGGAGTTCACGTCTGTGGATGGATGTTGTACAGTTCTTGTCTGACACATTTACAGCTTTATTTTCTATCATTATTATCTCACAGAATCACTGTTTACACAACAACTATGAGTGCCGCCCACCCACAGAGGTTCACTTCCCGTGTCAGACCACAGGTTAGACAGGATCTCCTGGATTTCTTCTCTAATCTTTTTGTCTAACATTATAAAACTTTAGAAATTTTATTTGTCCTCTGTGTTGTCTTCCCAGGACTGCAGACCAACGTGACCACAGTCAGGAACACCGGATATTTGAACACAACAAATGATGTGACATTAGAGCTAAATGTTTGTTATAATCAAAACTAATCTTCTGTTTTTAATTATATAAAATGTAATTTTAATACCTTTTTATGTCGATTTTAATAAAAATTTAAAATGAAGATTGTGCAGATGGAATATGGTGTGAAAAGTTTGAGAATTGTTGAATGAGTGTACAGATCTGAACGACCGCGTTAGGAGTGAACAGCAGATGGCAGCAGAGACGCCCGTTTCATGTGCCAAACAAACAGATCGTAGTAGAAGAAGAACAACGTCAGGAGATCACATGACATGACACAGCAGCTCCAGCAACTTCCTCTGTGTGTGTATGTGTGTGAGGACACTTGACAACATTAGACAGTTGAACGTCCAGAGCAGCCGCAGCGTCTGCTGTGTCATCTCCAACATGTTGGCCCTCATCAACAGACTCCTGGACTGGTTCAGGTCCCTCTTCTGGAAGGAGGAGATGGAGCTGACGTTGGTCGGACTTCAGTCCTCCGGAAAAACCACGTTCGTTAACGTCATTGCGGTGAGTCTTTGAGGAAGAATATCGAGCCTCGGAGCCTTGGGCCCGGACTTCGGTTATTTTACACTGAGTTCTTATTAAACCGCTTATTAAAGCGATGTGTGTTTCTACTGATGAGCACACGGTTACTGTTGGACCTGTTGGTGTCGCTAATGCTGTAGTTACTGTCTATCTGTCAAATCCACATCCACTAAATCATTAACGCTATATAATATGTAGAATATATGGGATGTGGCGACAACATTAAGTTAGCATTGGCCAATAATTAGGCTTGTATAATTTAAAAAAAATATATTTTAAAATTAATTGCACATTTCCTGTATGAATTGTTTTCCTTTGTAACATTATAAAATGAATTAAACAGGAGTGTTTTATGCACTTTTATTACAAAGTACTATCACAAAGTGAAATCATATTTAATTTATAAACAAAACCAGTGATGTTCTCTTCACCACTACAGTTGCACAGTATCAGTCAAAATATTTGTTTTTAGTTCTCAAACATTGTTGTCCTGAAATCAAACATAAACCAGTTACTGTATGTACCACTGATGTTAAGGTTTGATTTAGTCTAGAAAAACCAGTTCCTCTTTAGAGTCTGCTGCTATCATCAGAACATTAGAACTACTGGGTCAACGGCAGATTAATAACTGTGTACTGCGAGTGCTAGTACTCAGTGATCAGAAACCTTAAGTTCTCTGTGGTTTTAAAAAAACTTTGGTTTTGTCACCTCCTGCGTTTGGGAGAGATTTAAACAGTAAAAAAAGTTCCTGTATGAGTCCAGTACCTGTCTACACGTTTGTTTTTGGAGCTGTAGCAGTCTTAGCCCCGCCCCAAATCATCTAATTGGTGGATCAACAGCGCCCCCTCAGCCCCATCACAGGTCCTGTCTTTGTGTACATTCAGAGCCAGTGAGCAAAATAATAACAGTATTAACAATAGAAATCACAGCGTTAATGCATGATAACATATATCCAACGTTTTATAGCTAATTAATGTGCTAACCCAATTATAGCGTTTGAAGTTTCCCAGTCGTTATTAAAACATAAAGTATATAGTTTGTCACATGTTGATTCGGCTCAAACAGCAACAACATTTTAGGTAAAACACCTGTTGAACAAGGCCAATGTAAACGAATGTCTCTGTCCAAGAGACACGGCATGAGAGGAGAAATACCAGTCAGACATGTATTTACAACATTCATCTGTTTAAAAGTCAAGACTACTGGGGTTATTACACTGGTGAAATCATGAATTCTTTCTTTCTTTCAATGCAAAAAGAGCAGAGAGAAAATTCTCACATGACTCCACAGGTGAGTCTTAGTCTAAAATATCAGAGATTACTAGTTGTTTTAAATAATACAAAAAAAGTCATGTCAATGCAGTGAATTCCACAGAGGTCACACGTGTCCCTGAACCTGGGCTACACAGCGTCAGTCGACTTCACTCAATACTTGTAACTGTATCCAGAAAATAAATTGTTTCCCTGAAATAAAAAAGAAAATCAATAGTCTCAGAATGAAAGAGGAGACAAAAGAAAATCATGTTTTTTTTTCAGCACTCTATGACCTCAGCACCTTTTGGTCAATCAGTTTGATCAGTTGACCATTGGTCCAAGAACATGTGTAGCTCTGACCATCACACGCTGCTCCCTGATGTTTTCCTACAACAGTTGCAGTGTTATTCTCTCTTGATGACTCATTGGTCAGAGTTGACCACTCACGTAGAGCATGTCAGATCTGTGTTTTACAGATCTAGAAATTTAAACAACAAATGATATTTTATGCTACTGTATATTTTATAATTCTATATTCTACACTCTCATAATCAACAAACTAATACCTGTTTTTGTTCCTTGTTTCTGTGTGGGACAGTCAGGACAGTTCAGTGAAGACATGATTCCCACAGTGGGCTTCAACATGAGGAAAGTGACCAAAGGCAACGTGACTATAAAGGTGGGTCGGCGTGATGTCTGCAGCTGTGGTCTCAACACTCACCGTAAAGGAAGAAACACAAAGTAGTTTCAGGAGAATAAATGTTCACAAAAAACCTTCTTTCTTCATCACACTTTTGGGATTTTTCTCCTGCAGATATGGGACATAGGTGGCCAGCCCCGCTTCAGAAGCATGTGGGAGCGTTACTGCAGAGGAGTCAACGCTATCGTGTGAGTGTGCGGGTGTGCGTGATCTGTCAGAAGGCAGAGCACAGTGGTGTGTGTCCAGTGAGTGTTAATCCATTCTCTCTGCAGGTACATGGTGGACGCGGCAGATCGAGACAAGATCGAAGCTTCAAGCAACGAACTCCACAACCTGTTAGACAAACCACAGCTCCAGGGAATCCCTGTAAGAACAGAAGCTCACCATCACTCCAAACTGAACAGCCAATCAGATCGTAGTTTTATTCACACCAGTCTTGTGCCTCTACAGTGCCTTTATAAACTATAAACTATAAAAAAGAAAAGTCTCCAGAAAGACAAACCAATCATTACAGCTGTGAGGGCTGTTAGTGACTGTGACTCAGAGTGATGTCATGACTCAGCAGATATTTGACTCAGTATAAATTGGCTGACTTTCAGTTGTGTCATCAATGACTGGAACTCTGACACAGGTCAGAGCACGTGGTCCACACAAGTCCTTCAAACGTGAGAGGACACCTCAACACACTGATCAATGTATTGATCAATACACTGATCAATATACTGATCAGCACACTGATCAACATATTTATCAATATATGATCAGTATATGTGATGTACAAATATGCTGCTCAACAAACTGATTAACACACCCATCAATGTATTGATCAAGATACTGATGAGTATTTTGATCAGCACTGAGCAGCTCTTTCTCTGGTCTTTCAGGTCTTAGTCCTGGGTAACAAACGAGATCTTCCTTCAGCCCTGGATGAGAAGCAGCTCATTGAAAAAATGTGAGACTCTTGAAGTTGAGGATTTGATCATGAAGTTAGAACTCACCCTCTGGACGTTGTTTTTGTTCACTGTTATTAATGTTAGACAGAAAGTCAGGCTACGTGTAGACTGTGAATCAGCATCTGCTGTTTGTCTAATCTTTCTTCTGCAGGAACTTGTCGGCCATTCAGGACAGAGAGATCTGCTGCTACTCTGTCTCCTGCAAGGAGAAGGACAACATAGGTGAACATCTGAGCGACGTTAGCCCAAAGAAAATGAAATGCTAACTACGTTAGACTGCAGTCTGTGTGTCGATCCACCACCACTACTACTACTATACTCTCTCTCTCTATCTCTCTCCCCCCTCCCTCTCTCTTCCTCAGACATCACCCTGCAGTGGCTCATCCAACACTCCAAGTCCAGAAGAAGCTGAAGATGGCGCCGTTCCAGGCTCACAGGCCTGCTCTGAGACCTGCCTCCGTGAAGTTTACCCCAGTGCTCCTCCTGCTTTGTCTCCTCCCCCTGCTCCTCCTCCTGCACCACCATACTCTCTGCACCAGTGCAGGGCTGTGGTCTCTGTACAGCACTGCCTCCACCCCCGTCAACTGTCTGGACTTAGAAGGTGGACTGTGGTCATCGCTCGGTGAAGACTTGGACTCTGGTATCTGTCCCCCGTCTCTGTCTCTGTCATGGACTGGCTTTTCACAGCTTTTCAGGTGTTTTCTCTCTTTGTTGCAGATAATTAGAGTCGGTTTTTTGTTGTTGTTATTGTTCTGGTGCCACTCTGAACTCGATTATTGCCAAATGAAGCAGGTTGCACTTGAAGATTTGCCAATGATTGAAAGTTAACGTGTGTTCTTCTGACACAGGCTACAGGTCAGAGGTCAGAGGTCAGAGTGTGAACAGCCATTGTGTTTGTGACACAGCAGCAGGTGTGTTAAGTGCCTTTGGCCGAGTGAAGAAGTGAGTCTCCTGACAACACACTGACATGAACCCCAAACGGTAGAAAATCAAACATCACTAACGCCACCTGTTGACAATCTGATGTATGTTCTCGAATCATGTCGGAAAAACAGACCTGTGTCCACTAGGAGTGAAGCTGTTACATTCAGACCAGCTGCCTGCTGGCCGTGTGTGTGTGTTAGATGTGTGTGTGCGTGTGCCTTTTTTAACAATTACTTTTATCCTGTGACTTTAACTGTCCGCTGACTGTTGTTTTTATGTCTCAGGTTGTTTTAAAAAATGCGTCCTGTTGCTGTTTTGCTCAAGGTTAGAGAACAGAACAGATGACAGTAGTGGAGTTCAGAGCGCGGGACGTCTGATGTCATCCATGTCCTTCACTGGCCGTGGTGTGAGTCCTGGGGCCACAGGTTTAGCCACAGACATGACGCTCTGCCTTTTCTCTGCAGCAGAGTGAACTCTTATCCACTGAGCTCTAAAACCACCTCTGTTATTATGTGTTTGTTTTAGCTCCTTATGTGACACATGTACTGCAGCAGTCTGTGATGGTCGTATAAACCTCCATGTGGGGACCACAACAGCATTGGGGGGGAGGGGTGTATGAGTGGGTGACAGTGTGGATTAATCTGAAGAAAAGCTTTTGTTACCTGTTATAACCAATGAGCAGTTTGTATGTGCATGTACTACACTAACCCACATTTAACTGCAGGCTTTGTAAATAAGAAAATAAGAAAAGATCGTTTTTATTCACTGATTCATGTTGCTGCATTCTTTCCCTGTGATCGCTATTAAATTTGTTTTTTATTTTTACGGATCTTCGTGTCTCCTAGTTTAACCTCGGTTGGTTTAAAGTTCACTCAGTCACTGCTAGATGGCAGCAGAGGCCCTTGAAAGGATACGAGTGCGCTGTTAAGTCGTTTTCTGTAAGTCCACAAAATTAGAAATAATTACAATTATTATTAATAATAGTTCATTATAATAAATAATAACATCAGTGGTGGTGATAATATTAATAGAGTAAAGAGTTATGTCTATTATAACCTGTTTATAACAGTGAATCTACTCATTCTGTGCATTGACATACCACTGAATGGTCACAGGCGGCGCTGTTGGCCTGTGGTTATTTTGACAATTTAGCCCTCCTGAAGAAATGATTGGAGCAAACCTTCATCCAGAGCCCTCTGTTCCCACAATGCACCTGGTCGTTGCATGTTCACACAGAGCAAACGGCTGGCTATAACTTTTAATGGCACTGGTACTTTAAGTACTGTAACTCCCTGCTAACGCTAGGACAAGTGTTTGGAACATGTTGAGAACCAGGGAGCCATAAAACCAATAATGTTCTTGCAGCTCAGCCAGTGCTGTCAGAGCAGGAAAACTTAATTAATCTCATTTCTTACAGGCAGCGTTTAATGAACAGCTGCTGGCACTGGGTGGATGCCAGGCCTGTAGTTAGGAGGTGTGGACAGACGGAGGTGTGAGGTGATGGATTCCACGGGTGAGTCGAGACCACAGCCGGAGTGTGTCGGAGCGGGGATTATGTGTGTGGGTTATAACTGCGGTGACCGCAGAAGAATGAAGTGTTGGTCGCCCTGTAGGATGTATACAGGCGGAGGTCGTGGAGGTGACCCCCAGGTGTGACAGGCTCTCAGTGCAGTTACACTCCATTACCAATAGGCTCATTATGTAATAAGCGTTTTACACATGTCACCTGTCACATGTGTTCACACCATTCAGTCCGTCTGAGTAAACCTGAGTCTGAAACCAGTGCAACGGATCAATGACTTGATGATATCAGTGATCGTGAATGATCTGTTCAGGTGACCTCAGTGTTGGGGCTTTGTCTTCTAGCAGGAAGGTCACCAGTTTGATCCCCAGCACCACCTGCTGGTCCCTTTGTATGGAGTTCTCTATGTGTTTGTGACCCAGTGATGGACTGTCCAGGGTGTGAGGCCGCCCTCCCCTGATGACCCCTGGGATTGACTCCAGCTTCACCCTTGACCCTGAAAAGGACTGAGATGTAGAAGATGGATGGATGGATGGTTGGATGGAGGCCTGACCTGGTCCCCCCACACACACTCAGCAGTATTGGAGGCTGCTGTGTGCCATGCAGTTGTGTATGAACCATGAGACTATCCACACACGCTGGTTACTGCTGAGTTATGGCCCACGCGGGGCCTTGAATGAAGTGTTTGCAGATGCCCGACGCTGCCCCGCCTCCACACCGCTAATCCCCAACCCTTCATTTTTAACAACGTTAGGAAGAACAGAACTGACCTGTGTTCTGTTGAACGCTCCAGGGAGAAACTTCACATCGGTGCCACAGTGTACAGAATACAGTCCCACAAACCACTGAGCTTTCTCTGTCTTATATGTATGCATTCTGGTAAAATAACGATTTGATAATAATAACAATACTAATAATAATTACGAATAATTACTAATAATAATAGTTAAATATCTGGTGGCACTTTGGCCCAGAGGAAATGTCTCTGTCATTGGTGTGGAACCCCAGGGTTCACCTCCTGGGTAAGATCCAATCCCTGTTAGGGCGGTTGGTACCTTCCAGTGGACTCACCACCTGCAGGAAGGTTCAGGGGGGTTGGTACGGTGGAGTGTGATTTGGGTGGAGACTGCTGTCCCCGTGACCTGGTAACGGATAGGCGGACGAAGATGGATGGATGGATGGTAGAATATCTGTGTTACCCAGAACTCCAGCATAAAAGTCTCCATCGTGTGTGTCGCTGCTCTGTGTCAGTCTGATCTGTTCAACTCTTCTCCTTGTATGATTATTATTATTATTGCACCAACAGAACAACCACTGTTGATGTGACAGAGTGTTGGTTGTATTTTTTTGTGGTTGTTTGTAAACCGTGACTTTTTGTCATATTTTGTGAATGTGCTGCTGCAGAAAAACCTCTGGGAACCTCCAAATGTAATAATTCCATTTCCCCTGGGAGGGAGCAAATCCTCGGGGCCTATTCTGTGCTCCAGCCTCCTCTCAGATAGCAGCGTCCCCCGTGGATGCTTTTTTTTTTTCTTGCCCTCACCTCACCGCTTCAGCTCTGACACTTTTTCCTTTTCCCTCTTTCCTCAGATTCCATTAAAAATCCCAACTCCAGCTCCTGGGGCTGATCAAAAAGAGCAGCTAATGCATTTTCTCTGCAGCTCTTATTTACATATAGATTGAGTATTTATCAGTGTTCATTTGAAGGCACAGTCACTGTAGTCCACTTTATTAAAGCATGTTGGACTTCTGTATATTTAATGAAAAGTTGATGTCCTGCCTGTAATTCTTTGAAGCAGTGAATGTGTGGTGTTGAATCCTAATGAAAAGGCTGTGAACAAGTGAACAAGGCTGGACATTTTCTTGTGGACACTGTGTGGACACAGGTGCGGTCATGGTACCTGCCATGTACCAGATATTTAAACACTAGGTTTGGGACTGGTCTGAAAAGACAGTGAGCTGGTCTTCTTGAACGATGACGTGCTGATTTAGTTGTTGAATACCGCGCTGTCATTGGATCTGCTTGAATGTTGTCTAAAGGTCGGGTTTGTCTGAACGTTGAGTTTAGACCAAGACCCGCTCCTGTGGTTCTTAAAGCTACAGTAGCAGGGAACCGTTGTCATTTCACATGGATTCCTTCAGTGGCCGTAGAGTCTGACAGAGAGTATTTGTTCCTGTGAACATCACATTTCTACTTCCTCTGTGTATTTTCTTTAATTGATCATCATTACAACATCACCTGGAACAGCAGGTCTCAAACTCTTGACTTTTTACCCGCTGTCTCCCCGAGTGCCACCAGTCTGACCAACACTACACTGTTCAGATAGGACCAGTTTATGGACTCTGTAAACAGTAACTTTAATAACTAAACAACTCACTATCAGTATCAGGCTCCCTGCCGTACCACTAGAGGGAGTGCAAGTACCACCAATGACATGCCTACCATAGTTTAAGAACCACAGCTCCTAGTAACATATTCACCAGTGTAAAATTGGCCCATTAGGTGGCAGTAATCTTCAGATCTGCAGGTAAAGTTAGCAGGGTTAGCTTGACCTAGCCTCTACCAGCGTACCACTTACACGTGCTCACATAATATTGACTACCACACTGATAACAACCGGTAAACTCTTCATTTGCTAGCGCGCTGGGAAAGCTGCGTGCTAAGTGTCTTCAGTGGTGTCAACAAAAACTAGTTAAAAGTTCTGACCCGGTTCACAGGATCAGGTTTATATAAAACTATGCACCAATATATGTGCATGATGGGTCTGAGCTTTGAAGGTGCGCTTTAGCACCACCTACAGTCATTCTTACCTTGCCTACAATAAGCCACAAAAAGTCATGACTCCCTATGTTGAACCACAGTGTGGTGATGATGTTGATGGGAGAATTACTGTAAAACTCAACTCTTTTAAAAACAAAACAAAAAACAAAGTATTGTGATGATTGTAGCTTCACAATTAGACTGGCTTATTCATTAACAACACACTGGACCCTGGGGGGTCTGTTGAAGACAATGTGTGGTCGGGGGGGCAACATTTGTGCAGAAAATGCGTCTGTTCTGATAAATGTAGTCAAAGAGAATTATCTCCTCTCTCTCTGCCTCCCTCCCTCCCTCCCTCTCGGTCTGTGTGCTAACAGCTTCGGCCGTGGGCTCCAGGAATCTGAGGATCTTTGTCTGCGTGTAGCATCAGGTATGAGTGCGTTGAGAGAACTTCACAGTGGCTGAGTGAGTCTCTTTATTCTCCACTCACCGTGGCTTCCAGGCTGTCAGTGGCTGAAAACCCCGTGGGTTGTGAAAAGAGAGTGTGACAGGACAAATGCATCACTGCAGGCGGGAATTCACGGGGCTGGGAGCTGGGACTGGGTGGGGGGAGGCGGGAGGGGAGGGGTTTAACAATGCAGCCAAATAATATACTGCAAACACAGAGTAGCAACCAAGAGCTGAGGCTGTTTCCACAGCGTGGGCTTTATTTCATGTCCAGACCTATAGGTGCTGGTTTTGTCTTACACTGTACACGGAGACGTTTAGGAGAGAGAACATTTCATTTTTATGTCCCTCTTCCTCTGTGTGATGAGAGTGGCTGCCAGAAAGAGTTGAACATTATTACCACCATCATCAGTCCTCTGAGTGAACCTTAATGAGCCTTGGACTGAGCGCTCACTTCAGGCTCCGCCCACTGACAGCTGGACTCAGAAACCTTTGAAACCGTCTCAGTCTTTTCACCGCTGCAGGTGCTCTGTCCAATCAAGGTTATTGTGATCCAAGGTCGTTCCCCGAAAGTACGCCACCTAGAGTCAGAGTAGACAGGAGCTAACATAAAAGGGTCAGGGTCACTGTCAGGGTCAGGGTCAGGGTTATCTAACCCTACAGGGATAAGGGTTAGCATGGATGAACGGTGATTCAGGAGGAGGCCAGCTGTGATTGGCTGCTCCTCCACTGCCTCACTCCTTTCTACTGCATTAGTTAAAGTGTTTTTTTCTTCTTTCTTTTCCATGAGTGAAGTTTGTAGTGCGTGTCTCTGGGGCAGCGTGATTTACGCTGCTCTTACTGTACACGGTCTCCCCTGTGGTTTGAGCTCCATTAAAGACTGATAGAATGGCTGAGGTTCTAACTGATGAGAAACATCTGCAGCCAGACCTGCCTCAGGTTCAGGATTATTATTAAAAAACTTGAACCACGTCGAACCACCTGCCTGGACGCACACGCTCCCCCACAGGACGCCGACGGAGAAGGGTCCAGAAAAGAGTCTCACAAATGCATTTTAGACGCCGAGCTTCTCGATGACGTTCTTTTTCCTTCCTGCAACTCACCGGCGTTTCCAACAATGTTTTCTCTGTGAGCTACTTCACCGAGGTGTCCGTGTGAGTTTGACTGACTTCTGCACGCAGGCGTTTCCAAGTGGCTGTTTGGATTTTGCATGTTGTTGTTGAGACTCTTCCAAAGCAAACTTTCCACTCATTAATTCTGTTGCCATGTTTTTGTGTGGTGTGTGTGTGTGTGTGTGTGTGGTGTGTGTGTTGCTGAGCCAGCGTCACAGTGTTGGGGTCTAATTAAAGAAGTGCTTGAACAGTGAGCAGGGAAAGTGCCTGGATACACAGGGAAGGGGACGAGGCCTGGAAGTCCACGTGGTTGGCGTCTCCTTCACACTCCTGCTGCTGAGAGCATGTGTTAGAACATGATTAAAGGTTAACTGTACGACATCAACGACATCGGTGCACAGCGTGCGTCGTTTCTTTGAGGCTCCTTCCATGAAGAACAATGACGGGAATGTTCTTCTTTTATTGTTATTTCTTTAGTCTCTGAAACGTAGATGAGGTGAATATATTGTATGTATATTCCAGCAGCAGAGCCAATCAATAAATACTGTGTCACTGCAGACAGACATTTGTCTGGTCTGTTGATCAGACTCACTCGTCTCACCTGCTGCCTGGGTATTTAAACCTCTCTCGCCCTCTCTCTGTCTTTGTCGCGTCATCGTGGCTGTGGTTCCTGTAGCTCTGGTCGGTGTTCTTCCTTCTATCGTGACACCTGTGTTCCTGCCTGGCCTGCGTTTCCTGGAGTTAAATGTAGTAATTTGGCAAACAGCATTGTCATTGCTCAGAATACTATTACAAGTGTAATACAACATGAAGTTCTTCCTGTCGAGCCACAACTGTGTGTTTAGCTGGACTTTCACACACCGCTGTTTCCACACGCAAAGATTCACAAAAAGAACATTTTGATGCTGTTTTAACTTTATTGGTTAGAAAAATGTTACTTAGATGACATGGGGAAAACTGACCTGAGAAGCTTCTAGTTTTATTACATTAGAATCAAGGCGACTCCGTCCATCCATCCATCTACCTGGAGGATGAATCCATAAAAACTCTGAAGGTATTGGAGGCCAGAGTGTGTGGATTCGACTGAACTGTGTTTTTCTTCTTCTACTCTGTGGTGCAGCACCATGTTCCAGCTCCCTGTTCTGTAGCATTAGCTGACAGGCTGAGGAGAACAATGTGCCCAGGGCTAAGTTCAACCATATGTTGGAAGTGATTTAGATCAGGATTAATGACAGAGCAGATTTCCACATGTGTCATTTAAAAAGAGTTGTTCTTAAAACCTCACTGCATTCAGGGGAACATTCTCTTCTTCTTCTGTCCGTTGGCTGCTCCCTTCAGTGGTCTGCTTATCTTTGATCCAGTGAATATCTCATCATCTTCATCTTCATCTCCTTCATACAAATAAAAACAACCGTCATTGTTCCACCTGTGTATTTCATGAACTCCTTACAGAATTATTCATAGAGTCCTGTACCAGAGTGAAGTGGCGTTTACTTCCTCTTGTTGCCGACCACAGGCCGACCTCCTGCAGCACCGGGTTAACTCAGGGTAAACACTGAAGGGAAATTATTATTTGCTCATGCGAAATTGGTTTCATTGGCTTTGGAGCGGAGCACAGACAAGTTCCTGGCCTGGAAGCACAAACAAGGCAGTGTGGGGAAGAGGGGAGGAGGAGGAGAGCAGGGGCGGTAAGACAGACAGAGGAGTACGATTTTTGTGAGCATTAAAAAAGGCCGTCTTTTGTTTCCTCCCTGACGTTTCCATTGTCTCCTCTGACTAATGGAATGTAGAGTCTGACAGTTGCACTTTTCCATTGCTTGTTGCCCCTCTCTGTGGTAGAGAGCTTCTGGAGTGTTGTCTTATTGACTGCAGCCCTGGTGGTCTTCTGAGCTGCAGACATGCAGAGCACCGGCCAACCATTGTCAACCTCCGTCTCCACCCTTTCCCACAGGCGCAGCACCTCACAGTCTTCAACTTGTCACACAGTCGTACGGTCTTTTTTTAAACTTCCACCTCTGCTCCGTCAGAGCGGAGGCTGGTTCCATTACTGCTCATTGACTTGTCTCCATTCAGACAGGAGAGCGTGGGTCCAGCTCTCTGTCTCCAGTCTGATGGATGGGCTGTCCGTCTTTATCTGTGCAGGATGCACGCCGCTCTGGCTGCGGCCCAGAGATTGTTTTATCAGGCTCTGACTTATAGAGCTGTCGTCCTCTCAGAACAAGGTTCCCAGGAACTGGGTCCAAACGGTCTGAGTCCTGTCTGTAGTCCTGCCACCCGTGGACCTTGGCCTGATGCCCCTGTGCCAGACACCCACTCAGGGACACATGCATTGATTTATGAGCTCCACCCCTGGATGTCAGCCTGTACAATTTAGAACCTCGTGGTATTAACTCCAGATTATGTTCTTTTTAGATTCAGTGTTTTATGGAATCGTCTTGTCTTAAGAAAAAAAAAAACAGAAAAATGTCTTTAATTTAGAGATTTTCTGGAAAAAAAACTTTAGTCCGTGTTTGAACTCGTTCTCTTATCCTACCACCGATGAACCACTGAAGAGGTTGTGGTGAGAGGGTGAGGGTGGGGGACACATAGGAAGTCCAGGCCCTGCTGCACATTCTGATTGTCCCAGGCAGATTGTCCAGCTGTCAGAGGGTGAGTGATCACATGATGCACCAGAAACTGAAGGAATGCACTCCACCGGGTTTATTTTCCTTTTCCATGGCTGCAGTCTGAGGGATGCTGATGCGTTCAGGTGAAACCTTTAAAACCAGGTCCATGTTTAAGACCAGTCTGAAGGTTCAAGGCTCGGACAGAGGACAGTAACGTCAGCTGTGACCTCGGCCGATAAAATATGAACGACTGTAGTAAAAAAAGATGAATAATTGATTTGTTCTCTGTGTTGATTGGAGCCGGAGCAGACGTGGTGATGCAGTTTGATTAAGCCGAGTGTGTGTGTGTGTGTGTGTGTGTGTGGTTTCCCTGTAGCTGTGGTGGGAAGTGTTTGTGTAACCCTTTGGATTATCATTAAATTCAGAACAATCATTCCATCCTGAATCACTTTGATTAAATTCCTCCACCGTGGTAATTAGAATGTTTCCTGTTTGTGCTCATAAATCTGTAGAAACGAAGACCAGTGGAGCCACACTCACGGCACCACGGCGCTTCTTCCTTTTGGCAAAAAAAGAAGAAGATTTAATTTAAAAAATGTAATAATTTTCTTAATGAAAGATGTCCTGTTAGGGCAGGAGAAATGATCTAGGTATTAGAGGCTTTTTAATTGGTTCATTACAAAATTGTATTTCTATGAAATATATTTGACACAATACATACATTATTATTATTATTATTGATAATAATAATCATGTTGAATTCGTTTTTATGACGTGTGTACTGTTTACGACTTGTGAGCACACACACACACACACACACACACGTCACCTCCTGTCCACTCCTGTCTCCCTCTCTGGTCCACAGACCACTACGTTATCAGACATTTATAGAAACACCAGTCTGTGTATCTTCAGTCTGATACAGGACACCAGGATTAGATGTTGAAATGTAGCCACGTCCCAGGAGGCCTCACTGTAGTACTCCAGGGACCAGGAGTGTTGCTGGTCCAGGCCCATGAAATGACGCACTCTTACAGGTTATTAATGAAAGACCTTAAATAGCGTAGGTATTCTGGAGAAGTGTGTTTTCAGGGCGTTGTATAAATAATTGTGACTGTGGTAATTACAAACAGCCAACAGACTTAAATGAAATGTGATATTTTAATGCAGGATGATTGAAATGATGCCACATATTTGATAAGACCGTGGACATGCTGTAAAACACATTAATTTGTCAAAGGATTGACGGTAGGAATAGCGCTGGATCACTAGGATTAATCCTAGCCTGCTGTTAGCCTGAGCAGGCTAGCTGCAGAGAATACATCACCATAGTAACTCAGTGACAACAAGTTAGCTACTGCATGTCCTGCCAGGATTAGCAACGTAGCCTTCGGTTTATCCTGGTTTTGTTGAATCCTCCCTGTTCTGGTAACAGGTCTGACCTGATGTGACCAGGTTGGTAGTACCAGTCCCTGCCAAGGTGACCTGTCACCACAGGCTCTTACAGCAGCCTGTCCGGAGTGTTCCGTCACTCCGGGGAGCTGTAAAAGTGTTAACACCATCTCAAAGCTCACACTGGTGTTAGAGAAAAGCCGGGTGACAAGAATAGATCCTGGATCTCATCGGGTCGGGGATGACTGTCCCATCTGCCCTCCAGGAGTCCGGTTCTAAAGCTGGCACCGTTGGATCGGAAACTGCTTCTACACGTGACCTCAGCTTCTGCTGATACTCTGAACACTCTGAGTCCCCTGATATAAAATCAGAGGTGAATGACTTCTGTCCTGTCTCCTGATGACTCATCGTCCACTGTAGAAGGTCTAGAAGGTTCCATGTTTGGGGTCACGTAGACACTTCCTTGTTGCACCTGAGAAAGTGAAAACATCCACCATGAGTTCACAATCTGCTGGGTCACATACAGAAACAAACCATTCACTCTTCAATTCACACCTTTGGTCCGTTTATGGTGAACAATTAATGTCAACTGGACATGTTCATGGACCGTGGGGAAAATTCAGGGCTTTTAGCACCAACTGCAGTTCTGGTTAATAAATGTAAAATTTTCTGAACATGAAACACGTTTGCTCAAGTAGTCAATTAAAACTTTGAAGTTAGAACTTTATATGTCTGTATCTGGGGTTAAAAGAACCTTAAAACTAGGAAACCTCTGCTCTGAGACGACTCTGAAGTCAAAGTTCAGGTTCTCTCAGATTATTTCTGCAAACATCCTTAGACAACAGACGAAGCAGAGGGTTTTGGACCGGGCTACGCAGGACGGAGATCAGATTCCTCTCTCAGTGGGTCCGTGGTCAGACAGCGGTCCGCCTGCTCAGTCCGTCACGTGGAGAGCGTCTGACTGAGATCCTATCAGAGCTGGTGGCACTGTGATCTGCAGACATTGTGGATTCTGAACTGTTCTCCATCTGCTCCATCTGATAAAGAGAGGAACGTGTAGGCCAGTTGAAACGCGGTCACCCAGAATTCATTGCGTGGTCAGATAAATACAAAGTCAAACACACACACACACACAGAGCAGCTGAAATAGTAGCAGTGTCTCTGGTTGGCATTTAAAAGAACATCTGACATCAACCTGCCCCCCCACCCCCCCAACCCCTCACATAAATATACAAAAGTGCTCATCGTGCTTCGTGTCTACAGCTGTGACAACATGCAGATGTTGTCAGGACCTGTGGTCGCTGCAGCTTCAGCCTCGGAGCTCCAGTGTTTGTTTAATAGACGAAGGATGATGAAAACTACCTCAGTGATGAACACTAGGGGGCTCAGGACTGGACTTCCTGATTATTCTGTGTTTATTGTTGCAGTCTTTTAACTGTGGTCATTATCCTGGCCCTCAGTGTTGACCTAGTGTTGGCTAATTGTTCCAAATGTTGTTTTTCTATTTCAAGTCTAATAGAATAATCTGCTTTAATTACAGAAAAAATATTGTCCTACTTTTTTTATAATTTTCTTATAACTATTTTCTTGTAGTTTTATAACATATTTCTTTGGTGATTAGAGTCTAATTGGCTTATGTGTACCTAATTATGGTTTAATCCCAAACCGGAAAAACACAAAATCCCAAATTCAGTTCTGTTTCTTGGTCCCAACTCTACAGTACTAAAGTACTGGAACTAATTATTCTGCATCATTGACTCCAGTCGTGTCACTGGCACATGTCAACTGTGTCCCTGTGTTTTCTAAATAATAACGGTGATTTAAGAGCTTACAAGTGTGAAGAAAAGGGTGCAGTCGTTCTCCGGTCCCAGGGTACGGAGCCAATGTCATCCTGACTGCAGCTGTTGGTGAAGGATTTTTCCTTTATAGCCCATTACCTCACCATAACTGGGTTATGAAAATATCATCACTCAAAACAGAGGGTGGCGCTCCACTGGCTGCTAAGACTGAGAGTAATGATAGGTCACTGTGGTCATAACTAATTCTGTGTGTTGTGTCCAGACACTCGAATCTCACGGCAGAAGGGATTTCGATTTTTGTGCGTAGTAGTATAAAAATACTCTCAACTGCTGTGATAGTACTTTCAGATCGTTAGGGAGTTACTTTTATCGGAGCCAAATTTGTAGAGAAAAAAGTTTAACAGGAAACTGTCATTGTGTCAAACATTTAACAGTGAATGGAGAAGAAAAAAGGTCAAATATACTGTAATTCCTGAAAGGACAGGAAGAAGCAGAGAAGAAGAGAAGACACAGGACAGAGGTATTTATTTAAATCTGGATTCTTCTCTGGGGCAGTCCCTTAAATGTCCCTGACCTTTGACCCCCTGTCTAATTAACCTCAGCAGCCACACTTTGTGTCCCGGTGCCGCAGCTCCACCGTCCTGCAGCTCTGTGACCCTGAGCTCAGATTCCTGCGATGCTTCGTCCCATCAGCAGTTCCCACATAAACCACACGGACAGGCGCGTGGCCACGGAGCAGTCAGGCGTAAATATGACTGTGATGTTCGACATACAGGCCTGTCAGGAGGGAAACGTCCTGGTGCAGAGGTGAGGAACAGAGCAGGGGAAAAAATGACAGGTCTAAGAAGATCTGAGGAGACCAGGAGCAACAAAGGCTCTCAACAAGGTGAGTTTCCATGGAGCAGAGAGGAAACACAACCAACAAGGTGGAGCAGTGAGAGTAAGTGGAGCCTAGAGAGCGCTTGACCTTATGCTTAATGTTCACTCCTCACTAAGCCCCTCTCTGTTTCTCTCTCTCTCCATTCATACACAGTTTATTTTCTAGGTCCTGATCTTAAGCAGCCCAGATAATTACCCCACCTTAACCCCCACCCCCACTCTAACTTAACCCTAATTATAATCCCAAACTAAAACTAAGTCTTTTACCTCTAATTAAGTAGGGAGGTGTAAAATGTCCTCGCAAGAACTCGTGTCCTCACCATTCAGGTTTTCCAACAGAAACATGTCCCCACAGGTATAGCAAAAACAGAACCACACACACACACACACACAGTGGTTTTGCTAAGATGTTTTTGTGGACTTGGATGGTTGATGTCCAGTTCTCAAACCTTCTGTCTGTGTTTTTTGTAGGTCTGGTCCAGTTTATTCAATGTCTGATGTTATTACAATGATAATTTAATCCCAGTTCAATTTCATCCCAGCTCCCTCTACAGGAGGTTCTGTGTTTTAAGATTTCATAATATTCTAACTTCCGACTGCAGGCGTCATCAGCATATACAGGATCTGTTTTTTTATAATCAATATTTAAGTTTTTTTATAGTCAAGGCACAGTGAGCGTCCTCAGACCTGGGTCGGTTCAGGACATCAAACCCAGGACAGTTTGGTGAGTGCTGTCCTGAGAGATTCCGCCTCATATTTGAACTGAAACATTTGAGTCATGAGAAAAAACCACTCGACACCAGTGAAACCAAACCAGTCCAGGTTGGACATGAATCACCTGCACCGACCCTGACGTCGCCCAAGTCTCATGTCTTTGAACTCGTCGTCCTGTCATCTTCATAAAGCAGATGAAATCATGACTGCAGCTCACCGTGAAAGATAATCCAGTAATTACAGGAGGTCAGGGCTCTCTCAGTCCTGTTGGTTGGTAAATGGAAGTGGGGTCTGACCTGGGGGCCCCCGATTCTCCCTGGCATGTGATGACATGCTTATTGTAGAGCCGTCACCTGCTGTGGGATCAGTTTGATTCCATTACATGCTGTAGGTGCCTGTGTCTTTGTGACTGCTCTTTTGTGTCACTGATCCTCCTTAAAGAGATAATCCGTCTTTTTTTTTATGTGTGAGTTGCCCAGAAGTGTCAACGTGAAGAAATCCTTCACAAACACAGACTTCACTGACTGTTGGATTAAAGAGGTTTAACTAAAGTCAAACTTTTATTTTGAAACAAACTAAGAAACATTTTCACATTAGTAAAACAGAAGGTTTTCATAGACTGTGACAGTACTACAATGGCAGTGACATCACCAAACATGTGATGTCATCAGAATACTGCCACAGTTGTCTTTGAGGTTTCAGCTCCTGGAACCTCAGTTCCTGTTTTGAGGTAAATTAGGTCTAACATGTCGTGGACTCATCAAAAATGTCACATCTTCTTCTCATCACTGTCCAGACTGATTTCACCTCCGTGTGTTTGTTCCACTTCTCCTCCACACGATGAAGTCAAATATACTGTAAATACTAGCTTTTTAGCATCTTTTTTTTGAACAATAAAAAAACAAAGTCTGAGTCGTCTGTCTCCAGAGTGAAACCAACGCTCCCTCTGTTGGACTGTCCTGATTGTCTCATCTCTCTCTGTTTGTCTGAGTCGTTGTTTCTCTCTCTGCTGATATCATTTCACTTGACTGAGGATCTGAGAAACTCACATCTGCTCATGACGTCTGTTTACAGTAAAGGTAAAACAACCTGCAGCCTCCCAGGGAAGGCCGTTTATATGAACTGTATTTATATTTACATCTTTTAGTTATATATTTCACAACAGTTTGACAGTGTTCTATTAGTCCGTAAATCATCCTCTAATATATCATAAAATTAAATCCTGGTTCACCCCTCAGAACTGTTGCAGTGGAGCGTATTAAACTCTGTTGAAGCTCAGCTCCAATGGGGCAGGACTGGATAGGTTATTTGGGGGGCACTGAGGGGGCTACATGCTATATGGTTTTTATATGTAGCAGTGATTGTGCTGATTGTGTTAAAACAGCACCAACAGTGGCTAAAAAAGTAACACACTAACACTGCAGGTCATTGTGTTGGTTTGGTGAGAGACGGTAAAGTCAGAATTGAGCTTCAACTGTGTGAAACATCCCAGTGTCTGACTGTGGTCGTGCAGACGGTTCTCATTAAGACGTGCTCAGGAGAAAACCACAGTTTGACTTTATTGAATTTAGAGCAGAAGACAGATTGTATTTCCTCTTATTTATGTTAAAGGGACTGTTGCCAGGAATGAGTGAGTCTAAGTCAACTCATATAGAAGTTCTTTAAGGTCACGGTGAGTATGAACACACACACACACACATACACAGAGACTCCATGTTGAAAACCTGATTATGTTTTTTTTCTTCAAGGTAAAATGAAAGGTTCATGGCTGTAACTGAAAACAACAGTCAGCTGACCTTTTCAAACCCACATGCTGTTTCAGACACACCTAACATGATGAAGGACCCACAGTGACAGTTTCCATGGTTGGCATAACCCTGACATGCACTCACTTGCACTTCAGTTTAGCAGAAAATGGGATTTTACCGTTGAAAAGGTGAAGATTTAAGATGGACTCGTTTCAACTTTAATAAGCAGGATTTTCCCAAAAGCGGATTAAATGTCTTTTGAAAAGACAGGAATTTCAATTTCCAGATATTTTAAAGTGACTCATTCCTGCCAGGTCTCCTGCTGATCAGCTAATAGGCTGTGATTGACAGGAAGGAGCCCCGCCCTCCTCCGACTCTCAAGTAGTGGTGGTGGGGGGGGGGGGGGGGGGGGGGGGGGGGGTCGGTCTTGGGTTTCATTTTAACTGATTTTTTCCTCTGACTAGGATCTACAGTTCAGCTTCTACTTTTTTCACTTCCTCCTGATGAATTCTCCTGCAGGTCGATGGATTCATGGCAAAGATATTTGCATACGTAGGTAGGGGGCGTAACTCCTCATTTGGCTCAATGCCACGTTGGGATTCACAAACGTACTGGGATTCTGAACCTACGTCAGTTTCTGGATCACCTGGTGCCCTGGGTATATACACCTCTCCTGTTCTGGTGACCCAATGAGAGTACCTGGAGAGAGTCTTCCTCGTGCTGCCTTCAGGTCCTGTCTGCTGACTCTCATGACAACAGTGACATGGTTCTGTTTCTTCTATGTTAAAGGGACTGTTGTCAGGAACGAGTGAGTCTAAGTCAACTCACGACAGACGTGACACTCCTCTTGTTAATATAAATGAACATTTGTCAAGCGGCGTGTGATGAAGGTCTAACAGAGCAAATCTTCTTCTTCTTCTTCTTCTATCAGCTGATTGGAGCTCAGGTTTCACCCAGCTCACAGCCTGGATCCATGTGCGTTCCAGATGTTTCCGTCAGGACAGACGTGCTGAGAGAAGTCACTCGGCACCACCTGTGGTCAACACTCTGACACAGTGGCATCCTTCATGAGAGCTGCTCAGGTGACCGCGCTGGTGAGAAGAACTGGAACTGTGTTTGGAGTGAAGGTGAGTTTTCAGAACGTAACTGTCTTCAGGAAATGGAAATAAGTGACAAGAACAGGTGAACGCTGCTGCGTCTGCTGACCTTCAGTCACCCTCTACAGCAGGGGTAGATGACTGTATAGATCAGGGGTCCCACAACCTCTGGTCCGCGGACCACTACCAGTCCATAAATCATTTGGTACTGGGCTGCAGTGGGACACAGTGGAAAAACAATGTACTTAATATTTACTAATTTACTTCATTCAAAGAAAATCCAGTCATATTTATTTACTTACTTCAAAGATATTCTGTCAATATTTTTAAATGTCATTCAGACTATGATACAACCAGAGTCTAAAAGATGTTTGATTTTAAAGATGTAATAATCCTTCAATGCTCAGCACCTTGGTACCAGCCTGTAGTACTAGGTGGTACTGGCTGACCAGTACTTGGAACAAAAACATCAGGGACCGCTGGTATGGATGTAACTACTCCATAACAGACTAATACATGATGCTGCAATTGATTATTATTTGATAGATTATAAAAACACCTTTAGTTTCTCAGGTTAAGAAACTCTGCTAAATGGACTTTACTAAATGCTTTTTGAGCTTCTGCGGGCCGCACAAAACAGTTTGGTGGGCCACATTTGGCCCCCGGGCCTTGAGTTTGACACATGCTCTACAGATTTATTCTTCTGGGGTGATCAGAGGTGCTGTAGGCCTGTGTGCTCACTGTCATTGTCATGACTGTTACTAATTAAAAAAAAGAAATCAGTGAAGTGATGTCGGTACAAACACTGTTTTTATTATATCATAATATGAGCTGTTACTGCAGTCCATGTGTAGACGCTGTGTTTGTATGGCCGGGCTTCTCTCTGGGCCGTGAGTGTGGTGTGTAAGTGTGGGCAGTAAAAGTGTGTGTTGGCTCTGACTGAGCCTGTGGTCTGGACTAGTTATTACAGGTTACTGTGGTCTCAGAGGGACACATGCATCCACAGAAACCTCCAGAATTAGTCGGTGAGTCTGAAGCCAAAACCTCAGGATTAGAAAATGATGGGTTACTTCGAACATATTTACCCCCGGGTCTGCCACAAGGAATACTCTGTCACCGAGAGGTGTGTGGAGGGAGGGGTGGCAGGAGGGGACATAACACATTCAGGGTTAAATTTTTAGAGTGTTTGGAGCAGAAGTAGAGGAGAGGAAATGAAGGTTGCAGTGAAGAAGCACAGAGGAAGGACCCTGTGGTTTGGCCTCGCTTTGTAAACTTTCTTGACTCCAGGCAAAAAAAAAAAAAAAAAAAATGAAGCCTTGTCTCTGGTTCGGACTCAACAGCTTGGACAAGAGCAGCTGTGTTTGATCATCCCATGCATTCACTGTGAATAAAACACATCTCTGTTTGTGGGGAAAGACAACACACACTTTTGATCTAAACATCAAGGTTTTCATCTCTCTGCCCAAAGCATCTCTGAACAAAATGAGAGATTCTGATGGTCTTCAAAGGAGACGCAGGAAATCTATAAGCCGTTTGGGCGGAGCCTTTCATCAATATGACATGAGGCTCATGGTTCCCATGAAGCTGGCAGAAGGGTTTTGTTTTTCCTTCTCGACTGCAGAGGGAACTGTGGGAATGTGAAGAAGAAATGTGTGGACACTCAAAACACAGTAGGTCTTGACAGGTTGGAGGTCCAGCACAATGAGGGCTTTGTAGAGGTCGCTCTGTGGTCGGAGGTGTTTTAATTGGTGGAAGCTGGGTGAAGGCAGTGGGCCCCCTGCTGGATCATCACAGCCTGAAGCTTGATACATGCTCCACAAGAACCCAAAAATGTGTTCCTCCTTCCAGGGCTGAGAGAAAACTTGACTTTTTTTTTCCTTCCAGGGCTGAGAGAAAACTTGACTCTTTTTTTTTTCTCCCCTCAGCTTTGGTTTGGGATGTTCCTCACAAGAGAAGTTTGGGAGAACTTTAATCTTGTGGGGTGTTTGAAGTGGGCGTGGCTAAAGTGGTAAAATATGCCGGCACGTTTACAGTGAACACCCTAGATACGAGCTTCCAGAAATACGAGTATTTTAAAGATTTTGTTTCTGATACGAGGAAGTATCTAGGTATGAGTCCGCAACTGAGGTCGAAATGTGAAAATCCCGTGCATACAGGTTCCTACGGATATAATCCTTCTCCTACCTCGCTTGGTCATTTGACCAAATTTTCTGATGTTTAGATAGGGGGTCATTTGAATTGATTTTAATAATGAATTCATAGTATATTTCCAGTGGACTGGAACAAATCGGATTAGTTATTTTGAATGGGGAAAATTCGATCAAGATACGAGTGGATCGAGACACTAGTGCTGTTGTGGAATGGATTAAACTAATATCTAGGGAGTCCACTGTTCCAGATGGTAGAAATCATGATAGACAGACTGGTGGATGGATAATTATTTACATATTATATTTAAAACTGCATTATTTTATTGAACAAAGTTATATAAGTTATATTTCTCCCTGTTCTGCCACTGGTGTCTGCTCCAGAGGTCAAATACCTTCTTCTATCATCATCATCATCATCATCACTGTTATCATCACTGCCAGCAGCAGCAGCAGCAGCAGCAGCAGCAGCAGCAGCAGCAGCCTCAGTCTTCTGTTCTCCTGACCTCCCTCCAGATCTGGAGGTCAAATACAAAGATGTAATTGTGTGAAGCGGTGGACGGTGGAAGAACAAACTAGTTTATTCATCTTCCCTCACTCTCCACCTTCTTCAACTCTCTATCTCCATCTCCACTCACTTCACACTGAACATCCACAAAGGGAAGGTCATTATCTGGCCCAGGGCTAAATGAAGCGTCGCTGACAATGATGGAAATCACAACAAATCTCTCATTACAGGGAGCATCAGTCCAGGAGAGGAGTTTTGGGTCTCGTGGCAGGACGTTGTGGTTGGTTGACCTGGAACTGATTCTGTTTATGGACGGACTGGAGGGAAATCCTGGAGCCTCAGAAAGAAAAGTGATAATAGAGCTGCTGTGTGCTGTTCTATATTTCTATATGCTGTTAAGTGTTTCTATCAGCTGTGGTCGAATGTTCTTCAAGTCAAACGGAGGAGTTGACAGGAATGTCACTCAACACTACAGGGAATGAAATAAACAAAAGTCCCCAGGCCTGACTGACCTCCAGGCCTTTATATTGTCACTGAGAGTGACCCCCAGAATACCTGACCACCACCAGCCCCCTCCCTTAAATACTCAGTGCCAACAACAACTGGTTGAAGTGGATGATGTAAAAGATTCTGCTGGTCATCGAAGTGAACGTGTGTTTGTTGTCAACGTTGGATCATTAAAACTAGACTCTGACTCTGAGGCTGGATTTACAGGATGAAGAATTATAACTCATTACATTATCAGTTCTTAAGGATCTGTTTTCATTTCCCTCAGTCACCACGTAAACATCCATCGTACGTGAGTAAGACGCTGAGTCAGGGCAAATATTCAACTCAATACTCTACTGTACATCACTGGATACACACTCAGAGTCATTACTGTAGTCACTTCCTTCTGCTCTACCTTCATAAATATGTCCAGTGTGACGAATATATATAAAGTACCCGAGTATATTTTTGTACTATATAAATCCTCCTCACTCCAACATATAAACCCTCTCCTCTGGTCTGTTTGTCATGAATGACTTTTCAGATGTCAACAGTGACAGCAGTTAATGGAGTTCACAGTAAAACTACACCAGGAGTTTCAGGACATTTAATCTGCCTGTGAGACTTTATTAGAGACCAGGGGAGAATCGCTTCTTCCAGGATCCCGGCTGTATTTCTGCTCTACCTTTTTTCTCCGTCCTTCCTGTCAAAGTGACATTTACATTTCCTCTCAATAATTCTCTGCTAACAATGACTTTTATAGACGACCGTTTTCCTGGGCTGTAAACTGAACTCAGTTTCACTGCTGACACAGTAGCCCGTGTACTTTCCCAGTATCACCGTGGGATGTGTTTCACAGCCTGATCTCAGGAACCACACAGTACAGAAGCAGAAGATCTGTCAAACTTCCAACCATCGACACTCCAACAAGCCTCCTGCTCCTTCAGCCACATGGTACGGTCCGAGACGACGGCTGCAGGAAAGGTGTGTCATCAACATGACAGTAGACCTCGGCCTAAAACCTCAGCCCACTACTGTGTCGTAAACCAAACCGTCAAATCTGTGTGACCCACATCTTAATTGTCATCCACCAGTGGACCAGTGGTGTAACCTGACACCGAGCCACAGAACCAGCGAACACAGAGGAACACCATCTTTACCAGCGCTCAGGTTGCAGTAGAGACTCATTAGGACTTCCACACGACACGGTGTCAAACTGTGTCTCATAAAACCCCAGACCGTGGCAGTTGTGGGGGCAATGTAGCTCACTCGCAAGGGTCTTGTTTGTACAGGGCTGGTGGTGGGGGTAAGAGCGCTGGGCTGCAGGGATCTGTTTTATAAGCCTCTGCCTCCAGGGGCCCCCGTTCACAGCAGTGTGGGAAAAGGAGGCCAGGAGTCAGGTTGTTGGGGGGATTCTTTACGATGCATTGTCCAATGAAGGTAAAGGTGGAGGACCTGAGGGCTGTGACCCCTGTGACCTCAGCGCTGTGTCTACAGATTAGTCACGACCACTTACATGTTTGATGGTTTCCTGTTAATGAGTAAATTCGCTGATTTACGCTGATGAGCAGCCGTAGGTTTTGTGGCTCATGGTTCTCTGTGGTTCTCCATGGTTCCCCTGTATCAGATGTTTGAAGTCAGGATGAGTCTGTGGTCTGAGCAAACATCCACATCTTAGAGCTTCTGTAAATCTGCTCCGGTCCAGGCCTGAATCAGCCGACGCCACGGTTAATGACTCAGATGAGTCAGCTGTAACCTCAAACTTTTCAACCTTTAAAAACTAGACTATTAGTTAGTCACCGTTACTAACTACAGCACTGGAGGATTAGAAATGAACTGGACTGTCAGGTCTTTATATGAAGTGTTTACAGTTGAGTTATTTTCCTCAATTCCGCTCATTTTGGGTGTTTTGTTTCTCCACTTCCTGGCCCCGCCTCCTGTGTTTCCCTCCACAGTGATGGTCGAACCTTCTGTGTCTTGTTAACTCCTCTGTATAAACACCTCCCACTCTGTTGTCTTCCACCAGTGGACCACTGTTGTGTTTTTGTGGCGCTGCCTCCTCAACTGGACCGTTTCATAGTCCTTGTCCCTTTTACTTGTTGTCAAACCGGCCTGACGTTACAACAAGTGTTTCATGTAACAAAGTATCCAGGGTTTGACAACAGTTCTGCCAACTGTTCTCTGTCTGTCAATGATGTTGAACGGTCACAGAAATCCTCGCTCATTTCAACCTCCTTGGGAGCCTCATGACAAACATCTGGCACCAGTTGTTTACGGCACCCTAACCCTCGCGATGAGTCGATGGAACCTGAGACCGCGTACGTTCCCAAGTGTTCACGATGTGCTTCGTCTCCACTGCTCCAGCGCTGAGCCATCCGGCCCAGACCGCAACAGATGTTGGAGCACATACTTTTGTAAATATTTACTCTGGTCGGCAGCGTCACTGACACAGGAGCGCGTCACGCTCTGTGATTTTCAGTTCTGTCCTCCAGACTCAGACGGCGAGGTCTCTGAAATGCCCGTGAGGACGTGAGTGCTGAGGCCCTGACACAGGAGAAGGGACATGGATGGAGTCACACAGACCCATGGAGCCGTTACGTGTTCCATGTTCTTCCTGTAGAGCCTAGCAGAGAGTGGTCGACATGCACTAACAGAAAGCCCCCAGATGATTGGCCTGATTAGATCAGCTAATATTAATTTACCATTGTTTGTTTAATAAATGGAGGATAATCCCTGGATTAACCTCTCCCAGGAGAACACATGTGAAACAAGGACTCTGGGAGTCCAGGCTGCAAGGAATCACGTTCCGGCTGATATGAAGCCTGACCTGCTGCCAAGTGATGTTTCCCTGGAGACAGAGGTCAAAATGTGGCCTGGTGCTCACGGCCCACTTCTCTCTAATGAAGATAAAGTGGGCATGCTGCTCGGCCGTCTGCCTGGATGTGCACCATTACTACAGTTAATTGGTAATTACTATTAATCAGCAAAAGAGGGGCTTTTCAAAGAGACACAGTTAAACTGACTGATGAAAGTTTAACTTTAACCGATCCATCCAGGTCCAAGAGCTCGGCCTCCCTGTGGTTGGAACAATCACCACTTCCTGTCTATGATTCATTCAAAAGGAACTTATTTGGACCGCAGTTGGATTATTAACACACTTGTGTTAATTACGGGAAGACCTTAAGACGTTTTTGTGTAACCTTGGCAACGGTTATGCAATCAGGGAGAGATGGCCTGACTCCTGCACAGGTGGTGTTAGTGGGTGGAGCAACATGATCCGAGGGGCGGGGTTATGGTAATCGCCTTCTTGTGATGTCACACAGTGAAATCAGAACAGCTGGGTTTGAGAAACATTTCCAGATTTTGTGGGATTATAAAAAAATAAAAAATCTTAGAGTGAGCGAACACAAAGTCACTTTGAAGAATATTTGTCCTTTAAAACACCAATAAAACATCTACTCTACTACGACACTAACAGTGTATTAATGACGCCGGCTCTTGGAGGCTCTCTAATCACTTGTTTTAACACAGCTGTGTTCTGCTTGTCTCAGCCGCGTTTCTAAAGAAACGACATGGTGTCAGACATGATCTTACATGTTGGATCCATGTAGCTGGCAGAGATTCGTTCTGCTGCCAGTGAGAAGCTCCAGAAGGGAATAAAAGCATTAATTATGTATCATTTGAATGATTATACAAGTGGAGGAGATAAGAGGGTGAGCAGCCATCTCCAGCCTGACTGTGTTGGTACAGCATGTCTCATTAGCACCATTCCCACAGCTGGATGTGGACTAACCAGACAACCTGCACTCACTCTCTAATTAGCTCCTCTGGAACTGCATGCACCCCCCCCCCCCACTCCTCCCCCCCAGAGCTCAGCACTGGGCTTCACGGTGGGGGCCCAGCTCTGCTTTGCTATGCAGGGGGTGAGAGATATTGATTGTGCTTCTTTAATGATAAATTCCCTTTGTGCACCGACTGACAGCGAGGTGTGGAGAACTGTGCAGAACTCTCCTCCGTGCCATGGCTTTGGCCAGGAGAAATGTGTGAAATTGATCTTGGGAATTTGAAATTTGAACAAAAATCTGATGCAACTCTGTGTGTTTTGAGGAAGGAGCAGACTTGGAGAAGTGGAGCTCAGGAGATGTTTAACCAAGGTCTTTCAAAAGATTTGAAGGCCAGACTATATAAACCACGACTGATCCTGAGCGACAGTGTTGTTTACGATACCCGACCGAGCGTCACTGGTTAACAAGAATCTGACAGATTGGACACGGGCAGCACCGGGCCAACCCAGGGAGTGAAGGATGAGGTTAAAAGGTCACACAGTGGGTCAGAGACTGGCTCTTGCTGCAGTCGTCTCTGGATGAGCTCCGGGTGTTGGGTGTCTCCACTCAACATGCCAGCATTTATTTAGCACCAAGCAACAAGTTGTGGGGAAACCTAAGCTGGTTGCAGCCGGACGGCCTCTCCTCCTTCAGAAGGAGCCGCAGGATCCTCGTGGCATCTCCTCACTCTCCCGACTCTCCCCCATTAGGTGACGTAAGAAGCATCTTTTAGCCTCCATCTGAGCTTTCCTACCACAGCCAAGTTAACGTCTCTTGTGTTACACAGCATGCTGGGTAATCTGTCAATGATGGCCCAAGGGCAGATGCAGAGAGTTCTCACAGGAGAGGCCGTCAGTCAACCTGAAAATGGCCATTTGAAAAGCAGTCTGTAGACCGATGAGAAATACACATATTTGTCCTTTAACTTCACCTGATTCAGCCCTAAACCAAAATTCAGAATGTCAGAAGAACAAACACAGGTCTGTATCCACAGACAACAGACAGAGTTTTTACATCGGTGAAGTCTCTGCCTTATTTCAACTCATCTGTTTTAGTTTTTAAAAATTAAGGACTGAGGAAAAACAATCACAACCAAACACCTCATCTCTTTGGTTGGAGTGAAGAGAAACAGACGTCTGATCTTCCCATGACTTCCTGTAGTGTCACATTACCATAATCGCCCGCTCAGCCGTAACACCTCATCAGCAGATTCATGTAAAGAGCATGTTTTCAATCATGACTTTCATCCAGTTCCTCTTTCCACCTAATAATCTGTGAAGCCACCAGTCATTTGTGGATTAGAGTTGGGGAGCTGATACTGCAGAGGTCAGAAAGACATCAAGAACAAAACAACAAAACAGTAAAGTCAGACGGAGAGATGATGTCATCTGTGTCAAGGCTGCTGTGGTTGAATTGTCTACCCTACCCTAACCTAACCTAACCTAAACTAACCTAAACTAACCTAACCTAACCTAAACTAACCTAAACTAACCTAACCTAACCTAACTTAACCTACCCTAACCTAACCTAACCTAACCTAAACTAACCTAACCTAACCTAACTTAACCTACCCTAACCTAACCTAACCTAAACTAACTTAACCTAACCTAACCTAACCTAACTTAACCTACCCTAACCTAACCTAACCTAACTTAACCTAACCTAACCTAACCTAAACTAACCTAACCTAACCTAACTTAACCTACCCTAACCTAACCTAACCTAACTTAACCTAAACTAACTTTTTCTCTACATGACATGCCTGTCTTTTATTTTGAAATCCAAGATTACACAGATTAACTACCTACCTACCAGGAAATTATCACAGCAGTGCAATTAAGGAGATTAAAAATGATGACATCATCACCTTATGAAATCTGGTTGTTTAATGTCACTGAGCATCAGGGATGGAGCAGTTGACTCCAGAGACGTGCAGGTAATTACCAGGCTGTGATGGGTGTAAACATCAGGTCGTCACTTGGGAACCCCCCCCCCCCCCCCCCCTCAGATGGAAATGTTTTTGCCCAGCATTCACTCACACAGTCTGAGCTCATTGTCTTAGTGGAGCCACAGAGACTCGTGCTAACAGCTGTACGTCTCGGTGTGGGCCAGGCTTGTTGTACATGTTTGTTGTGGTACAAGTGACAGAAACACTGTCATGGTTTAAGGAAAGGTAAAAACACTGTTATTGTCCAGTAGTGTGTACTTGTACTGCGTGTTAATTCTGATTTTACTACTTAGTACCCAGTGATGTACCCAGTCCGACGTTATCTGTGTCTCTGTGAAGTTTCAGAAATCAGATTGAGTGGAGTATCAGTCGGGCCGTCGTGTTTCTACCCCGACAGACGCAGTAATTATGTTTTCTCTGTGGTGAAGTAACACGCAGTGAGTTACTGCATCTACTGAAGTAACAGAACCTGATGTAACCTGCAGACTCAGGGATTTCTGTTCAACATGCAGAACGACACTGAACATGTGGAGCCGCTCTCTTCATTCCTCCAGCCACAAACCAAAGTTCATTTTCAACATTTCTGAACCACAATTATCACAGACATTGGTGTGAAACGTGCCGCAGGGCCGTGGAGCCGTGTGAGGAAACGAGGGTGAGGATAATCATTTCACGCTTATGAATGTGGCAAAGTGGTTAAGCAAAGGAAAAGAGCAGGGGATTTTTTTCAACATTCTTTGCATGCAATGCAGCCAATACGTGTGTGTGTGTGTGTGTGTGTGTGTGGTCTCAACTGTGTGGCAGTAACGTCTTCAGGAGGATTTTTTAATTTCCTCAAAAACACAGAACAATGTCTTCACGAAGTTACAGCAGACTCGGTGGTTTGTTGTCTGGCTGTTTATCACTTCACATGACACGTCAACACTCCGGAGAATTCCGATGAGTGAAATCTGAATTTTATCAGCTTGGGAAAAAAAATGCATCCCAGTTTTTCTGGAATGCAAGACAGATTTGCATGTATTTTTATGCAAAGAAAACCAACTGAAAAAGTCACTGTTGTTGTTGTTGTTGTGTTGTCCAGTGTGTTGTTGTTGTTGTGTTGTTTTGCTTGTGCACTGGTTCTACAGTGTGTGTCTGATTAGGTGAGAGTGCATTAACCACAGCCTGGGCCAGAGGTCGAGGTCTAAAAGGCGGACATTCAGCACAGTGTCACACAATGAACTGAAAGAAATTCTTCTCCAGTGAAAGCAGCTGACAGAACTGAGCTCCGGCTCATCTTTCCAGTCACACGGTGTGAAATTTCTGCTGAGAAGGTCAAAGCCCAGGCTGATGAGTTTAGGTCCAGAGCAGCAGAACGGTTTCCTCTCCTCCTCTCCTCCTCTCCTCCTCTCCTCTCCTTCATCTTTAAAAAAAGCTCCATTCAGCCTGTGTTGGCACTCAGTGCCTGGAAGTCGGACCTCAGTGGACCTCACCACACATTCTGCACCTTTCACTTCATTCAGCAGTGACTCTGAATGCAGCATGTCCAAGTAAAGGGTTTTTTTTTGGGGGGGAGGGGTCCTTTATGCTGTCCCTCAACATCACACTGTGTTTTTTGGCCAACTGTCATTTTTCTCTTCATCTGATTCTGACTCTTTAGAGGGAGTTGGGAAATAAATGTGTGTGATGATTTTAATGAGGAGGAGGAGGAAGTGATGAAGATCCAGGAGTTCAACACACAGTGGATATAAAGACGGACCTACACTCTACTCTACTCTGCTTTGTTTGTGTACTGCAGTATCTTCTCATGTTCCGTCACGTTCCGTGTCCTTCTGGATTCTTCTCTGACATCTCCTACTTCCTACTTGACCTTGGAGGACATTTCCAGGTGTGTGAGTTCCTCAGTGACAGAAATCATCAAAACCTGACAACAGAACCAGAACTACTGTAGGCTTAAACTGAGGAACATCACAGCAGCCCGGACCAGACAAATGTCATGTGACCATAAAAAATCAATTAAAGTTTGGAGCGTCCGACTCTCTGCAGCCCAGTCAGGTGTTGGTGTGCAACACTCCACACCGCTCACAACATTGGCTGCAATTTCTTGCTCAGCAGTCGCTGCCCTGACGCCACACGCACATCTGTATTTGATGGTGCTTTCAAGCTGAGTTCAAGGTAAGGTCACTGCAAATTACAAGAAAGGTCAGCTGTCTTTATGACACGACCACGACTGGTATTTTAACTGTAGACATTGACTTACGGCCGCGGCCTCTCGACGCCGACGCCGACTTCTTCTGCTGTGATTTTTATTTTACTTTAATTGACGATCAGATGTTCGACACTGACCTCAAACCTTTCTCAGTAACCACATCAACCAGCCGTCGGCCCAGACCTACGCCACAGTCCGCTGCACGGCTTCGTGTTTGGAGTCCTGAACCTGTTACTGCAGGATTACACAACACTGAGCCGTTCATTTCAGTGGTCCCTCTCATCCTTCACACCCAGCCTGACAGTAATGGGATGTCATAACCCAAACAAGACGGCGTTGGAACACGTTTAAATACCTAACCAGCTGTGAGCGAACGGAGAAGGAAACTCCTGGTTTGGGTTTGCTTAAAGTCTCATTCAATCATTGAGACTTGAGTCAGTTGAACAAGAAACTGAATCAATCACATTTTCTTCCCTTCATCTGTGGCTTTCACACCAGATGCTTCTCTCCACCCTAACTGGATTCAAACCAAGAACCATCGGTGTGGCACCAAATAGTGAAATAAATATATGATTTATCAATTAGCTAATTCAATAATCACAATCTGTAATAAAATAACATCCTTGATCTCCTGACACCGATGCTCAGATTTGTGAGAAAACTCAAAATAAATCTTCATAGAGTTGATGGATTTCCTGGTGGGATTCTTGGATATACTGTTGGTGGGATTCTGCCTGTACAGTTAATGCATGTATCACGGTCAATTCTGACATCACACAGAAAACATATTCCGTGTGTGTGTGTGTGTGTGTGAGTGTGTGTTGCGTCTCTACAGAACCATCACTGATCCTCTCACAGACAACAGACCTGCTCCTGGAGGAGAAATCCAGTGAGAGCGCAGCAGGAATGTGACCTGTGCTGGGTGTTTACCTCAGATAGTGTAACAGCTGTATTCATCTTCAGGGTGAATGTGTGAAGGATACACACTCTTTTGAAGAGCGAAGGACACAAAGACAGCGGGGATTTTACAGGTCAGAGTAATTACAGAGCGCTTTAAAGAGGCCGGTCAGAGGAGAAGCTGCTGTTTTAGACTCACATTACAACGGGCTGCAGCCCGACTGGGCCACAGGGATTACTGTGGGTACTGGTACTCCACTGGTACTCCATACAGACTGGTCTGTGTACTGATGGAGGTCTGTTAGGGTTTGTCAGTCACTAAAGTCCGATTTTATTGTCAATCACTGAACAACATAAAGAGACATTACATCATCAGTGAAGTCCTCGGAGCATCATGTGACCAACGTCAATATAAACAAAAGAAAGGAGATAAATGTTGTCTCTAATTTGACCTTTTATTTTGAAGGTGAAGGCTGGTCTTCTATCTGCTGTGACCTTTTCACCTTTTTAAAGAAGCTACAAAGACTTTTATTTTGACTCTACTCTTCACAGAGTCTACGGTTGTTTCTGATTGGACGACACTGATTGGACGGTCACTTTTATTGTAATTAATCAATTTATACACTGATAATAAAATGCCAATATTTTGTCCCTGTGCTCTGGTACTGTACTGTAGGACTGAGCACAGATACTGTGTACTGTACTGTACTGTACACGGTGGGACTGAGTAGAGGTACACTGTACTGTGTTGTACTTTCCTGTACCATACTGTGGGTACACAGTGTTGTGTTCTCTACTGTAGTATAGTTGTGTACAGAGGAACACATTAGTACCAGGTATTCTAGGAACAGTCCTCCTCACTTGTCACAGTGGGATCCTGCAGTCAAGACAGTGAAAGTATTTTTACTGCATTAACACATATGTTTCCACCTCGTATTAATAATTCATGTTTGAGTGGAGCAGACTGGCAGCAGCTGACATCCCTCAGGTGCAGAGCTGGAGGCTGCTGCAGGCTAATCTGTGCAGTGTAGAAATTATTTGGATCAGTGGTGAGTGAAATAGATGCTTAAAATAAAAAGTGTTATTTCTCACAAAGTCATTAGGACTCTAACATCAAAGCTGCTTTGTACTGAGTTGATTCAGATCAATGATCAGATCAGTTAGGTTCTGTCTGTGGATCTGCTTCAACATCACAGAAACTAGTCCTGTTTATTGCCTCCTGTTGTGTCAACTTTTCAGAGGACACGCTCCAGACCTGTGTGGACATACAGCAGTGCTGAAGACAACACCAGACTGTGACTGCCCTCGGAAGAAAAAGTCCAGATTCTAGGGCCGTTGTGACTGCAGTTGGCTGCTACAGTGCAGTTGACAGTGGTGGGCCAAAGTATGGAGCACGGGGCCAAACATGTGCACACGCTGCTTCCACAGAAATCTGTGAATCGCCACTTTGAACAGTCAAGAAATCAAGACCTTGGCGAGGGCTGATGGTTCACAAACCAGCCTTTGCAGCTGGGTGTGTGTGTGTGTGTGTGTGTGTACTCCAATAAAAACACACACTGCTTGTTCTTTCATTTTTGTAGTGAACAAATGGGAGTTGGTGTTGTATACAGTATATATATTACATTTTGGAATATATTTTAATAATAATAATGAATTATTATTATTAATAATATTTTTTTTTGCCACAGACAGTAGGTTAAGGTTCATTTCATTAGAAATGAGTCTAAAGCCAGGGTTCAGATGCTCTTTGCTGTTCCCTTATTTTAACAAAAGACCCGTCACCATGGAAACCACATACTCAACAACATTTTCAATTACTTTTTACATTTTGCTGTGTGAAGGCCACAGCACCTCAGAAGTCCAAATCAAAGCCTCAGGAATGAAAGCTGTGGCTCCTCCTGTGGATGAAGGTCATGATCAAACTGACTGTTAATAACTTCATCCTGTCGAGGAGGAGACGAGTCTGCGGCTCAGGATGGAGGGAGAGAAAGAGAACGACTGAAGGTGTGACTGTGTGCTGAGGGATTTAAAAATAAATCAAACAGACGCGGCAGAGCTTTGTGTCAGTGTGTGAGCACATTCTCACACGCGTGCACTCATTCATCAACACAAATCCTCTGCATACACCGCAGCCTCGGAGTCACTCAATAATTCAGCACAGAAAGGTTCTCTTCTCTTGTTTATCCTCTGTTTTTATCAGATATTCCTTTTGCTGGACCGTCCTCCCGGGAGCTACAGAGTGAAGCCGGAGAGTTCTTCCATCTCCATGTCACTGTGGATCAAACCGTGGCTTCCTGTCGGTTCAATCCAAGCTCTCTCAGCACAGCTACTGTACTGTCCTCCGCTGCTGTTTGGATCCATCCACGTTCATCTGTGTTGAGGACAAACATCTGTCTGTGTGTCTTTGTGGAGCAAATATCTGAACCTTTGTCGCTGTCATGGGGATGACAGGTGGCGCTAACAGCTACATTACAAAAAGAAAGAGAAAAACTAGATTTTCATTCACTTGTTTCAAAGTGTCTCATCAAAGGAAGGGGGCGGGGGCCCTCCACCACACATCAGTTGCCCTCAGATACGATGATACTCAAATGTCAATTGTTTTTGCTGCAAAGATTTAAAAGAGGGTCACTGAGTGTCATTTAATGTCAGAATTTAAACTAATGTTGACCGTCAGCTCAGAGAGGAGGACAGGAAATTCAGAGACGATTCTTCAGACTCATTATCCTGTCAATGGACCAACACTGTCCTGAAGACTCTTCTGATGTAAACAGCCACAGCAGGGGGGCAGGGAGGAGGGGGAGGTCCAGTGGTAGGACCCTCACCTACCCTGTTGTAGGTTCTGCAGTAAATTCATCAAGTCAGTCCAGGTGGACCTGTGTTTCAGTTTGGCATCTTCTTCTGCTGCTTCATCTGGTTGATGTTCTCAGGTTTCTTCACCAACATTTAATCCAACCTATGTGCTCTTCCTGACAAAACCATTTCCACATCATTTTCATCTTTCCTCTCATTTCTGGATTTTGAATCCTTATCTTACCCTGCTTCAGTGTCCTGCCTGTGGTGCAGGGGAGCTGTGCAGCAGGTTGCATGCTGGGATAGGGGGATTATCTGATCACCTGTGTCACACCGCATTTCCTCACCCTCTGTACTCGGAGAGCTGCGGGTGGTGTCCTCCAACCCCCACCTCCCTGCATTATATGTCAC
>NC_024317.1:14112840-14143673 GCF_000523025.1 Cynoglossus semilaevis
CGCTAATTTCTCACGAGAAAAGTCTGGATGGTGAAGACGCCGCCATGTTGGACCCCAGTGTCCACGTCAACAAAAGACCCTTTCATCCTTTTCTCATTCATGAAGATGGTCTGTTGTGCCCTGCAGACGTTCTGACACGTTCTCGACGTCGTTCCACTCATTTCCCAGTGACTCCAGGCTACAGCAGTGTTGCCTTTGTGTTCTACTGTACAAACCTCTCTTTCTTCACTCCACAAATGTACTTCTCTCAGTTTCTCTGGGCCAGACCGGGCCACTCTGAGGTTGTGTCTGGGCCACACGTGGCCCACGGGCCGTTATTTCTATATCTAACATCTAACAAAAGAACTCCCCATTTCAGGACAATATCCGAAGGTAGTATTGTCCTCTACAGGGTAACCTGGGTCAGAACCAGACCTCTGTGATCAGTGATTGGCTCCAGACTGAGCTTCTCATCAATCACACGATGACATCATCTGGGATCAGAACAACGTCTTCACACAGAGACTTTAGTCTTTCCTCTTTGTTTTACGTTGTATGACGTGTTTATGAGGAGAAGTCATCTGACAACAGAGACCCGCCCTCAAAAATGGTTACCGCTCTAATGACCTGGCACCAGTTCAACATCCACATGTCCTCAACATCCCTTTGTTTATCCTTTCACTATCAAATATCCTCCTGGGGCAGATGCACCAAATCTTCTCCTTTGTGCAGAGCCTGAAGAGGCAGCATTGAAAAAGAAAGTATTTTCTGCTGAGGCTGAAAGCTTCTTCTCTTCGTCTGCCAAAAGTCTCAAAAGTCAATTCCGTGTGAGGCCAGGGAGCGGATCAGTGGAAACAGTTCTTCAGGGGACACTGCCAACAGGTTGTATAAGGAGATCACACAAAGACTCAGGAACCAAAAAAAATAAAAATAAAAACCTCAACAGTTAGGAGTTGATATAAAGAAGTGTTTAATGAAGTCTGTTGATCTGGTCTGGAACGGACTGGACATTGGTCTCAGGACAGACTGAGGGGTTAATGTTTGACTTTGTGTGAGTGAGTGTGTGTGTGTGTGTGGAGGTGGGGGGATAATAATTAGATGTGTTTAAAGTCTAATGACTCTGTCACCTGGAGTTAAATGTCTGTACTTCAGGAGCTTGACATGGTCATGTGACCGTCATGTCTCCACCTGTTGTCTGCTGGCTCCGCCCACCACATATTTACACTGTGTAAAGGTAAAAATATATTGATGTACACAGAGTACACAGTGGTACTGTGGTTGGTGCTCTCGCCTTACAGCAGGAAGATCAGTGGTCGGATACAGTGATGCATTATGGGTTGAATATTGCTAGCCTACAACAGTGTTGCGTTTGAGGTCAGCTCTACTGGGAGTGAAGTTTTGTACAGTTGTACACAACCACTGTGTTGTGTTTGGTGATCAGTTCAGTAGCGTTGACGGTGTTATTCCTCTGGATCATAAATCAGTCCCAGGCTCTGGCCTTCACTGCTGCAGGCCATGTGTCGTCTTCAGAAATGGAGGCTGAAAGCAGCCCAGACATGCAGGCCCATCAGCCCCTGCAGCAGGGCGGCAGACAACAGACGTACAGTAGAGGTGCTTTCAGACCTCCACCTTCAACAGAGGCTTAGACACTTTGTTGCCAAGTCACCTGTCGCCCTCACAGACCACGGATCGGCCGGCGTCTGAGAGCAGAATAAAGGAGAGGCTTTATCTGTATCTTCAGAGCTCTCATGCAGGCATGTGTGGAAACTGTTCTCCAAACACAAAACAATGTGGGATGATTGGGCTCAGCAGAGCAGCATCAAAGTGAAGTACACTCTGAAAAGTCAGAGATGGTCTGGAGATAAGTTGGAGAATAATTCCTTCCTGCCTGTCTTTACTGGGTGAATTATGGCTGAAAGATTTATGGGTGAGGCTTATGAGCCAAGGTGGGGTTTTTTTTCTTCTTTTTTTCACCTGGACTCAGGTTTACATTTGCATTTCAGACACTGACAAATCACCAGAGTCAGAGTGAGATCGTAGTGTGGGTTTGAGGCGCACCCTCTGATAATGGAACTCCAATAGGAAGGTATGAACAGGTGAAGCAAAAAAAAAAAAAAAGTATTCTTAAAGAACATCAACAGGAGCGTGAAACTGCTCCACGTCTGCCCACAGCACATATTCCCCAACTTCCCCCTGGTCACTGTTTTAGTCTGAGGATGACGTTATTGGAGCGGTCAAGGATGTTGGAGAAGGAGGAAGTGATCTGCAGGAACAACACTGGTGAATAATAGTATCAGAGAGTTTGGTTCCCACAGAGAACTGAGATAAAACTGCACTTCTGGCACAGGAAACACTCCACACCTCAGCCAGTCCAGTTTACATGGTTGGCATGGAGATGGAGACACAGTGAAGTATCAGTTCCGGAGAACAAAAGATGGCACAAAGTCTGTGGTTTCACTGAGTGGGGTCACACCACTGTAACATGTCACCTTTCTCTGACCTCTGTCTCCTAGTACACCTTATATATACAGTACAATATCTAAAAATCAAAGTTGTTTTTTTTAACTGTTATCCAAATAAAACCAGCAGCATCACAACACTGTTTGCACATCATCTCAACTGTTTGCTATATTTAGTTGAGGACACACTTGTTTGTTCTTGCAGGCACATTAATTATCCAATCAAATGCATTCACGTCGGTGCTCCAAGCTCTCAGCGCTGACTTTGGTTTTCACATGTCTGTATGGGATAATGACGGGACTGCAGTCAGATCACAACATGTTCAGAGTCAACTGGTGCAGCAGGTTTAGGCTGTTCCAACACTCTGTCCTCCTCCCAGTGCAAACACAACAGCCCCTCATAGAGACGGTTGGTTCCTTGACAGGATCTGGAAGAACCTCGACCTCTGTGGCCTTTCACAGGAAGTGAGCGAGAGCCCAGAGGACTCACTGCAGCCTTATCCTCCAGGTTTCCATCACATCCTCAGGAAGCAGCCACTGAGTCAGACGTGGGCTCAGCAACAGCACCACAGACACAAGTGCACAGACTGTTGGTCCAGTCAATCAGAGCATGATTACCTATAAATAACAACAGGTCCACACCCCTTGTTTTCCTGCCAATAAGTACAAGAACATTGGAAAATATTCAGAACATCACGAACATGAATTGTTGGAGAGCGCTTTTTTCACTTTCAAAATTTAAAATTTAAGTTTGAACCCCCAAGCGGGCTGGTTTTGCCCCCGGGCCATATCTTTGACATCCCTGCTATAATACATTAATAAATGTTTCTGCAATTGATTATTATTCATACAAATATTTTTCATTGCTCTGTGTAGTAATTTTTTTTTTAATTTATCAGGTTAAGAAACTCTGCCTCATGGACTTTATTAAATGCTTTATGAGCTCCTGCGGGCCATACAAAATGACTTGACGGGCCACATTTGGCCCCTGGGCCTTGAGTTTGACACGTGATGTAAATGTTCCTTTAGGTAAGAAAAGTTTGTTTGATTCAAATTGAGTACAACCTCCACCTCCACCACCATCATCTCCTCATCAGCCACACCTACTACCTTTGTTTACATGTTTACTAGGTAAGAAAAGTTTGTTTGATTCAAACCATCATCTCCTCATCAGCCACACCCACTACCTTTGTTTACATGTGTTGTTTTTATGTGGCCTTTCTTGGGTTTGATGCTAAGTTTGAATGTAAACACATGAATGTTCCTCTGACATCATCCTCTTCTCTACACCCCTTAAGTGTCCTAACAGCTCATCATAAACTCCTTCCTGGTTTGGACCCTTCCAGAGAGTTTGAGTGGGAGGAAGAAGAAGAATGACGCACATGCGGCATGAATCATGTGTGACCCGCCCCGAGAACTTGTTGTGTTTTTTTTTTGTCATCATCTCACCACGGTGCTCACTGAATGAAATGACCATTCATGTTTGGTGGACGGATTATTTGTTCATATTTTACGTTGACAGCCAAGACAGGACCCCCAGAGACCCAGGCCCGGAGAACAGAGCTGCATTGAAAATCTCAAAGTGCTTTGGCCCAAGTTTTCCTCCACGGCTCATGTCCTGGACTGTGATTTTATTCAATTAGAGAATATTTACCTTTCACATCATGTCAGCGCTGATGTAGAGCAGCGGTGGGTAGAAGTTAACTCACCTGTTCCTCAGCACACACTTTCTATTGTTTCCCTCTGTATGCATGCACACAGACTGTCACTCAAACTCCCTCACACACACACATACACACACTCTCTGTGGTATGAGTTTATTATTTCAGTTTGGTCCGGACCAGTGACCAGGTCCTCGGTTCTTTCCCAACGTGTGAAGAGTGGAAGGAAATCAAAGCCATTTCCTTCATGTTGGCCGCTGTGGGTTGTGGTTCCCTAGGGCTGCTGGGGCGAGACTGGCTGTAAAGTACTGAGCCGTTCGAGTCTGGGAAGTTTGTGGAGCTCTGTATCCATCGCTGCCAAAATCAACAGAGGAAACTGTTGCTCAAAGGCATCAACCACAGGTAGGAAAAGGACTAATCCCTGCTCCGATGATCAGCTGCGTTCATTCACCGTGATCACAGGGTATGAAATCCTCTTCCTCCCTCTTCCTCCCTCACCTCTCACCGCTTTTTGTTCATTTGTCTTTTTACTTGACGGACACACAGCCACTCACCTCAGGGGATGAGAAAAGTTTGTTCTAAACACTCCGCCGTGCTGGAGCAGCTTTAACACTCTGCAGTGGTTCTCTGATGGAGATATGTTGCCTTTTTATTCTCATTTAAATGCTAATAACTTGGAGAACATCCTCTGCTGGGAGCAAAGCTTTTCTCTTATCTGGTCTCAGCACGAGGTGAGCACCTGCCTGCTGAATATGAAGCACTGGAAATCTGCCTGTTGCTGCGACAAGGTGTAAAGTGGACTTCCTGACATCAAGCACCACCTTGGTGGGTCAGTCTCCTCGAGACCTCCATGTTGTCCTTGATGATTCTCTGTCACTTCACTCAGAAGAACTAAGCAGAAATCGTTTGTTTTTTTCTGCTGAAGAACGTCTCAGGACTTCACAGTCTGGTGTGGGTCGTCCTTCTCTGTCTTCTTCTCATCTCCACTACAGCTAAAAACGGACTTTTGTCACAGTTTTGTTCATATATTTGTGTCTCTGAGTACCCACTCCTACAGTACCAGGTTCAGTACTAAGTAACCAGACTCCAACTTACAGTAGGTCCACAGTCTAAGGACATCAGGTCAAAGGTCACCAGTAGTTCAGGTCTCAATGACTTTTCTAAATCAACAGGGAACCGTTGGGAACAAAGATCGGTTCCCTTCCCTCCCAACAAGCTACTTTGTCGTGCTCTTACTTCTTGTCTCCTTAGCTGTTAGCTTGTTTCAGCTAACATTCCTGACTTTCTGACATGAGAAACAGAATTATGCACTTCCTGCAGCTCCTCTCAGACAGAGCCTGAGATCTTCATGGTCCACCTCCACGTATACGATAGCAGGTCTGTAGAGGATTCTGGGTCTCTGTGTCTGTTCACACACATTGAAACAGTAAAGATCACAAACCCTTATGTGAAAGCTGGCATCTGTTCATGCCTGGCAGGCAGTGGCCCACAGAGAGCAGTGTTCACACCTCAGCTGGAATGCAGGTTCCTCTGCACAGCACTGAAACAACTTCATACTCCACTTAGATAGATGTCAGCAGAGGCTGCGAGTCATGGACTGCCAAGATTCTTATCACAAATATTACACCCCGGGCCTTCATCTGGGAATTAAGAAGACATCTGAGGAGAGGTTCCACCTTAGACTGCCAACCTGCAGACCAACACAAAAACACAGGCACAAAAAAAACCAATGAGTCATTGTGTTTTTTCTTTTGGAAATGCTGTGTCAGAACGGGAATGTGCAATGATGTGGCTCCCCGAAAAAGATCCGTGGAGAGAGAAGGTTCTCCTCTAGAACGCACTGCAGTGACCCGGTTCTCTATGATTTCATTTGAATAAATATAACAATATGAATTTTATTTCATTTGAATAAATATAACAATATGTAATTATATGAAATATATATATGTAGGTATATATATATACACACACAGTGTATACTCACATAACAACTGTTCCTGTGATGTCACTGGGTTGTTTTTTGGAGCGGGTCCTTAGAGTCCAGTAACACATAACAGGAACGTTCCTAACTGGTACATCTTATAAGAGGACCTGGACGTCATGTGTATCCAGTTCTACAACATCATGAAGTAAAAGTTCTCCTCCTGACCTCAGCAAACAGCTGAACATGGCAGAAACTTTTCCTCCGAGTCTCTGAGCGGCTTTAGAAGTGAATCTGTCTGGTCCAATTTGGAGCCCAGGATTGAGTCAGCTGCAGATAATGCAGGTGTGAAAGGACGGTGAATGGACTGTGATTAAAGCTGAGTAAATGTTTAATTCTCTGAGCAGCCTCAGAAGCCTCACGTCAGTGTGTGAATAGAAGAGTGACATCAGGTGAATTATGTTCCTCACAGCTTTACCAAGATAACGACCTTTAATTTCTGACAGGTCTGAGTCGGCCTCCAGCTCATTGTCTGTGCCGCAGGTCAGGGAAATGGACTTGGACATGAAACAGAAATCAGTTTAAAAGTTGAAACGGATGTCAAACCTTCGTCCAGGTAAAAGGTGAGGCTGCGTTATCTCCGTTAAACAGCTCTTATTTGAGATGAAACTGATTCAGTGACAGCGACTGTTGATTTGAGACCACGTTGACAATTGAATCAAATCTTATTGAGCTTTTTCTCTCCACACCTCATGTGTGGGTGGCAGATGGAGCCGCACTGGTTGTCACAGCGATAGAAGAAAATACAGTCGACTGATCCAACGAAAGCAAACGCCTCCTTCTGGGGAGAAACTCTGTCAGACGGTGGCAGCTGCAGGAGAATTTGGTTTTATATTTCTGCAGAAAACAGATCAGAAATCACTGCTCCACTTGTCTACAGCACAGAGGCTTCCACCTCACACCAGCTCTTTATAAACAGAACTATTACATGTGAATAGACAGCGTTCTACAACACTGGTGTTCAACAGGGGGGCCACAACACCTAGGGAGCCCGCAGAGAAACTACATGGGTCCTAAAACTTTGGAATTTTTTTAGACATTTTTCAATTTTTACACAAAAACTCAAAGTGCACAAGTGGAACGACTTTACTCTAATAACTGTTTTAAATGAACCTGAACAAATAAAGGAAAAAGTTCATGTTATATATATATATATATATGAATGAAATGAAAACAAATATAGTCCATAATATTCTCCGGAATAATGTGAAAGATATTGCATACTTTAAAGATATTGTAGTATGTCGAAGTTTCATTCATTTTAGGAACAATGTTAAAAAAAATCTAAATTCATTAACATGCAGTGGTGGCAATATTTCCGAATTTATCGTACTGATAATATATCGTATTTGTACGATAAATGTAAGTATTTCAAAAAGCATTCATTCGATATAATAATAAGGATAACATGATTTTTCTTCACTTTCGATGTATTTATTTATTTTTAGTTTCTACGTCAGTATTAAGACACGAGTGGACCTTAACCTCCACCACCGCCAGACCGTGGCTGTGGGGGGCGGCCCAGCTCGAGCTTCCCGCCCTGTGGGTGTGTTTACGTCGAACGGGCCCCTGCATCCACCTGCTGTGTCCTGACTCCGCCAGTCACAAGACACTAACTTTGGCGAGGAGCACGGCTGCGTGTCCGCACGGACCTCCCTTTTCTGCTACACTTCCCTGGATTCCAGTTCTTCGAATCTCTCCCGGAGACGTGGATGGTCCACAGAAGCTCCTCACAGGAGACACAGAGAACCGGAGAACCTCCTTTTTCTCCTCCTTTAGTTTGTCGGAACACGCTGAAGTGCTCCGGTACCACAGAGCGTGTGCGCAGTGAGCGCAGGTGAAGCCAGAGAGAGCGGGGACTGTCCACAGGCAGCACCGGGATTCAAACTCCCAGAGTCCTGTTCTCCTGAGGACCAGAGGACCAGAGGACCTGAGGACCAGAGGACCAGAGGACCAGAGGACCTGAGAACCAGAGGACCAGAGGACCAGAGGACCTGAGGACCAGAGGACCAGAGGACCAGAGGACCTGAGGACCAGAGGACCAGAGGACCAGAGGACCTGAGGACCAGAGGACCAGAGGACCAGAGGACCTGAGGACCAGAGGACCAGAGGACCAGAGGACCTGAGAACCAGAGGACCAGAGGACCAGAGGACCTGAGAACCAGAGGACCAGAGGACCAGAGGACCTGAGGACCAGAGGACCAGAGGACCAGAGGACCAAGGATTGTTTATTTTCAATGACTTACAACAAGGTTGGACGTCAACTTGTGTTTGGAGCGGTGTAACTGCGAGGTAAAGGAGCATTATTATTATTATTATTATTATTATTATTATTATTATTATTATTATATATTTTTAATATTTAATAATCTTTTTATAATAATCATTTATTTCATTTTGCAGCATTATCAGCGTTATTATCATTTAAGGTAAATTAAATTCCAGTCAAATAATTATTACTGTTTTTAAATTATAAATATATTCCCGTTCTTCGTCCATTTTCACTGTCACATTTGCACTGATGGCGCTCCAGACACTGTTTACACTCCTCTGGTCCATGTGTGTCCACGGCTGCCAGTCTGATCCACAGTACACTCTGTGGATCATGTTCCACTAACATCCGAGTTAGTTCGCTTCTATTTCGACATAGACATAGACATAATAATTATAATAATAATAATAATAATAATGATGATGTGTTATTATGGTTGCAGCAGGAGGATTCAGTCTTTCAGTGTTTATTACATGCTCTTTATTTGTAAAATGTATCAATTTAAAATGTAAAATGATATTTAAACGAACAGAGAACATAAGGCACCGATGTGGGTTTTTTTTCCCCCCCAGAACGTGACTTTAATCAATACAAACAGACAAAGTTCATTTTCAGTCATTAGAAAGTTTTCACGAGACTAAAATGACCATATAAAAGTCTCTCTCTGTATGTGTGAGTGTGTGTGTGTGTGTGTGTGTGAGTTCATGTGCTGGTGTGAAGGACTTGGCCTCTGTTTCAGAATAAACAGCTGGATGCTCAACAAATTGTCAGTAAACAGCCTGGGTTTAAACAGCTGTCTGTGCTCATAAAGCAGGCAGACTGGGGTTCTGTGAAGGTGAGCTGGACCTGGTCCACATGTCCAGAACCGGTCCTGGAGAAACTCTCCTCTATCCAAACTGTTGATCGGACAGAGTAGTGTGTTAGTAGGCCGTGGAGGTGTAGAAGTTCTGATTGGTCCGTGAGGCCGTTCTCTGTGGTGACCCCTGGTGACTGACATTATTTAACCTTAGACCTCACTAATGGTCAGCCAGCTTCTGTTAGAGGCTTTGTTTAACCGTCCTGATTTAGTTTGTCATCACTTTCAGCAACAAGTTAATATTTTATTTTCACTGAAGCCTGTCGTGCGTCGTGGTCCCGGTGGGCGTGTGACGTGGTGTGACCCCGGCGTTAGCTGCAGCCATAATTAAAGAGCGGCACACAGGTGTGGTGTCATGGAGGAGGAATGTGTTCTGGTTGTGAAACAAAGGCTGGCGTTCAGTGGTGTCTCCATCGTTTGTCACCTTCTGAAACACAAGCATCGCTTTTACTGAATGGAAGTGGAACAAACATGAAACCTCAGCTCCCTCTCAGCACTTAAGGGTTCTGTGGACGCGTCCAGAGATCAGTGGGTAGTGAAGAGGCCCCCGGGGGCTCGTAATTAACAACAGAAATATTTGTGCTCGATGCCTGTTGCTGTGTTGAGGTTGAGAAAAACAGATTCTTCTAACACGTCCGCTTTTGTCTCTACAGAGATTTAACAGAACATCAGTCTTTTCGAGCGCCTGGACGTTGGACAACCATGCAGTGGGACAGTCTGTGGACGGTCCACGTCCTGCTAGCACTACTCAGCTCAGTCCATGGAAACCTAGTGATCAATGACCCGTTGGCTGCACCTCGAGTCTTCATCTCATTCAAAGGTAGGAAGCCTCGAACCTCAGCCCTCAGACTGCAGCTCTGTGATGGAGCTAAAGTATATTTTTGACTCTTCCAAGTCTCTGCTGCTTTCTTAAACTCCACCACACGCTGGGTGGATGAATGGCTGACAAAGTGACGGATGTTTATTACTGGTGACTGCCCGTCTGCTGACTGCTGAAGGTCGGAGCAGAGAGAGAACCCAGTTAATCAGGAGACACTGGTGCTGCACCGTGGAGCAGACCAAAACCAGATCAGGCTTTTCTTATTCCCCTCCATTAAAGCTGCAGGCGCTGTAATAATCAGCAGCTGCTTCCACTGCCTTCTATTGTTAGAACCATTAGAACCAAAGAGCAGAAGAGCAGCAGCAACTCTGTGGTTTTCTATGGTCAACAATGGTCGTCTGTGGTCAACTATGAGCATCTATGTTCTTCTGTGGTGGTCTATGGTCATGATCGGCGGCTGTATGGATTACAAGAGACAGGTTGCTGGGTTCTCTGAGTGTGTAGCTGTGTGTGTGGAGGTTTGTAGGTGAGTTGTGACAGGGGGGGGGACAAAAGAGGGGTTATTGGGGAGCTTGCATTATCAAGAGCAAATTGCCAGGATCAGCCAAGCAGAGCGACATCCCTGAGGCCTGTCCTGCTCGGAGATCAAGTCTTTGATTAGCGTCCAGAGAAAACCGAAGGAGTAATCAGCAGCAGCAGCAGCAGCAGCAGCAGCAGCAGCTTTGCCTCTGTTTGCTTTGCTTTCCATTTCCCAGCGCTCCCCGGTACGAGTTGACTTCATTAAGTGGACTGGCGCGGTGCATTGTTGAAGGCGTTTTCCTGCTTTAATCAAGTTGGATTAAACGCCTCAGTGAGCCGCACACGCACACACACTGTAGCGGTATTTTCCAGATATTGTTTTATTCTCTTCTCCGCACAAAGGCTGAGTGTATGCACTTGTGTGTCGGTGCATCTGTGTGTGACCAACCTCAGCCTCAGTTCTCCGGCTGACAGGGCAGTGGAGAACGCTGGGCTTTGCTGCTGCTTACCTGTGTGTTTGCTCCTGCAGTCAATATGAATTTCACAGTCTGCTGCTGCTGCAGCCCTCAGACTGCAACTCTGTGATGGAGCTAAAGTATCTTTTTGACTCTTCCAAGTCTCTGCTGCTTTCTTAAACTCCACCACACGCTGGGTGGATGAATGGCTGACAAAGTGACGGATGTTTATTACTGGTGACTGCCCGTCTGCTGACTGCTGAAGGTCGGAGCAGAGAGAGAACCCAGTTAATCAGGAGACACTGGTGCTGCACCGTGGAGCAGACCAAAACCAGATCAGGCTTTTCTTATTCCCCTCCATTAAAGCTGCAGGCGCTGTAATAATCAGCAGCTGCTTCCACTGCCTTCTATTGTTAGAACCATTAGAACCAAAGAGCAGAAGAGCAGCAGCAACTCTGTGGTTTTCTATGGTCAACAATGGTCGTCTGTGGTCAACTATGAGCATCTATGTTCTTCTGTGGTGGTCTATGGTCATGATCGGCGGCTGTATGGATTACAAGAGACAGGTTGCTGGGTTCTCTGAGTGTGTAGCTGTGTGTGTGGAGGTTTGTAGGTGAGTTGTGACAGGGGGGGGGACAAAAGAGGGGTTATTGGGGAGCTTGCATTATCAAGAGCAAATTGCCAGGATCAGCCAAGCAGAGCGACATCCCTGAGGCCTGTCCTGCTCGGAGATCAAGTCTTTGATTAGCGTCCAGAGAAAACCGAAGGAGTAATCAGCAGCAGCAGCAGCAGCAGCAGCAGCAGCAGCTTTGCCTCTGTTTGCTTTGCTTTCCATTTCCCAGCGCTCCCCGGTACGAGTTGACTTCATTAAGTGGACTGGCGCGGTGCATTGTTGAAGGCGTTTTCCTGCTTTAATCAAGTTGGATTAAACGCCTCAGTGAGCCGCACACGCACACACACTGTAGCGGTATTTTCCAGATATTGTTTTATTCTCTTCTCCGCACAAAGGCTGAGTGTATGCACTTGTGTGTCGGTGCATCTGTGTGTGACCAACCTCAGCCTCAGTTCTCCGGCTGACAGGGCAGTGGAGAACGCTGGGCTTTGCTGCTGCTTACCTGTGTGTTTGCTCCTGCAGTCAATATGAATTTCACAGTCTGCTGCTGCTGCCTCTCTCAGAGGAATGCTACCCCCCCCAAACCCCCTACACCCACCCACACACACACACACACAAACACGCTCAATATTATGACTCTCCCTCCCTTAATTGCTTTTTGAGAGGCCCATGTGGTCCTACCTTGGCAGGCGGGCCACACTCCCCCTGGTGCATCGCGGTGTGCTGCGTTTGACTCTGCTCCTCAGAAACACCTCCAGGTGGAGGAGTGAGGAGGGTTTAGTGGTCACTGTCAGTCACCTCTTCATCATGACTGATCATTATGTGAAGAAACTGGTCAAACTCAACACGTGGCTCAGCTGATGAATCAGTGCTGGAGGAGCGGGGTCAAGAACCCTGACCTCCATCTGGGGGATGGGGCCCTCACATCCTTATTAAAGCAAGAGGAGTAAATCACAGGAACTAAATACTTGAGCCCAGTGTAACGTGAACAGCTTTATGAACAGTGAAGGCACCGTCGCAGGTACTGGAACTTCAGTCAAACACACTTCACATGTCCTTAAACATCACTCACAGATTAGTCCCAGGAGGAAGACCTTGGATTTAGACTTTGTCCAGTCGTCACGTGTTGTTCACAATAAAAAGGAAAAAAGTCATGTTGGATGAACTCAGTGATAAATAGACACACTAGGTGATGCTCAATCGGTGGTTCCCAACCCTTTTTGCACCACGGACTGGTTTTGTGCAAGCTGGTTCCATGAACCAGCAGGGGTGTTTGTGGGTGTTTCTGAGGGGAACATACAAACATACATTTAATTATTACATATAACATTTAAATATAATCATTATTAGGGGAACATACAAACATACATTTAATTTTTACATGTAACATTTAAATATAATAATTATTATTATATATATATATATATTTCTCCTGCTTTACCATGCAGACTAGCATATATAAAAAACTTGAAATATACGTTTAGATTTTTTCTTTGCGGCCTGGTACTGATCCCAGGTGCCTGATCCAAATTAAAGAATGTCTTCTTGTTCTTTTATTTCATTTATTTATGTTTTACTTGTAGCTTTTTTTAAAAATTTTGCTCCTTTGTCCACAATCCGTCCAGATTTGGAACCATTTCCTGTCTAGAGCTGCTGGACAGGACATGTAAAGTTTGGAGCAGCTGAAGTGCTGACTGAGAAGGTTTAGAGATGTTTGAACTGCAGTCTGCTCCAATAAGCAGACAACAAGTAAACAGCCTCACAGCAAACACAGGCAGAGGGTCAAGAATCTCTGAGTGCAAATATTCAGAAACAGCACACACACATACACAGATGTAAACTGCAGCTGTGGGCGGAGCCACACACAAGACGCTGTCCAGCAACGGAATCAGGATCCGTGAGAAAAGGACAAAAGACCTCATTAAAATACCATAACATCATAAGGATTACAGCACACTTCTCCCTCCTCCTCCTCCTCCTCCCCTCCTTCTTTTTCCTCCTCCTCCTCCCCCCAGGGAACACATCAGGCCAAACCCACAGTGACAGAATGTGGGTCAGCTTTAGCCACAGAACATACGCAGTATATACACACACTCCCGTGCAGGTGGGATCAGAAACGAGTGACTCCAGATTATCATTGTTCCTAGCCTATTCCAAATATTCCTAATGGTTGTTTTTTTTCTGGAGCTCTGGAGAATGTCATGGGCATGTGTGTATTTCAGGTTTAGCTCTACTTGTGTTGACTTCTTTTTGTCGTTGAGACATTTTGTCCTTACAGTATGAGGACATTTTGCAGGTCTCCACTGAGAGACTAAGGTTCAAGATTCTGTTTGGAGTTAGGATTAGAATTTGGCTCAGATCAGAGTTAGGGTCAGGATTAAGATTAGACATATTTGTAATAGTGAAGGTCGGAGTGAGTGACGAGGGAACGTTGGGTGTCACAGCAGAGTGACTCAGACTCATAAACTTACATTTATTCCCTTTTTTTTACATGTTCTATTAAAAACAGAGGACCTTAAATCTGTCAGTGTGTGAGTGATTTGTATTTGGTAGAGAAATTCACCTTGTTGTTATAAGCTCCTCTGGACTTTTATGACCACCCTGTGAGGTATTCTGGTCAATGTTTAAACTGTAGTCGTAGCACTGTGGTTATTCTTCTTTTCCACACTCCCTCCTAGTGGTCATTCTCCCCCCTCTGTTGTGTACATCAGTGGCTGTACTTATCTTATCACTGACCTGGTTAATGATGACAGTGTGCATTTAGGAGCCAGGAGCCGAGGGTTTGCTCAACACTGCCTGTTTGAATTGTTTGCTTTTTTTTGGAGAGTTTTCTCTGAGAGTTTGTGTGGCTCAGTCAGTCCGACTGTCGTGAACACTGCTCCACAGCAGCGACCGCTGCAGCTTTAGAAAACCACCCGGACCCTGGCCTGGTCCCAGACCAGGACTGGTCTTCACAGCAGTGGAGCCAGATCGTGTTTGGTGAAAACTCTTCTCTCCCTCAGCGGGCTCACAGCTCTCATTTGTAGCTCAGTGGTGAACTATTGAACATCATCAGCAGGGAGGTGACAGCGGCTGAAGTGCAGACAGAAGCCGACTCTAATCCAGCTGGGAATAACAGACCTGACAGGAAAATAGTCAGCCTTCACCTGTGCTGGGTGTTATTTAGATTTTTACTGTGTCAAACGTTTGATTCTGACCATGTCTCCAGTGGATCCTCCACATCCCCACCACTCTGTGATGAAGACAGATCTCTGGCTAAGAAATTTATTCAAAAATCAAACTTTATTTTTGCTTTTAAATATGATATTTATATGAAATATGATATATTGAATATATGTATTTTGTACATTTAAGCAAATATTCATTGATCTTTATATATATATATGAACTTATATCAACAACGATGTGTGTGTGTGTGTGTTTGGACCTGGTCTAAAAGCAGCTCACTCACAAGAAAAGCTCTGGACTAAGCCATCAATGATAATCAGAGGTCAGAGGTCATATACAAGTAGTGTAGAGATAAAAAAAATCTTATGATTGACAGCTGGGTAATAGACATTGATTGTCTGTCAGCCTCTCAGCTCCTTAACTCTGACACTCAACCTTGGTGAAAAAAAAATATATACAATAAAAAACTAAGCTCCTTTAATGGCTTGATGGCTGGATAATATTCAGCTTTATGTTGAAATGTTGTTAAACTGGTTTATAAGCTGCAGCTTTTTCGTGATTCTCGACAGTAGTAGGCGTTACTGTGTCCTTATTTGGCCAACCTTTTACCTTAGAATGAAGTAAGAAGGAGTTATTTAATAACAAGTGTCTTCTCTGTCTGCCTTAGTACAAGACAGTTTCCTCCTTCTAGAATTCTCCCTCCATTTTGAAGAAACACATGTAGGTGTTTTTTTTATTCTGGTAGGTTTGATCACCAGCATGTAACCCAACATAGTCTGTATTGTGTACAACTAAATTATTTAAGTCAACTAGCGGCGATGTGCTAGCATAGTCCGTTGGGGCGACCAGACAACCACTTTTCCCTGGCAAAGCCAAGAATTGTGGGACTTTGAGCTTCCTAAACGTTCGTCAAGTCATGGTTCATCTCTTATAAACTTGTTAGCCTACTATCCTACATTTCTACATTTCAGTAACATTTGCCATAAGGTATGTGTACTTTCACTCCAGTACGTAGTTAGTGTACTCCTTCCACCACTGGATTCCACTGCAGAGGAGTTTCTTCTCATTTTACGCCGTTACATGTCATGAAAGAGGATCTGCACTCTCACAGAGACACTTGATCTGTGGTGGAACAGTTGGCAGAACTGTTCTCCACCTCCTGTGGCTCAGGTATATGTGTGGGACAGACCTGTGATTTTGCTCCTACCCCAGTCTTTCCCTGATACCTGTCTCTGATGGAGCCAATTCCCCTGAACATAATCCCACTGCGGTCACAGTGTCATCTTAGAACTGTGTCCTCCGACCATCAGTTCTCCTGGCGTCTCCAGCTCAGCTCTGATATTTCTCTGTCTTCTGTCCTTTTTTATACCCTGTCTGTTAACGGAGACACAGGCCCCCCTATATGACGCCTCCTGAAGCCCTTCATTGTGTTTGACTGTGAGAGAGCGCTGGCACCTCGTCCTGATTTATTTTCATGCCATGTGTCTGGAAGGTTCTGAGGTGTGTGAGCGGCTTCATGTGTGGCCTCGGTGTTTATTAAGGAGGACAGAGAATCTACGCCTGGTTCTGCTGAATGGTTCTGGATATTCTCTGTGCGCAATACAGGGGAATTGTTGTTGGCACAGGAAACTGCAGGTGACAAAGTGACGTCTAAATATAGACATATGTGAATAGATATTCGGTCCCTCGACTTTGACATGTTTTATTTCTCTGGCAGCAAATGCACAGGAACCGGTGTGTGTGGGATTCCTGGAATGGCTGCAACATTTTCTGTCTGTGTTTGAGGAGAGAAGGCTTCTGTTTTGCAAAGAGTGGACAATTTCCTACTTGTGTCAAACCGAACTGCTGATGTGGATGTGATGATGTGGAGTTTGTCCTTCAGGTCCAGGGAAATGTGGATCGTTGGACAATAATGCTTAGCAGTCAGTGTCTTTCACCCTCTGCAGCCTCCCTCCCCCATCAGACTTGGAGAATCCTAGCCAAATATTCAACATTGCAGTGGATGACTTTCTCCCCACTGGCACCGCGTCCCCATTCATGTGGTTTTCATTTAGTGTTTCAGCTTCACTGGAGACGACCGGAGCCACAGAACCAGAGCAGCTGGTCCAAACAGCAGAGCTGGTGTTCTTATGTGTTTTAGGTCAGTGCAAATGTGGGTCGAACCTGTTGCAGTTCATGCAGTACAATAAATCTACATGCAGATCTGAGGAGTAAGGAGTTTCAGTTAATAGGACACAGTGAGGTTAAAGACGACCTGTCGGGTCTGAATGAATCATCACTTCCTGTCTATTCTTACTGTACCTCCACCTTTGTTTCATAGATACTGATAGTCTCTCAGACGTGACAGACGTGGCCAGCGGCGCTCACAGCCGCCCCAGTCTTCAGTAGTGTTATCTAGTTCACCTGCCCAGCTCCAGGGTTGGTCTTATTTGGTGGCATGATTCCAGCTTCCTGTGGGATTTGGTTTCTTTTCTCACCTGTGAAAACAGGGCATTAGTGTGGACTGGATAAACAAGTCAGAGCCTCAGACTGGATCGTCTCCGCGCCGCTGAGCTCCGTATATTCTTAGCTCTAATGTTTCGCTTGTGGCAGATTAATGTGACAGATAGAATAATGGCCTCAGACAGGATTAGACACATTCAGTGAGCGGGCTCGGAGCTGCACCCAAACGCCTCACATTGTCCACAGTGCTGACACCCTCACTAAATGTCCTTGTTAGGAGACGGATTGAATCACAACAGGAAACGGCAAACTTTTTCATCTGCCTCAAGTTCTCACACATTCAAACCCGTGGATCTTTAAACACACTCCAGTTTGACAAAGGTCATGTGGGAGGTCGTGCCACCACCCACAGAGGTCAAGCCCAGTTCTTGTCATCTGATCACTGTCACTGCACACACACACACTCACTCTGCTCTTGGTGTAGTGACTGTGGAGACCTCCCCCCACTTTTTTAAGGCTACAGTAAACTGTCACTTCAGAGTTGGACAAAATCAGTGTCATTTAAAATGGAATACTCCCAAATATGAGTTTAACAGCTGAAACCTTCCAGGAAATACACCTGTGATTGGCACACGTCTGTAGTTTGGTGAAAATCCAGTACGACAGTACTGACTCCTGTACTGACATGGAAACCCAGTGTGGGCCACCACTGTTTTGTACAGTCAGCAGTGGTCTCCTCTTCATCACCTCCTCCCTCTTCCTACTGTGGTCCAGATGAAGTTTCACATCAGTGGGGGCGGAGGGTTGGGGGGTGGGCTGAGGGTGGAGGGGGCTCAGATTAAAGGCGAAAGTGAAGAGTCGAGCCAATAAGAACTCACGCCAATACACAATACGTGCGCTTTGATGTCTTTGTTGTGGCCTGGTTTTGAAATGCTGATTTGAAGATTCCTCCGTCGTTGCCTCCTGCTTTTTGGTGGTGTAGGTGTTAATTGTGTTAAAGTGTTGGGCTGGATGCTCGTTCAGGTCCATTCAGGCTGATCCAGGGCCAGCGGTTTTTGTCAATGACCTATCCTTTCAGGCCCACCTCCTGTGGAGGTACCTCCTCTTGATTGGTGACAAAGTGTCAAAGGAGGAGCCCTGGTATTCTACTGCCCTTGTTGGTGTTGTTGTTTGGCGTCGCCCACACACTCTCCCCCCTGTGAAGGGCCTATAGCTGCGGGGGCATTTGTGTAGGTTTGCCTCTTATTCACAGAAGTTCATCCATATTCTCGAAGACCTGGGGAGCGGGGGGAGTCACAATTAGCATCAGGCCTTTTCTGTCAGTGAATGCGTTGGGCAGCGTCCCGCAGACCGTCCTCTGTGCTGCCTATAGGTTCCTTCATCCAGGTCCAAGGAGAACGCTGTGGGACTGCAGAGGGACGACAGAGGTTTATAATGGAGGTGAAAAATGAGGTCCCTTCATGCTGGGAAAATAAAAGTCAAGAGGAGCAGAGGGGAGTCTTTACCTTCTCCTCCGACCTGGCGCTGGGCCAAACCAGTAGTGGGCAGCGTGTCGCAGGGTGAGAGCTCAGAGGATTATGAGCGTCAGGGGAGGTGTTTGTGGAACTCCTCAGTGATGTTGCTCACTTTGTTCACGGCCTTCTTCAATTCTCTGATCTCGTCGTTGTCAGAGCAGGAGGTCCGTGCTCTGATCTCAGCGTGTTCTCCTTTTCTGATGTTAATCTTCTGACGGAGGAGTTCTGTTGCTGTGTGTTTTAACACAGGTTGACTTTAGCCAGTCGCTTGTTTTTCTTCTTAGCAGAGTTAATAAATACTCCTTTGCCACTTCAGTGTGTGTGTGTGTGTGAGTGTGTGAGTGAGTGTGTGTGTAGTGGTCGTATTTAATTTCCCTCCAGGGACGTCCTGTTGCGTTTCCCAGAGTTTCACTGCAGCCTACTTTGCATTTCCTTTTTGCGAGAAGACAAACAGGTCGGGAGTCTACGGAGGAGCAGAGGGAGGGTGAGACAGGAATGGGAGGACGGAGGGGACGTTGGCTAGCATCACATTTACACTCATTTCTCTACAAATTGTGAATCAGTAGAAAACCTCCCCCTTTATCCCCCACTCTCCCTCTCTGAGGAGCTACAGTCTGGATCAGGTTTTAGCGTCTCTTTCTCCCCCTCCTCCCCACGTTTTGGGATGATTAGTTTATCATCTTCTGTTCTGGAACCTAAAGACAGCTGTGCTGCTCTGGTGAGGAGTAGAGTTTCAGATGTTGTTGGCTGATCTCAAAGATGAAACGTTACACATCCTGGTTAACACCATTAGCTGTGGGCAGGTCTGGATTCTGTCCCTGAACCACAGCTTGGTTCTCATCGGTCCTCACATCAGTTTGACTGTGTGTCTGTCCCTTGAAGAAGAAACCTCCAGTCTTTGTCTCCCGTGGTGGTGACTTCACCAGTGTCCACTGCTGCAGTTGTTTTATGCACTCGGCTCTGTGTTTGTTGCTGTTTGTTCTTTTATATTTGTTTCCACCAGATCTATACCTGAGATTGGAATCTCTTGTATCCAGGCTGAAGGAACTGTTTGTATATAACTGACAAATAAATGACTTAATCTTGTCTCCACGTCAATTATCATGATCTGTTCATCACACAAGACCGAAGGGGGCGCCGAGGGGGAGGTCCCAGCCTCCCCACCCCTCACTGACACTGACTCTTAGCACTGTGTTGAGCTGAGACTTTCAGCAGTAAAAGAGAGTTCCTTACTTCAACCCAGGTGAAGGCCAGTCATTAGAACTATCAGTGGTGGACACTGGGGTGAGACAGCAGACTGATGAGATGGTTCCTCAGGGTATTAGAACGTCCCCTGAGAACCTCAGTCATGTATTTGTGATGGAGGCTCTCTCTCTTTAAAATTGCTGATATGTTGGGTTTTTTTTTTTACAGCTTTTCGTAAATTTAAGTCTCACTTTTCCAGTCTTTACGCCTTATCTTTGGGATGATTGTTGAGCAAAGCATCCATTAGGGGGCAGTGTTTAGTTCAGACTTCGTTTTTGGGTTCATGTTAGTTTTACATAGTCATGTTGTTGTCTACATCTGAAGGTTTATTTTGGGGTGCACATGATCTAAACTGAACAACGCTGCCCCCACAAATTTTTAGAGGTTGTTGTCTACATCTGAAGGTTTATTTTGTGGTGCACATGATCTAAACTGCACAACTGCTCTGTTTCCATGTCGTTTACATTTACAAAAGCTCTCGTACTAAAAACGTACTAGTTACTACTACTACTGGTTACTTGGCCTTGATCGCAGAATCTACAGAAGGCTTTAATCAGTTTGGTCAGGTAGAAGACACCTTCAGCAGATACTTTCAATTTGAATCACTCCATACAACCCGGTGCACGTGTGTGTTTACGAGTGTGTGTTTACGAGTGTGTGTTGTTGCATTTTACTTTGCTATGACCTCAGTATAGCGCCACCAACATGTGTCCAGAGGGACTTTTTAATTACATGCTGTTGGAGCTCCGCCTGCCTCTTTGCTATCACAGTCATTTTCACCTTGTCAAAACATGGCAGCAGGAAAAAGCCCTGATGGAAGAAAGGATCCAGGTTATGACAGGTTCTAAAATAGTTCTAACAGGCACCAGGGCTGAGCTGCTGATAGATGCAGCGATGAGTCTTTCACAGCCGGGCCAGACCTCCACCTTCCTCATATTTACTTCAACACATCTCCAGCTCTCTGCCGTAGAGACGTGCCTCCGCGGTGCTTGGCACTGGGTTCCATTTTAGATGTCATGAGTTAATCAGAGGAGAAGACGGAACAGGCCCTGGAAGGAGGTTTCAAACCTGCGGACAGTCATCGACACACCTAATGGTTTCACCTGTCAAATCACTTCCTCTCCTTTTTAATTGATGACTTGATTGGGGGATGAATGCTCTCATGCAGTGGTTAATGTTTGTTGATGCGTGATCTGTCTCGGTGGTTTGTGTCTCACTCTGAATAATCCAGTCAATTAAATGTTCCCAGCACGAGGAGTTCAAAGTACAACACCGTGCAGAAAAAAAGTAGTTTCACTGTGTAAACAGGACACAGCTGATGGTCACTGACAATAAAATGGTCCAGTGATGAATGTTAAAAAAATGTGTTGTACTGGTGAGTGTCACCAACCTGAGCATAGAAATACAACTGAACAAGGAGGAAGTCATCTGTAAACATATTTACAGATTTACAAAGACCAAGACAAAGACATTTGTTAAAAGGCTAAAACAACTGACTCAAAAATATAAATAGTCTAGAGTTGCTGTTACATGATGTCATGTCCACAGTTTCTTCACCTCTCTGTACACATTTAGAAACTGGATGAGAGTGATTCAGTGACTACGGTCTGTTTGAACGGGAGGTCACATTTACACGTAGGAATGAGTATAAATCAGGTTTGGATTAGATTAAAACAAAAAGACAAATACATTATTTCATGTTGTCATGTCACCATGTGTTGTTGGGTTGTACGATAACACACGCACCATTAACACCAAATGAAGTTAAATATGGCGTGACCCTCACAGGGTGACGCTGATCCATTAATCTCCTGCTGTTCCCAGTGGTAAAATAAAATACTGCCGTTAATCATACTTTGTTCTAGATGTTTTCCATGCAGTGAGCTGTCGCTGGCTGAGGTACAAACCACACGTCTGATAAATACCCCACATTCTCGAGAAAAAAGGAAAAACCCGCCCGAGGAGGTAGATTACTCTCTCCTCCAGGAAGCCTCTGTTTGGACTTGTCTCACTTGATTGCTGTGTCAATTAAAGTGTTTTTCCAGAACCGTGATGGAGGTGGGGCAGGAGCAGGGAGACAGGCAGAGGTTCTGTCATGTTCTTTGGTTTAGAAAAGGAACCGTTCCTGAGGTTGAGGTGCTAAAATGTTGAGTTGATCAGAGTCCTGGTCGGATCAGAACATCACGAGTGATGTGAAAGGAACCTTCTTCAATTGAAATAGAAAATCTCTCTTTTGGTCGACTTATTTGAATGAGTAAGGACAACATTTGGTGCCTTGTCTTTCAAATATCACTGAGCAAATGATGCAGAGAAGTGAAAAGCAGAGATAGTTCTGTTCGGCTGATTCTCACTAATCTGTGAGAACAGTTCTATTTGGGATGAGAACTGAACTGAACTGAACTGAACTGGACTGACCTATAGATTTGTGTCCTTGACGTCAAACAGTGTGTTCCTGCCCAGGAACACCAACATGTACTGGTGGACATTAATCTTAAACAGTAGCCGGGGTGATTTGCATCTCTTTGTGTGGGTTGGGGGTTTGATTTCAAAGAAACATTTAAGGCAGTGTACTTGAGTCCTTAGCCCAGACAGAGACACAGGCTGTGAAGTCTACAGAGAAGTGGTTCTCTGATGGAACCATCAGACCACTGCAAAAGTGGAGAACTTTGTCATTTCAGGTTTACTTTTGTCTCCGAACTCTGTCCTTACCTTTTTATTTGTCTTTTTAATCTAAAATGTTTTGTGGCGTCCACACCTCAGTTCATACTTCCGACGTTTCCCGTTGCTCATTACCTGAAAGACTTCGGGGTCAAAGAGAAGGAAATGCTTCCTGTCAGTGGAACGTCAAAGCTGTCAGCTGTGTCTGGCTGGAGGACGGAGGATTCAAACCCATGAAGGAAGAACCCTGGCTGGTCATTAAGATTCCTCATGGAGGCTGAGTTTTGATTTTTTTTTCTTTCCATGAAGCACTCTTAACTTTCACACCTGTCAACCTGTCTGTATGTCTGCTGGCCCGAGTCTGACGGCTCCTCAGGCAGGAGGTGAGGGGAGGGAGACAGACTTTCTCTGTTAGTGGGGGAGGATTGAGATGATGAGGGAGCCAATCTGGTGCAGACATTTCCAGAAAGACTTTTCTTCAGTCATATGTCCACACAGTGACTCCAGGTCAGAGGGGACTCACACAGCAGCCAGGAGCTGAATGGAGGAATGTGATGATTATAATATAATAAACAGGTTTTCACCTGAAGTGAAGCACCATGGGATATGGAGTGGGTTTTAAAGGGGAATATTGGATGAGCTGCACCTCCCTCTCTCCCAGGCCTGTGATATTGTTGGAATAATAAGTGTGTGATGGAGATAAAATGTGTGATGTGACCTGGATCACATTTGTATTATTTCAATCACACTCTTCCTAACAAGACAAATGAGACTCTGGCTGACGGAGGAGCCGGCAGAGGAGGTGTGACGTGGACCTCCTCCATCTTCTGTTCCCTTCTCTCCTTTTCTCTGGTCTCCTGTCCTCTCCTCCTCTCTCCTCTGTCCTCCCACCTCCTTCCTGCTGTGTCCTGGTATAAATAGTTCAGTTTGAGAGCCTTTCATTGGTTGTAAAGAGAAGTTTTTTGTAGGCTGCTAACATTCAGGGGTCAAAGTGAGGCTAACAACTGACCCCCTCCTCCACGGAGAGTTATGTGTGTGTGGAGTGTGAGTGTGTTATTGAAATGATAGAAGGAAGTGTTGGAGGGTCAGTATATCACTGTGGGGAGAACAAAAACAACAGCACCGTGTTGGGTGAAGGGGACGGGGTCTACATGAATCTGCTCCCTCCCCACCTGGTTTGAGTACATTACTGCTGACCTCTGGTGACCTCTCAGCGTGCTCCTGCTCTCTGAGTAGCTGCAGTCACTGGTGAAGTCATGTTAGCTTAGATAAGGAGCCACATTAGCTCTTATCACTGAGCTCCTCCACTGACCTGCAGTCACACATCCTGGTAGAAAAACCCGGAGAGATATTCTGTACATAAATACTGACACAGAGCGTTGACCTTTTCCCGACTAATGTCACCATCAGAGAGTTCCAGTCCTGGGGTCACAGAACACTTCTGTCCCCTGTCACATGTAAAGCTTGGGCTGAGCCTGGACTGAGAAGGAAAACTTCCTGGCTGTAGATATCTTAGACACACACAGCTGGAGTGTAGCAGATTTATTACAACCTGGGTTTAAGGATTCAGTTCTAACTACACCTCGTAGAGAAGTCGCTGAAACCACTTTGGTTCAGTCAGGTTCTACAAACAGCTGGACATGTCTTTATATTTAACCTAACGTTAGTCAAAGACATAAAGTGTAAGCAGTGAAAAGAAACCAGGGAAGTAACAACAATCAGAGAACAAAGATGATGAAGACGATGATGTGACTATGTCAGGTTCACAACACTCTACTTTTCACCTGATTCATATATTTATAATAAAGATAAATACCTACAGAGTCTCATTTCAGGACTTGATACCAGAGGTACATCTGGACGTTTTTGGCGATCTTGTTTTTCTTACATCAGGTTCAAATGAAGTTCTGTCTGTAACTGAAGTCCTGCTGCTCTGACAGGAAACACTGAGACACATCACTTTACCTCCTGTTTAAAATACTACATCTCTGTAGTATTCCTACTGAAAACTACTGGGTCCATAAAAATCCCCTCATATTAGTACTTTATGGTCCAGTAACAGTATACTGTACTGTGGTCTCCTCTGACTCGGGAAACAGTTTGGCCAGAGTTTGGGAAGAAAAAAAAAACGTTTTATGGCAGGTAAAGCGGGGGCCATGCTGAGCAGGTTGGGACACCTGGAGTCCCCGTCTCTCCCTGTGTTATTAAAGGGGTGGTACTGTTTAAGAGGAACTTTGTCAAGGCATTGTTGACATTCTCTGTCTCTAATTTCTGTCCACTGCTCAGTTTCCACTTTCAATAACAATAAAGATGTTTTATAATCCGCCAAAAAGTCTAAAAATGTAGCGTCACAAAGTGGATGATTATAATAATCCAGTCCCCGACCCACAGTAGCTCCACACACATTGCCACGCCCACCTGTGGAGGCCCCTCCCTTTACTGGCGGCCGCTGGACTGGTATCATGTACAGCCTGTAAGTGCTAAATGAGCAGCAGCTTTACGATCATCTGTACCAACACTAGGGGGAGACAGTGAGGTTGTACAACTTTGGTCAGTCTACATAGTAACATTAAAGTATTGCACTTTATCGTCTTCTTCTTCGTCATCGTCTTCTTCTTCTTGGTCCGTCTCTGAACATATACAGTTGCACCACAACTCATTGTCTGGTGACCTGACAGTTTACCATACCTGCTAGAATGACATACATCACCTTTCTGAGCATGAGCACAAAAGACAAAATATCCAGAGTCACTGCATGGGGGGGATTATGGAACCAGATTAATTCACATGAAAATAGCAGAATATTTATAGTGTGTTTTGACCATCACTGTTACGAACACACAAATATAAAACATTCACATGGTTCTTGGTGTTTTCACATGGTCTCAGCTGACGGCTGTCTAAACTATTAGAAGTCACGCTTGTTGTGTGCCTGCTAGCTAACTTGCGTGTGTCCAAATGTGCACGCTATTACTGTTATCTGAGCTTGTGTGAGAGCAACCGAGGGAAGCAGTCATGCACAGCCTGACACACTGTCCATGTCTGTGGTTGTCAGGCTGATTTTATCACTCTCTGAGGTACAGCAGGAAGATTACCATTGACTAACAGGGAAAGGCTCAATCTGCCTGGTAAACCCACTGACCCTACAAGACTCCCCCTCCTCCCCCCACCCATGTGGGACTTTCACTTTAACAGCACCATACATGGGCAGCAGCCAGTACGATGGTCTGTCCAAACAACAACCTCAGCACCAGCCACCGAGGAGTTTCTTTTTGGAAAGCCACTATACCATCCACAGAGTTAACGCCTGAGCTGGTTTATCCGTCCAGCAGAGTACGTGTCAGCGGCTGGTCAGGGCTCACGGGGACAGTGAGGCGGCAGCAGCCAAAAACACAAAGCTGTTGATAAAGGACTAATCACCTTACTCTCAGAAGAGTGCCTCTCAAAAGAGGGAGGAAGTGATCAGGCAAAAATGTAGTGGCAGCGCCACAATGAATGTGGAAAATGGGATTTGTCCTTTAATCCCACTTCCTGTGCCCAAGGCCAGGGATTTAGAATCACAACAGAACAGAAGTGATGATCAGTCTTTGTCCAACATCAGCCTCTCACTTCCACCAGAGTCACGTGGGTGCAGGTGATAGATGATTGGTTTTCTTGCCTTACCCACAGCTTCTTCCTTACTGTACCTCCCAAGGCGGAGGAGGAAGAGGAGTGCTGAGGTGGCGCTGCATGCCACAGTGAGGGAACGGTGGGAGTGTGGTGGGAGGAAGAGACCTGGAGCTGAGCCACAATGGCTGCTGTCACAATCTGTCCTGCCTTCCTGTCATTCTCAGGAAGGGGCCAGAACAACTGGCCTCACACAGTGTCGTCCCACACTGGCTCAACAAATAAGGCATTCACAGGCACCGAGCGTGGTACCGATGTTTGTTTCCTGTGTCTGTTCAATTGTAAATCAACCACACATGCCTGTCAGGATGTACCTGAGAGACACAGAGAGGCTTTGTTACATGAAGACACTTTTTAACAGGCTGACCTCGTCCTAATCAATGAAATGTGGCTCATGTGAGGGTACGTTTGAGTGGGACACAATCTGAGGCCAACAAGTGGAACCAAATATTTATTAGTCTGGTGCAACAAAAACTTAAAATATATAGAATTTCAAATTTCATCTCCAGCTTTATTACCTCTGACCAGTAGGGAGCTTGCAGGGGTCCAGAGTGGTGCAGTGGTCCGACTCCGGTCTGCCAGGATTGGAGACCATCTGTTCTCGGAAATCCCAAGTTGGATTGTGTCTGGAATGTGTACAAACTTTGCCAGATCACAAGAACAAGAGATTCTTTAAAGGAACGGTTTCACTGGTTCATGAGTTGCTGTGCCATGAATGATACTGCAGTATTTAGTTAGTAGTTTAGTATTGTACGATGCCTTTAATGAGACAATGTCCCACAAAGGGACAAGTAGTACCATTCAAGAACAACAGTTACTTTTCAAATGACCAGGTGAAATTGATCAACCTTACATTGAAAATGTTAACTTTATGTACTACAGAACTATATTTATATTTCCATTTTAATTGCTCATGATCTACCAGCACTCCCTTTGTGATCTACTTATTGGACACCTCTGGTCCAAGTCAAGTCTGGATGTTATTAATATGAAACTCATAATTGTAAAACAAACCAAGTGACAATATACCTGAAAAATACAATTAAAATAACAGCGTAAGACGCCGACTATTTCACGAACAGTGGTGCTGCGTAACATCACGTCCAGCACAAACTCAGGACTGAAGCCAAAGTCTCTCCTCTTGGGGATCAGTGTATCAGTGTGCAGTCTCGGCTCAAAGCTGTAAACCAGGTCAGCCTGTTTGCTATTGTTTTTACTCATTTTGTCACCAGGGAGACGCTGCTCATTTTATCGAATGACAAGGAAACACCACATGGATGCAGACCAAAGAAATTTGTCTTCATTAGCAGAATGTTCTCCTGGTCTCTGGCGTCTAACCTGCACCAAGCAGACAGCAGAGGCACAGATGTGTGCAGAACGTCTCTTTACCTCTGAGCACGTGGGGACTACTGTCTGACATGAGGCTGAAACTTTCCAGGTTATGATAAGAGAGGCTTAGAGTAACAGGGCCCTTAGAGTCATCACTTCACTGTGGTCAACCTCTGGCCTGCTGCTGCTGCTGCTGCACGTCTGCCTGTCTGCTGCCTCTTATGGCCCCCGTCCTAAATAAGCATTTAAATGCCTTTACCATAGTAAATGTGTTGAACAAATCAGAGGTATGTGTATAAGTGTGTCCAAACAGAGACCATATAATTCTGATTCATGGATCACAGTGAGCTGTAAATCATGGCTGTAGTCTGAACATCTCTGCAGGGGTGAACTGTAGGACTGGGAAGTGTTGGAGTGACAGCAGAGTCCAGAGTCTCTGGGCTTTCTCTCCTTTCTCTTCTTCTGCAGTTAAACACAGTTAAAGACTTATTGTTGTTGTGCCCCTGCTGAGCACTAATGCCACTTTACTGCAAGCAATCCTTCTTTCCTGATTCTCCCCCGGCTGAGGAGAGATAACCCTGACCCTGAGCTAATCCCAGATTAAACCAGAATATAAAGAGCTACCACTGCTGTCCAGTGACCTCTGACCCCTTCATGTCTCCTGGCTTAGGCCGCTGCCGTGCTGCTGACTTGGACATGCAACAGCAGGATTTTAGACAACAGTTTTAGACACAGGTAAAAGGCAGTGACTGAAGGCGTGGGCTGTACAGAATCATAGACCATTAATAAAACACATGTCCATTAAAGATGGCCCTGTTTGTGCAGATGTGTGAGATTAACCCTCTCCTGGGAGGATCTGGTTCCTCTGAGTTCCCCATCTGCTTCAGCTGGTCCTCAACTTTTACACGGTTCTGCTGGACTAAGACAAAGGTGTTCATTTGCGTGGAGGAGGCGGGATACAGTGCAGGTCCAGCTCCACGTTGGTTCACTGTGGTTTATGAGGAACCTCAGATGAATTTGGTTCACTGTGGTTTATGAGGAACCTGAGGGACCTTGTACCTGTTAGTGCTTTGATTCTACCCTCACTCGTGCCCCTCTCTACCCTGGCCTGGCAGGAACCAGGAACCAGGAGCATGGATCTACAGGTCCTTCGCGTGAGAGCTCATCAGAGCTGACAGTAAATACAGGGCAGTGCCATTAGTGAGAAGAGGAGGAGGGCAGATAACAGAGCGGCGGGGCTGTTTGGAGAATCCTAATTACGGGGAGTTTGACACCCTCAGGTCGGCAGGGGAGTGGTGGGGATTTAAGGGTGTAGCAGTAATGAGGTGGCGTTGGAGTGATCAACAGTGGGGTGTAGAGTTTCACAGGAACAGGGATTATTGTGGTTGAAAGTGTGGACAGGATGAGGTCCAAAGTGGTGGTTAATGATGTGTGGTGTTGAAGTGCTTTTACTGGACCTCCATTAGGATGGATCACATTCATGTATGTGGGATGGGGGGGGATGGGGGGTCATACCTTCTCCCCAGTGATGGTGTTCACAGCAACAGAACACAAACAAGCTGCCATAAATAACCAAGTATCTTCACTTTACCGCCTGGTTGGTTTCATGCTGAAGCTGGAACGAGTCGATTAAATGACGTGTCGTGTGGTTTTACTTTTCTGTACAGAAGAACAGAAGACGTTGACATCACTAAGAAATACATTTAACCGAAAAACCATACTCATCTACATGTTTATACACCATAACATTTGTCCTCCATGTTTAACCCAATCATGAAACTGTCTGTGTTGACACACACCAAAGTCTGGACCAGTAATTTAACCAGCAGTTCTCCAATCTCAGCCTTGATTCAATCCCTAGTAAATGATGTTGAAAACTGAAGGGTTTACATCAGAGAAGAGATTCAGATAAAGAGGAGTTCAGAAGTAGCTCTGTGTGTCTGAAGGTTGAGTTAGGGGACGTGAACCTTCTGACCAATGACCATCTAGACAGCGTCTCATTTAACCATTATTGACTTGTTAAACTGGTTTGATCTGGTATCAAACACAGTAGATCTAACCTGCAGCAGTCGACGGCCGAGTCAGAGCTCTTTGTTGACTTTTTTATCTAATTAAAAATATCCAAACATCTCATACACATTTGGCCAAGAGTCTTGACATAAGCTGTTTTTAATGTGATCCTGCCCCCCCAAAAAGACCCCCCCCCCCCATCCACCTCCCCTCCACTCCACCATAAACATCTTAATTATCACTTCTGCCTCTCAGTTGTGTGTGAACTAACACATATTTTTCTGCTGGGTTAGAAACGGCCTCTGGCTCTGCTCAGGTAGAGCAGCCTGTCTGTCGTCAGCCCGGGGCAACAGGGTATTTCTGTCACTTTATGTCACTGCATACAGAATCTTGACACGACTCCGTACTGTGTTTATCACTGCAGCATCACATTAGTCAAACAAAGGTCTGCAGGTTACACCTCATACAGCGGCACCCTGAGTGGTTGGGGTGTTAGGACGGGGGCAGATAAGGTAAAATAAAAAATCCACAAAGATTACCTGCACCATCTGTGATACAAAAATCAACAGATGTTGTAGGTTCTATTGGATTATCGAATCATTGACAAAATCTTTACCAAGAAGTAGATAAAACTAATGAATACATTAAGATAAAAGACATTACCCATAACATAAAATAATATTAAAAATAAAACAATAAATATAAAATACACATCAAATAAATTAAATATTTTTTTAAATAAACTAGATGAAATGGAGGTGTCGTAAAGTTAAATAGAACTAAAATGTTGTCAGAACTTAAAAAGTAAAGGAACAAAATCCAAAGTGAAGTTTTGTCTCTGCTCACAGAAGATTTACTTACAATGTGAATTGTAAGTAAACCTTTAGAGGCCATGGACAACACGGTGGAGTCTTTATCCAGTCAGTTTTCTGCCTTTTAAAGTCTGGAATATTTAAGTTGACAAGAAAAATAAATTTGACTAGTTTGTGACCCGACAGTCAAATCCGACCCGTGTGTCCTTGGTTCAGCTCCAGTGTTCACTGTGATCCTGGGGTAAAAGACAGTCTCACTGCTGCAGCGGCTGCTTCTCTAATTATCAACCTCATGTTCCACAAAGAGAAACCACAGAGCCACGAGGTGAGGGGCGTACTCCTGCCCCCTCATCACTCTCTTCCTGTTCACTGTC
>NC_024317.1:14143682-14150293 GCF_000523025.1 Cynoglossus semilaevis
ACAGTTATACTGAGCAGATATCAGTGCAGCCATCAAGCAGGAACACGCTCTGAACTGTCAGTGTTCACCACTGTTAATTTTCCCAATTTGTAAGCAAAGAAATATGTGGTGGGGGAGCAGCAGCCGTATCAGTGCCCCCTATCTACTGTAGTGTGTTCTGCAGTCTTCAGTGACAGTGTACTGTAGTTGTTGAACTCAGGATTATCCCCTGGATTTATTATTCCTTCCTCCTCCTCATCACCATGTGTCACCAGAGAACTTCTGTGTTGGACGCACTCCTAAATCACACTTAGAGTTCTTTAATGGGAGGAAGTTCTAATGTTACTCAAGCACAGGGTCGGGTGCATTAACACCTGACAGACAGATAAAGCACCGGCCCATGTTTGAGGGTTGTCACAGCGGGTGAGAAATCGTTCCACACGGGCAAACGGTGGCTCGTTAGCTGGTTTCACATTTCTGGAGATGAGATTTTGAGAATCCACCGTGTGCCAGGTAGATTTTCCTGTCCAAACATATTTCTAAAGTAAACCCTCTGGCTATTAATTTAAGATGGAGAAATATGCAATAACATGCAGGTCTGCAGCCCCAGAGATCAGTGTCAGCAGCCAAATATCCTCCCAGGAGGAGAGGGAGTAGGAGGAGAGGAGGAGGTGTTCCCTCTGACAGTGAGGCATGTCTCCCCCTTCTACTTACTATACATCATTAGAATGGAGGAGAACACAGGGATGTGTTCGAATGTTTAATGGTCTATAGAACCAGCTGTGGGGACAGTGGGACACATGCAGTAGTTCTAAATACAAGTACTATTATTATACTCCAATATCAGCTACAACTTCAACTTCACTGCAGCAGTTAATGGTTAAGCACAGTGGTTCCCAGAGTGAGGGGCGCCCCCCCACAGAGGGAGGGAGGGTCCTATATGTCCCACAGTGGCAACATTGCACTGATTTGTCATTTTATGTGGAAAAAGAGTTTACCACAAAACAAAAAACTCATTTGACACAGGACTAAACTGTGGAATGTGTACTGTGTAGCAGGGGTTCAAGACACAAGCCTGCCTCCAGGGGGAGCCCTGATTTCTATTGTTTGAGTATTCGAGTGTTAAAAGATAAAGAAAATAATCAGTTTTCTATTAAAAACTATGACCAACATTGATGTCCAATGAAAATTCCAACTTTTAAATAATCATTGTACTTCCAAAGGAAATCCATCCATTTGTCCATTCTCATCTCAGTTAGAGAGTTTAGAGCTTTCTTTTCCCCTATTTTCTGTCTGAACTAAAGTGCTCTGACCACAGAGACACTCCTCACACTTTGAGAGCTGCAGTTGAATATCTTTAATCCTATTTTTAATCCAGTAAAGAGTAAAGGACTCAGCTGACACCGAACATATACACATCCTTGAAGAGGCATGAATTGTGGGAAGTGACACCGGGAATGTTATCCAGCAGGACTGTACCATGAGATGTTGGGGGAGAGAGGGGGGAGGACGGTGCAGGTTCGGCAGGCTGTGGAAGGCCCACGTCTCCACCAGTGGGTTTTTGTTCTGTCCACTGTCACCGGTCCGTTCTCATGCACGTGTGGGACACAGATGGAAAATGAACCAACAAAGAAAGATCCTACACACTGACCCCCACTTCTGTCCCCGAGGGATGGGGAAGGATGGGGGAGCTAGAAGGAGCTAGAGACATATGAAGTAAGTGAACGAGTGTGAGGCAGAGACACTGAGTGCAGGATCAGGTTCTCTCGCCGTCTTACTTTCACCTTTAATAGAACCATTGACATTCCACCGAGGGAAACAGGAACAAAGCCTTTGCTGTGTAGGTGCCTCCCCCGTCGTCTCCCCCACCTGAACCATACGCAGCACGTTGGTCTTATCCACCTCCAACAGTCAAACCTGGACCATGGTCTCAGCCTCTAAATCTCAGGAAGGGTTTGTTAATCCAGAATAATGTGGTTGTACTCAGTACTGACAACAGCGTGTACGCTCGGAGTATTTAACGTTTACGTTTGTGGTCGGTAGAAATATAGTTGTGTCTGTGGACAGCAGTAAAATGTGGTGGAATGATCTCCCTCTCAGACTGAGCCTCTTCCTCAGGGAAAGACGATGGAGTCTGATTCAGAAGAGGTGAAACGTCTTCATGTCCGACCACTAAACTGCTGTGGAAATTAGAGCCTTGGTTTTCATTTGCAGGCCTGACATTGTGTCACCTTGGATATAAACTGGTCAGCTGACGGATGCTTCACTCTGATAACAAACACAAGGCATCCATGACACACGGGTATTTTTGAGTGTTTGTGTGTGTAACCGTTTGTTGTCATCCTGGCTCATTCTGTACACTCACACATACTATAAACACACACACACACACACACACTCAGAGTGACTGGGACTCATCCTTCAACTAAGATCTCCAACATAAATAATTCCAGGGTCCTGACCACATGTCAGTCAGTCTGTGACCCCTCCTCTGCTCTAAATATGATCAAATCTGATCCAGTCATTATTGACTTAACCTGCGGCTGTATTTAAGTCAGACTGACTTCATCTGATGGTGAATGAAGACAAGCGTTGGTCATGTGAGTTTTAGTTTTAGTTTTAGTTTTAGGGCCCTTTCCAGGTCCACACTGACATTTTGAGTTTCAACATTTAGTTTGGAGTTAGGCTCAGCTATTAATTTGAGAACCTTAAGGTTAGGGAATGTATTCCATCTAAAATAATTCCTCACAAAGAGTGTGTGTGTGTGTGTGTGTCAGTGATTACCTCCTGAGCAGAACCTGGAAACTTTCTGAGCGTCATTATGGCTCTGCATTTAGAAGGACCAATAATATTTATTTTACTTTAATTCATTAATATGTTGCCGGTTGTAATGTTCTACCACGTCTCTCATTTCCTCTCTGTTGACCACACACGGGCGCTGCGGTCTGTTGGAGGGTATGTAAACAGTAAAACAAAGGTAACTGTTTTTGACAGCAGTTCCTCTGGCTTTTCTCCCCCACCACGACATCAAACATCTGGGTGGAACCACAGAGTGTTTCCCTGTTTGACTCCCTGTGGTCTGTGGTCGCTGAACGAAGCTCAGCAGTGACATTAGACTTTTGTTGAATTGAAACCTCTGAACCAGTGCAGCAGTATTTGTGCACCACCTCCCTTTACATGGTAGGGGAGTGTGTTTGTCCAGGGTGAGGCCGTGGCCCCTCTGCTCCTCTCATACATGGTTGTTGAACCAGGAAGGACGTATCAAACAAACACTCCAGCACGGAGCTGGAGGAAGATTGGGTTTCTCCATGACATGAGCCAACATGTTGACTGTATTGTGTTGGCAGCCACAGCCACACTCCACTAACCTTCTACAGGAGGTGTCCAAACAGGAGCGACGGTTCTAAATTCATCTTCACTGACGTTGCCCTACAATGGATATAAAGTGTGTAGTAAACACAGCGTGTACAGCAAATACTACATCTGTAGGATGATGGGAGATTCTCTGGTGCAGAGGTCATCGACAGGGGTCAGTGATTCCGTAGGCTTTTGTAACACTTCACCTCATGGTTTGACCTCTGGTACAGTGCTGTAACACTTCACCTCATGGTTTGACCTCTGGTACAGTACTGTAACACTTCACTTCATGGTTTGACCTCTGGTACAGTACTGTAACACTTCACTTCATGGTTTGACCTCTGGTACAGTACTGTAACACTTCACTTCATGGTTTGACCTCTGGTACCTCTGGTACTGTAACACTTCTCTGTCAGTTTGAAGCCTGTAGAAAACCAAAGACCTGTGTTCCAGGTCTGTGATCCACCCTGGTGGGATGAAGCCATCAACACACTGTGACAGACACTCAGTCGCACTTGTCTCTAATGTGTGGTGTTAAGTTACAAGTGTGTCGGTGGAAAACCATCAGATAAGTCCATATGAGTNNGGTGAAGGAGGGGCAGCGGGAATGTGGCATGTGTTCGTGCATGTGTGGGCATATTATGTGTGTGTGTGTGTGTGTGCGTTTGTGCAGCACAGCTGTCATTAATGGACCTTTTCATCTTTGTCAAACAGAGCTGAGATCTACTGGAACCGCTCATCACTTCGCCTTCCTCATCAACACGTCAGACTACAGAATCCTGCGGATGGACGAGGACCACGACCGCATGTACGTGGGCAGCAAGGATCACATCCTGTCCCTGGACCTGCACGACATCAACAAAGACCCACATATTGTAAGACCTTTGTTCAGTTACCTCAAGCCGTGGCCCCTGATGTGACGTTACACTGGGATGTAAAAAAGCCCTGTTACATCATCTGCCCCTGGGCCAACATGTCCTCTTCTCTTGTCCTGTTATCAGCAGAGACGACTGGCTCACAGTTAGTGTTGGGTGGAATTCACTTTTTCTTTTTCACGGCTTCTCAACAGCCCTCAGAGGAATAATATCTGTCACACCAGTGACCATGACACCTCATAACTGTCAGTGATGTAACGCAGGCTGGGAAATAACCATGACATTTGTTCAAATCCTCTGCTCACAGATCCACTGGCCAGTGTCGGAGAGAAGAAGGATGGAGTGCCTTGTGAGTGGGAAGGACACCAACGTGAGTTTCAAACAATAAAACTGAAATATTAAGAAATACAATGCATTTGATTAAAATTCAAGAAACCCACAAACATGGTCATGATGTTTGAAAAGAAGTTAAATCATATATGAGTTTTAAATATTGATTTAATTCTCAGTTGATCTTTGGTTTGATGCTGAACAGAAAAAACATCTTGACCTTAAATTATTTAATTAAAAAATCTCATCCCCAAATGTTCATAGGTGTGTTGAAAAAAGTTTTGTATTTCCTATTACAAAAGCATTGAAAAAAATAATACTACAAACAAAAAAATATATATATATAATAAGATTTTATTCAACCTTTATGTCTGCTTCAGGAGGAGTGTGCAAACTTCATCCGTCTGATCGAGCCGTGGAATCGCACTCAGCTGTACATCTGTGGGACCGGAGCCTACAATCCAGTCTGTACCTTTGTTAACCGTGGACACAAGTCTCAGGTCAGCCTCGAGAATGGAACAGACCATGAAGAATTTTGTTGAACAGTTTTTTTACTCTGACAAAGTAACTGTTATATATCCCCTTTTTTATTCATATCTGTTTTGACCTTGAGTTCTGTCCCAAGTGTTTGACTGTGTGTTATGTACAGTGAGTCTATGGTCTGGTCTCCCTCCTCCTCAGGCCTCCCTGTATCTTCAGATGTCCCAGATCAGAGGCAGGACCAGCCGTGCGGCTGAATCCAGTGCTGTGCACGAGACACTCGGAATAAAGGTGAGCTGTTTTTTCATGCAGACTTTACTTAGTGAGGTGACTTGTTTTTTTTTTGTTTCCTTTTCCATTTCCTTCAACTAACGGCTTAATTTTGCATAACAGCAGAGGTGGAAATGGAAAAGGTTTGTCAGGAATATTCTGCCCAGATTAAATCCAGCAGGCCGTCACTGGTGCATGCGCCCGACATGTGCATTTACACTTAGCTTTTAACTCAATCGAACACCAGCGTCAGGCGGAGGAAATATTTTTCCTGATTCTCCAAGACATTTCAGGATGTCCCACCCTTCAAGCCTTCACCCCACTGGCTCCTCCACCTTCTGTAGGAATGTGGTGCGCTGTGTCCAACGGAGGCATCAGGACTTGTCAGTGAATGCCTCCTCCCGCGGGAGGGTCTGTTAGCTCAGAGCAAACATGGAGCATCTGCAGCCAACTGGCTCTTCAGGGGAGGAACTGAAGGAAGCACACACTTGAACGTGTTTGAGTTCTGAGAGCACATTTCAAACACAGAACACCACTTTGTTAAAGTGAAGTGGGCTGCTCTGAAAATGTTGACGTATTTTCAGGTGTTATTTTTGTAATCGCAGGTTTACAAAAACAAGGACAGGACACACTTCCCCTCTGGTGCACGGTCGTGTTTGTTTGTGACCTTTGTTGCCCGCCAACATCAGATGTGTCCTGTTGTCAGCTGCCAGCGACTCCTCATTTGGCCGAGTGGAGATTTAAATCAAAGATGAGCAGGGAATTGTGCAAGGATGGGTTTTGTGAACCAGTTTGAACCGGCGGCATAAGCTTCTTCTTGCCTCAGTTCTGATGGATATTGACAGAAAAGTCTCCATCTCTGTTCCAGCTGGAAGTTGAAAAGGGGTAATTTGGACATGATGTGGTCTGAGGGTGGGGCTAGAGAGCAGGTTATCACATGTCACTGATTCAGTTTACCCTTTTCTAATACACAAATGTCTGACAGTCAACTATCAGTGCTCACAGGCAACAGTTCCACGAGCTGTTCCACGAGTCTCACTCAGGCAGCCTCCGTCCTGGGTGTGTGTTTTCGCTGTGGTGGATTACAGGTGTCAGCAGGAGATCTCCACCGCCACCCGCTCCCAGAGGCTGAAAGACGTTTGGCAGCAGCTTGTTATGCAGAGGGAAGAAGCCTATGACATATTGTTTTCCACAGTGCAGTGACATAGAGATGGATTAGAAATCCCAGTCTTTTCCCACATGTATCTGTCTGTTTGAATGTACCCTCATTATTCCGACGCTCCGTCCCCCATCAGGCCCTGCTGGTCCCACAAGAGACGA
>NC_024317.1:14150321-14160231 GCF_000523025.1 Cynoglossus semilaevis
GAGGGAATAAGAGTGACAAGATAAAGTGTGCTGAATTTATTGCCATCTCCATATGATTTTTCCATTACAGGAAGAAATATTTAATTTGGAGCCAGGCAAAGTGGAATCTGGGAAAGGAAAGTGCTCCTACGACCCTAAGCTCAACAGCGTGTCCGCTCTGATCAGTGAGTATCATCGGCATGTGGTCACTTAAGGATACAGGCATGGGAACTATTTTAAGTCCTCATATGGGTATTTGGGTTTTTCATTATATTATTTTTTCTCTCCCAGTTAGCTCCAGAAATGTTAGGTTTGTCGCTGTATTCGACTGTTCCTCCTGCATTTTAATTTTATCTGGAGGAAGAAGGGAACCAAGTTGACAAAAGAAAACATTTTTCAATATGGTTGAAAACAGAGAGTGATCCACCGCCTGCCTCGGTCTCTGACCGTCTGCTGGAGTGAAGGCCCTTCTGTCCAAAGTCACTCAGTCACATCCTGCAGCCGCAGTTGGCAGCAGTGAAAGTTGATCCCACTGCAGGGGTGAGGCTGTGGGTGAGGATGTGGGTGTAAATCACTGACACTGTTTCCAGTATGGAGTCAAGATTTAAGACTCAAAATTCAACATATACGACTCAACTGTCACCATTTAACACTTCAACGACCAGCAGTAGAGGTCGTAGTTCACCCTGTCACCACTCCAGCATAAACAACAACAACAAACGACGACAGGGTTAATGGGTTAAACTGTGAAACTGAATAAAAAAAACAAACAAAGAAATATTTCAATGACTAATCTGAAGTAGACAGTGTCTTATATCAACAGTCAGTGCTGTACTCTGAGACAGAAATGTCCCAAAACTGACCTTTTTGTCCATGTAAGACCCAGATCGGATTTTTGTTCTTAAAATAAATAAATCCCAGAATACATTTATATGTTCTCCTCCATCAGATACATGTCTGATGTTCCTCAGAGTTGCCTCAGTTTTGATGCTCATAACACAATAGGTCATTTCATCAGACCTTTACGTCAGTAAAGTGAAGTAGATGTCACAAGTCTGTCCCCTGGAGGAAAAGATATGAATGTATATTTGTAGATATTGAAGTGTGTATCAATAGTACCCGTATCTTTACAATTCTATTCCCCTGTTTAGTAACAGTCAGAAAATGTTTTATTTTGGTCCTGTTTAGTAACAGTCAGAAAATGTTTTTGGTCCATATTTCTTTCTCGGCTCTAACATGATGCAGCATCAATTACTGGAAATGTTGTTTTTATTTTATTACACTTTTTCCTACAAGAGTTTATGGAGCAACTGAGGGTCACAAGGTCACATGATCAGTTTGACTTTTGAAAATTTTTAAATGACCTTTCAGAGAACGTAGTGCAGGGTGACTTGACCTCTGACCTCCAGCAGCTTCTATTCTACATAGAGTTCCACAATTCCCACCCCACACCCCCCCCTCCCCCCCCCCCCCCCCCCCCCCCCCCCCTTACCCCCGCCCCTCCCACCACACACACACACCATCTGTGGACATTTTAAAGACTTGTTGTAAATCTCCATCAATCCTGTCAGGGGACCATGACATTGACTATAACGGTGAGAGAACAGTGTGCTTCTGTTTCCTCCTCCTCCTCTTCCTCCTTCTTCTTCTCCTCCGCTCTCCTCGCTCCATCCTTCAGTCTTCTGACAGTCACACCTGCTCTTCAATGAGGCCCTGGCGGCAGCTGGAGGACAAACACCTCACCTTCCTGTGTGTGTGTTTGTGTGTTTGTGTGTGTGAGTAAAAACTGTTCTGGACCTCAGAGCAGGGCAATGATTTTACAATGATGGATTCCACACCTGTCGTCTGGCTGCTAGTAATGATGGAAGTCATGAAGCAGATCAGGGACTCTCACTCATACATTTTTATATATTTTTGTTATATTTTATTTGAACTCATCTGCTGCTCTGTTCCCACATTAGACTCTACAGACTCAACATTTAAAGAAAATACATTTGGTTCCAACCGTGTCCTTGGAATCCCTTCAGCCTAAATAATTTCAGTGACCTGTTTTTCCTGTTCCTCCACAGACGGTGAACTCTACGCTGGGGTCTATGTTGACTTCATGGGAACAGACTCGGCCATTTTCCGTACTTTAGGGACGAAGACTGCGATGAGAACCGACCAGTACAACTCCAGATGGTTAAATGGTAAAGAGCAGGAAACGATACATTTGTCTTCCATATATTTAAACCGGCGACTCCTTCTCCTCTTGAATATCTCTCCTTCTTCTTCTCTCCCTGTAGATCCCACTTTCATCCACGTTCAACTCATCCCAGACAGTGCAGAGAGAAATGACGACAAGCTTTATTTCTTCTTTCGGGAGAAGTCCTCTGAGATGGGCCAGAGTCCCGTGACCCAGTCCCGCATAGGACGCATCTGTCTGGTGTGTACACAGCTCCTACTGTTTGCCTTTCAGATGTAAACATGATGAAATAAACCCTGCGTGGACCTGGACACAGTCTCCTGAGACCAGTCACCCACTGTGTTTGAATGTTTACGGCAACAGGACGAATATTTGGCCAACGCTGACGTGCTGGAATCCACATGTCTTTAACCTTCCTGTCTACAATGCATCCCTCTGTCTGTGAGGTTGACCTCTGAGCTCTGACCCCATGATCTGCTGACCTCTCCAATCTCGTAGTCCTCCAACCAAAAAGATGAAGTCCTTGGTTTTAAATTCTTCCTTTTGGTTCGGTGCAAAAAACATGACGCAACATAAAATAACAAAGCCATAAAAAAAAAAACAGATTACGACACGCGTCCCGGGGAGTTTGTGGGGCCCCTCGCTCTGAGCCTGCAGTTCACGTGTGTGTGTGTGAATGTTACTCTGGGTGTACGACTACGGGCATGAGTGAGAAAATGTGCTGCCTGTGTGCTCATGGCTTCAGCTGTTCGCTCTTGTATTTATTTGAGCGGGTCAGTCAGTGACCCGGCACACAAACAGTCATCTCACTCGCAGCAGGCCATGCCCCCGGCCTCCAGAGATAGGCTCCTGTCTCACACACACACACACACACACATCTGGATGTTCTTACTGCCAGGCTGTGCACCCAGGCCGGAACACTGGACCAAGGTGTTCTAACGTTGGTCAAATGCCCGGCTGTTCACGAATATTATAATATACAGTATATATATAAGAATGACAGTCATATTTGAGTCATCTTTCTGTGTCAGTCTGTACTGATGTCAGTGTTGAGGTCGCAGCCTGGTCTCAGCTGTTCCCTAATGCACTGGGTTCTGGCCTCAGTCCACTGCTGACAGACACAGACAGTGTTTTATATTGTTTCCAGGCCAGCACTCACTGTATGTGTGGGCGTGTGTGTGTGTGTGTCAAGTTGATGGACTTTATATAACTTTTTATTATACTTTATATGGTTTTTATATTTAAAAAAATAAAAAATAAATTGTATTTACCCTTCAGTGCCCCTGCTTGCGGCCTCTGAGTTGCCCCCTACTTTGGGAACCACTGCTTTAATATGAAAAAATTACAGTAGGTAATTTGTGTGCAGACAGACACGGGGAACCACTGCTTTAATATGAAAAAATGACAGTAGGTCCAGACTCAGAGTGTGCAGACAGACACATGGTGTTCACCATATCATAGCGTTTATTTTGCCCTAAACAGGATCACAACGTTGAAAATTGAATTTGATAAGGGGAAAAAAAAGCTGCTTCTTTTTAATACCAACATGAAGACAGAGGAGGACATGGAGGTGTGTGGTGTCAGGCTGTGCTTTTACTATTTATTATTTATTATTATTTCTTACTATTTATTAGTATGTATGTATTTGTGTATTTTGTATGTTTACTGTAGCTTGATTGTTGATTGACTGACTCAAATTGTAAGTCACTTTGGATAAAAGCGTCTGCTAAATGTATTGTGATGTAATGATGACGATGATGATGGAGAACCTTCTGTGTGTCTGCTCCAATCTCAGAATGACGACGGAGGTCACTGCTGTCTGGTCAACAAGTGGAGCACGTTCCTGAAGGCCAGACTCATCTGCTCTGTCCCTGGAGCCGACGGCATGGAGACGCACTTCGATGAGCTCCGTGAGTCCACCGCCCGACTGCCAATCATTCTGTTCTGGTTAATGTGAAGAGGATTTTTTTTCCTGCAGTGAGTCTACAGTTTGAATAACAGAGAGTATTATTATAAATGAACACACAGAAATTAAAGTAGCATCGTTGGTGTCTGACAGAATCATTCCTGTGAACGTCATCTTCAGAATTACGATCAATATTAGTGAACTTAAGCCTAACCTCACCAAGCATTTCATAAAATGCCTAAAACATATCTGATCTTCATCAACGTGAACGTTTTGACAGTAAAATGAAACATTCCTCTTCTTCATCACATGTTTCTATATATGAATGTCGTAGGATAATAGAATTTATTTCCTGCAGGATGTCTTAGGCCTAAGGAGGATGGTTTTTGACCTGTGAGTGTGTGAGTGTGTGTGAGTGTGTGTGTGTGTAACCACTGCCAGTCTCCCTGGTTTAAAATAGCATCACAGATAAGAGCCGATGTTCCAGCCTCCACCTCTGCCTCCAGACTAATCTCAGGACCGAGAAGTGAATTCCCTGATAGTGGAGGGCTTTCTTTGTCTCCTTATTTTTTCTGACACACTCAGTGCTTTTAACTCTATCATCCTGCTGATGGAAATGTAACAAATTACTCACACGCAGAGAAAACAATTGCACTGCACTCTTTTTTATCTGTGCACTCACCTTGTACCTGAATAGAGAGAAGGTGTCTCAGTAAAAGACGGACAAGAGAGATTATTCTCACTCTGGTGTTGGTCCGGGTGTCACAGTCAGCAGCAGCAGCAGCAGCAGCAGCATATCTCTACACAGGGTCAATCTTTCAGAAAAGGAAATACTGACTGTAGGGACACGTAGTCCTCGTGTGGACATTTCGAGGGTCCTCAATGAGTGAAAGAGTATTTTGAGGCTAGAGATTTAGTTTGGAGTTAGGATTAGCTTTAGAGTCAGATTTGAGTTATGGTAAAGATTGAGATTGGACATAACTGGAAGTCAGAGTGGTGATTGCCATAGACCATTGGCGGTCTCTTATGGTCCCTCTGTTGGAGGGGCCTCAAAATATTGGGGTTATTGGGGTGCTGTGATATATACAACTTTTCTTATGAGTTCATGTTTTCAGATTCTGTCAGATTATTCTTCACATTTTTCAACTCCTTTCTTCAACATTGCTTCACAAGTTCATTTGAAAAATGCCCCGTTTTCCTGGAAGTGTCCTTTGGTTCTCACTGAACACACCTCCTGTAATTTAGGTCAAGTACTGAGTAGAAGAAAGACTAATCACCGACCTGTCTTTATAGTCTCTCTGTTTGTTTTTCTCTGGAGCTTTCCCTCAGTCACAGTCAAAGAGTTGTTTCTGATGTCACAGCCGTACAGGGCGGAGGATATCAGCAGATTTATAGACTTCTACAAATCACTGAGGATCAGTTCTCTCTGGAGGGAAAACATATTTCCTCTCCTTTAAGAGGTAGACATAAACTATTATCCAAAGAAGAGGAGGAGGATCCTCACAAATCACTTTAAAACGTGGCTGAATGTTGGGCTGAAAAAGCAGCATCTCTAGTTGGGCCGCTGCCTTTTCACTTCAGTCTTTTTATGACCTGATGCTGATTATGACCAGACTCTTTAAATTCTCATTACTGCCATTTAACGTCTGTCTGCTGTGTGGATTTACCACTGAGCTGCTGAGGTTTAACTTTCACTGTGTAAAGCAGCCCTGCCCCCCCGGCCCCTGGCCCCCGGCCCCCTCATCCATCCTGAGATCCTCATCATTCCCTTCAGTTTCTGTGGTTTTACTCCCACCGTTTCCGTCAGTACGTGAATGAGAGAAGGTGAAGAACTTTTTGTTTTTCTAAGAAAATTTGGTTTAGTACTTAGTTATTTAGTTTCAACCTGAAAATTAATTTCCACAGATTGAAATCTCAGCATATGTCTTATCTCGATTTTTACCCCAACTCCAATCAAAATATAGATAAACCAGCATCACTTAAACAAGAGCCTGTGAATCCAGGATTACCAACATGGTAGTATTTTGAGATGAACATTTATCTTAAAAAACGTTTTTATAAACCTTTTAAGGACAATAAAAAAAGTCCAGTCTGAACTCTGTCACTACAGTCAAACATCTGTCACCAATGGACCATCTCCAGTGTCCTTTGGAGCCCCACCCTGTGATATGGCTTTGTCCCATTCTTCTAACCATGAAGCCACAGTCCCTGGCGGTAATCCCTGACCTTGGTTCTTGTGCCAGAACCCTGGATTTTCACAGGAACATCAGGATATAACCCAGTATCCCACTTATCTCTCCGTCTAAGTCCAGTAATGGACTCCATGTGTTCTCACCGTAATAAAGGTTAAGCCTACGTCTTGGTGTTCCAGTCATGTGGCTGAGTCAATATTAGTGGAGACTTTTGTGTTGGGGCTGAATTTCGTTCACCTGCTCTTTGACACTGATGTGATGTCTCTCTGTGTCCTCCGACAGGCGATGTTTACATTCAGCCAACACAGGACACAAAAAACCCGGTGATATACGGAGTCTTCTCCGTGTCAGGGTGAGTCTCACTGTAACTGTGTGGACTGAGGACGTGTCCTGGGTTTGTGTGTACTTATGAATACGTGTGTGTGTGACGAGGCTCAGTTTGTAGTCTAACTGTTTCCATCACTTCTCAGCTCTGTCTTCAAAGGCTCAGCAGTGTGTGTCTACTCCATGGCTGACATACGTATGGTCTTCAACGGACCCTTCGCCCACAAGGAGGGTCCCAACTATCAATGGGTGGCCTACACTGGGAAGATCCCCTACCCTCGGCCTGGCACGGTGAGTCTCGGCTCAGGCTGAGTCCACACATGAAATCCCACAGGATATGGGATTTCTTTCTGTTTTAGGCTCTAAATACAAACCAAATGGAGGAGATCAAGGCAGCGCGCAAATCATAGAGTCAGAATCAGAAATGACTTCAAGAATCAACAAAACATTGTCATTGTGTAAACATCCTTGTCTCCTTGTCCAAGTGTCCTGGAGGGACCTTCACCCCCAACATGAAGTCCACCAAGGACTACCCAGATGAGGTGATTAACTTCATGAGAAACCACCCAGCCATGTACAATGCTGTGTATCCAGTCCACAAGCGCCCCCTGGTGGTCAGGACCAACGTGGACTATGAATTCACCACCATCACTGTGGACCAGGTGACTGCTGCGGATGGGAACTACGAAGTTCTCTTCCTGGGAACTGGTGAGTGACGTCTATGAAAGTGATGAATTCAACCTTAGTTACAGTTGGAGGAAGTACAAACTCTTCATTTATCTGTAACAAAGAGCTACAATCTCCTCTTCCCTGAACCAGTGTGACTTTCACCAATGAAAAGCTCTCTTGTGTCGATCATGTCAATCCAGCCTCCTGTTATTTGCACCTGGAGGTCAGGGCTGGATCAGCAGCAGAGAGAGAACAACAGGGAGGTGGCCTGTAGATCCATCACCTTAATTTTGTCCGTTGCTGTGAGAGAGATTATGTTTGCATGTCGTTGAGCTAAGAACCCAGCGTGACAGTTACATCCAGGGAACAGCGCATGCGAGGCCTCTTAACATCCTCTTTGTTCCTCTGTGTATTAAGGGAAGGTCTTCGTGAGTGTGTATGCGTGTGTGTGTCAGAAACAACATTCCGCTGTGTGCAGGCTGAATGCTGAAGTCACAATAAATCTCCAGTGTCCTGTTTTGGGAACATGCCAGTCTTCAGAGCAGGACAACGTCTTTTATCATCCTAATGAATAGGTGCCAGGCCATAATTAACCTGTCCGTGACAGGACGCGTTTGTTTCATTGAAAAGGTTGAAGCACAGGCGGAGGTGAAGAGAAGAGCAGACGCTGTTGAGCTGAGGATTATCCCACTGTTAGAGGCTGCTGAGAGAATGACATGACAAATCCTCAGGGCTGCTGACAGATGTGCAGGTGAGAGGTTACAGGTGTGGATTTGACTCGTGTGTGTGTGTGTGTTGTGGTCCACAGACAGAGGTACGGTTCAGAAGGTCATCGTTTTACCCAGAGATGACCTGCAGACCGAAGAGCTGGTGCTGGAGGAAGTCGAGGTTTTCAAGGTGAGGTTTGTCTTTCCTCTCACTTGGTTCTTGGTTTGTCTTATCTAATACATGTTTAATCTTCTCCATCATCTTCTCCAAAGGTCCCAACTCCTGTGACAACAATGAAGATCTCGTCCAAAAGGGTAAGCATGTGTGTGTCCTCAAGAGAAAAGACATGATATTTAATGAGGGAAAATAGTTGTGAAAGGTCGGCAGCTTCTGTCCCACAGCTGTTCTCCTCCGCTCTGACATCATCGTTCTCACACTGATTGTATGATAATGGGACAATGGAGACAGATGCATGGAGACGTTCAGGGTTTTCTTTCAGTGTGATTGAAATACTTGGCCTTTCCTCCTGTGAATGACATCAGTCCACAGACAGAGTGTTGGTCTGATCATAAAGTCCTGGTGGTAACCTGATAGAGATGAGCTCAGTCAGTTTCACAGCGTGCTGCAGCTTCAACACAGACGAGAGACAGATCCTCATCAGTGTCTGATGATAAAACTGACTGCTGTATTCACTTACCGCCAACAGCAACAGCTCTACGTTTCGTCAGCGGTCGGCCTGACGCAGCTGGCTCTGCACCGCTGCGATGCGTACGGCGAGGCCTGCGCCGACTGCTGCTTGGCCAGAGATCCTTACTGTGCCTGGGACGGAAAGTCCTGCTCCCGTTACTCATCATCGCAGAAGAGGTGAGCTTAGCATTAGCGTCAGCATGACCTTCACTAACCACCACTAACTAGTTGATGCTCGTCTGACTGCCTGAATGCTGAGTGGCTCTTCGCATGGGATTTTTTGGTGTTTTTTAAAAACTTGATGACTTGACTTTTAGAAATGAAAACATGAGAATACATAAACACAGCTGAATGTTTTGAAATGATTTGTCTGCCTTGTGTTGTTGCAATGTTGTTGAATGGTTTTGCGGTTACTTTATGATCTTTTCTCTCCTTATTCGGCTACACTGGTCCGACCCCTTTAGACGAAGCCGGAGGCAGGACGTCAGGTACGGGAATCCCATCCGCCAGTGTCGAGGCTTCAACTCCAACAGTAAGACTCACCATCTCTAAGTGTTTGTTGTTTATGAGTTCATTAGTCACTCCACACTTCCTGTTTATATGATGCACATCCACAGATGAACTGTAACTTTTTGCCACTGCCTTTTTAAAACAGAACTTAAATGAGATTTCGCCACAACTGAGAATTTCTTGGTTTTGGTTACCATGGAAACCCCTCTTTCTCTATTCCATCTCTGCCCTGCAGCCAATAAGAACACTCTGGAGATGGTGCAGTATGGGGTGGAGGGGAGCAGCACCTTCCTGGAGTGTCAGGCTCGTTCTCCTCACGCTGTCATCAAGTGGCATCTGCAGAGAGACAACAGTGACCGGAGGAAGGAGGTGAGGCACCACACACAGGTTCTCTGTTCACGGCCTGTCCTTCAAATGTTTGTTCAAATGCAAAGTCAAGCCTTAACTTCAACAAGTACGATCGATTAGCATCCTATTGTTTGATGAGATAAAGAATCAACAATATATTTATCCATATATCGTCACGTCATCTGGTCCGGTTTGTTTGGTCAGATTAAAAATATACTGTGGTTCCGTAGTGTAGCAGTTAGCATGCCTGCCTCAGCAGGCAGTTTTGGGTTTGATTCCCAGAGGAACCACATGCTTGATATTGTTAATCCTCCTCTGGGAGTCGCTTTGGATAAATGTGTAAATGTATATTTTATTCAACATTTTTAACCTGTAGTAAAATGTTTCTTTTTTTTTTTTTTT
>NC_024317.1:14161597-14177035 GCF_000523025.1 Cynoglossus semilaevis
GCCCCCCCGGCCCCTGGCCCCCGGCCCCCTCATCCATCCTGAGATCCTCATCATTCCCTTCAGTTTCTGTGGTTTTACTCCCACCGTTTCCGTCAGTACGTGAATGAGAGAAGGTGAAGAACTTTTTGTTTTTCTAAGAAAATTTGGTTTAGTACTTGTTTTTTTTGGTGAAGAACTTTTTGTTTTTCTAAGAAAATTTGGTTTAGTACTTAGTTATTTAGTTTCAACCTGAAAATTAATTTCCACAGATTGAAATCTCAGCATATATGTCTTATCTCGATTTTTACCCCAACTCCAATCAAAATATAGATAAACCAGCATCACTTAAACAAGAGCCTGTGAATCCAGGATTACCAACATGGTAGTATTTTGAGATGAACATTTATCTTAAAAAACGTTTTTATAAACCTTTTAAGGACAATAAAAAAAGTCCAGTCTGAACTCTGTCACTACAGTCAAACATCTGTCACCAATGGACCATCTCCAGTGTCCTTTGGAGCCCCACCCTGTGATATGGCTTTGTCCCATTCTTCTAACCATGAAGCCACAGTCCCTGGCGGTAATCCCTGACCTTGGTTCTTGTGCCAGAACCCTGGATTTTCACAGGAACATCAGGATATAACCCAGTATCCCACTTATCTCTCCGTCTAAGTCCAGTAATGGACTCCATGTGTTCTCACCGTAATAAAGGTTAAGCCTACGTCTTGGTGTTCCAGTCATGTGGCTGAGTCAATATTAGTGGAGACTTTTGTGTTGGGGCTGAATTTCGTTCACCTGCTCTTTGACACTGATGTGATGTCTCTCTGTGTCCTCCGACAGGCGATGTTTACATTCAGCCAACACAGGACACAAAAAACCCGGTGATATACGGAGTCTTCTCCGTGTCAGGGTGAGTCTCACTGTAACTGTGTGGACTGAGGACGTGTCCTGGGTTTGTGTGTACTTATGAATACGTGTGTGTGTGACGAGGCTCAGTTTGTAGTCTAACTGTTTCCATCACTTCTCAGCTCTGTCTTCAAAGGCTCAGCAGTGTGTGTCTACTCCATGGCTGACATACGTATGGTCTTCAACGGACCCTTCGCCCACAAGGAGGGTCCCAACTATCAATGGGTGGCCTACACTGGGAAGATCCCCTACCCTCGGCCTGGCACGGTGAGTCTCGGCTCAGGCTGAGTCCACACATGAAATCCCACAGGATATGGGATTTCTTTCTGTTTTAGGCTCTAAATACAAACCAAATGGAGGAGATCAAGGCAGCGCGCAAATCATAGAGTCAGAATCAGAAATGACTTCAAGAATCAACAAAACATTGTCATTGTGTAAACATCCTTGTCTCCTTGTCCAAGTGTCCTGGAGGGACCTTCACCCCCAACATGAAGTCCACCAAGGACTACCCAGATGAGGTGATTAACTTCATGAGAAACCACCCAGCCATGTACAATGCTGTGTATCCAGTCCACAAGCGCCCCCTGGTGGTCAGGACCAACGTGGACTATGAATTCACCACCATCACTGTGGACCAGGTGACTGCTGCGGATGGGAACTACGAAGTTCTCTTCCTGGGAACTGGTGAGTGACGTCTATGAAAGTGATGAATTCAACCTTAGTTACAGTTGGAGGAAGTACAAACTCTTCATTTATCTGTAACAAAGAGCTACAATCTCCTCTTCCCTGAACCAGTGTGACTTTCACCAATGAAAAGCTCTCTTGTGTCGATCATGTCAATCCAGCCTCCTGTTATTTGCACCTGGAGGTCAGGGCTGGATCAGCAGCAGAGAGAGAACAACAGGGAGGTGGCCTGTAGATCCATCACCTTAATTTTGTCCGTTGCTGTGAGAGAGATTATGTTTGCATGTCGTTGAGCTAAGAACCCAGCGTGACAGTTACATCCAGGGAACAGCGCATGCGAGGCCTCTTAACATCCTCTTTGTTCCTCTGTGTATTAAGGGAAGGTCTTCGTGAGTGTGTATGCGTGTGTGTGTCAGAAACAACATTCCGCTGTGTGCAGGCTGAATGCTGAAGTCACAATAAATCTCCAGTGTCCTGTTTTGGGAACATGCCAGTCTTCAGAGCAGGACAACGTCTTTTATCATCCTAATGAATAGGTGCCAGGCCATAATTAACCTGTCCGTGACAGGACGCGTTTGTTTCATTGAAAAGGTTGAAGCACAGGCGGAGGTGAAGAGAAGAGCAGACGCTGTTGAGCTGAGGATTATCCCACTGTTAGAGGCTGCTGAGAGAATGACATGACAAATCCTCAGGGCTGCTGACAGATGTGCAGGTGAGAGGTTACAGGTGTGGATTTGACTCGTGTGTGTGTGTGTGTTGTGGTCCACAGACAGAGGTACGGTTCAGAAGGTCATCGTTTTACCCAGAGATGACCTGCAGACCGAAGAGCTGGTGCTGGAGGAAGTCGAGGTTTTCAAGGTGAGGTTTGTCTTTCCTCTCACTTGGTTCTTGGTTTGTCTTATCTAATACATGTTTAATCTTCTCCATCATCTTCTCCAAAGGTCCCAACTCCTGTGACAACAATGAAGATCTCGTCCAAAAGGGTAAGCATGTGTGTGTCCTCAAGAGAAAAGACATGATATTTAATGAGGGAAAATAGTTGTGAAAGGTCGGCAGCTTCTGTCCCACAGCTGTTCTCCTCCGCTCTGACATCATCGTTCTCACACTGATTGTATGATAATGGGACAATGGAGACAGATGCATGGAGACGTTCAGGGTTTTCTTTCAGTGTGATTGAAATACTTGGCCTTTCCTCCTGTGAATGACATCAGTCCACAGACAGAGTGTTGGTCTGATCATAAAGTCCTGGTGGTAACCTGATAGAGATGAGCTCAGTCAGTTTCACAGCGTGCTGCAGCTTCAACACAGACGAGAGACAGATCCTCATCAGTGTCTGATGATAAAACTGACTGCTGTATTCACTTACCGCCAACAGCAACAGCTCTACGTTTCGTCAGCGGTCGGCCTGACGCAGCTGGCTCTGCACCGCTGCGATGCGTACGGCGAGGCCTGCGCCGACTGCTGCTTGGCCAGAGATCCTTACTGTGCCTGGGACGGAAAGTCCTGCTCCCGTTACTCATCATCGCAGAAGAGGTGAGCTTAGCATTAGCGTCAGCATGACCTTCACTAACCACCACTAACTAGTTGATGCTCGTCTGACTGCCTGAATGCTGAGTGGCTCTTCGCATGGGATTTTTTGGTGTTTTTTAAAAACTTGATGACTTGACTTTTAGAAATGAAAACATGAGAATACATAAACACAGCTGAATGTTTTGAAATGATTTGTCTGCCTTGTGTTGTTGCAATGTTGTTGAATGGTTTTGCGGTTACTTTATGATCTTTTCTCTCCTTATTCGGCTACACTGGTCCGACCCCTTTAGACGAAGCCGGAGGCAGGACGTCAGGTACGGGAATCCCATCCGCCAGTGTCGAGGCTTCAACTCCAACAGTAAGACTCACCATCTCTAAGTGTTTGTTGTTTATGAGTTCATTAGTCACTCCACACTTCCTGTTTATATGATGCACATCCACAGATGAACTGTAACTTTTTGCCACTGCCTTTTTAAAACAGAACTTAAATGAGATTTCGCCACAACTGAGAATTTCTTGGTTTTGGTTACCATGGAAACCCCTCTTTCTCTATTCCATCTCTGCCCTGCAGCCAATAAGAACACTCTGGAGATGGTGCAGTATGGGGTGGAGGGGAGCAGCACCTTCCTGGAGTGTCAGGCTCGTTCTCCTCACGCTGTCATCAAGTGGCATCTGCAGAGAGACAACAGTGACCGGAGGAAGGAGGTGAGGCACCACACACAGGTTCTCTGTTCACGGCCTGTCCTTCAAATGTTTGTTCAAATGCAAAGTCAAGCCTTAACTTCAACAAGTACGATCGATTAGCATCCTATTGTTTGATGAGATAAAGAATCAACAATATATTTATCCATATATCGTCACGTCATCTGGTCCGGTTTGTTTGGTCAGATTAAAAATATACTGTGGTTCCGTAGTGTAGCAGTTAGCATGCCTGCCTCAGCAGGTAGTTTTGGGTTTGATTCCCAGAGGAACCACATGCTTGATATTGTTAATCCTCCTCTGGGAGTCGCTTTGGATAAATGTGTAAATGTATATTTTATTCAACATTTTTAACCTGTAGTAAAATGTTTCTTTTTTTTTTTTTTTTGTCCTGTCTCCTCAGATGCGTTCTGATGGTCGAGTACTGAAGACAGAACAGGGTCTCCTCCTGAGGTCTCTCCAACCGTCTGACTCTGGCATGTACCAGTGCACAGCCACGGAGAAGAACTTCAAACACACCCTGGTGAAGCTGCAGCTGGTGGTGCTGTCAAGCAGGGCGGTCAACAGCGTGCTGGTGGAGGGCGGAGGAGGAGGCCTGGTGCCCCCCCATTCGGCCCACTCTGGCAGCACCCAGTGGACCCCCAGTTCAGAGCAGTACAAGGACCTGCTGACCATCCTGAGCCAGCCGGAGATGAGCCTGATCAATCAGTACTGCCAGGACTACTGGCAGTTTGGAGACCCCCTGCTGGGAGCCCTCAAGGCCAAAGACCTGAAGGAGCTCAAGGAACACAAGAAGCCCCGCAATCGCCGGCACCATGGTGACGGGGAGGAGAATGAGGAGCAGGAGGAGGAGGAGGTGCTGGAGGTAGAGACATGAGGAGCCCGGCTTTGGGTCCTGAAAACATCAGAGTCAACTCCCAACCCCACACACACACACACACACCTTATCATCCCACCATGTAAAAACTGGGAGAGACTTAGTGAGAAAAGTTATGTGAAAAATCATCAACCGACCTGGTAAAAAAAAAAAGGTGAACTGAGAAAAACCCACCGCCTGCATACATCCTCTCCAACAGCGAGCTACAGTATCAGACACAGTATTTATTGTAGGTTGTATATAGTACCATTCTGTGGATTTCTTTGTACTTACAGAGAAAAAAAGAAACCTGCTCTATGTGTATAGGTACCTTTGGGGCAAATATTGTTATTATTGATGTTGTTAATTTTATTGTTGCTGTTACTGTCATCACAGAAACCTCTTACTGTCAGCGTCATAGGACCTTTGTTGTTGGGCACGGACGGCGTCTCCAGCAGTGGCTGGGAGGCGCGGTGTGACAGGGAAACAAATTCACGGGATCTTGTTTTTTCTTTATTGCTTGCTTTGACTCAATTCCAGAACGCTTTTATTACTGGACACATGAGGAATGTCAGAAATGTAGTCTCCTCGTGGCTGCTGAGACTATTTTATCGCAGAGGGACCAGAAACACATGGTCCCAGTTATATTGAGGAACTGGTACTTTCTCCATGGGGACTGGGAGTGTGTCTGAATTGGGCCCTTTAATGTCATTTTTAACTGGTGCGTGGACTTTTGTTCTTCTTGTTCAGAGGTTTGTTCAGATGTTAACTGGTGCAGGGACTTTCTCAACAAAGATGCTTCTTTTAATAAGAGAGATTTAACATTTGATAGACCACAGTTTAAATCCCATTAAGCAAACAGCAGCTGAGTTCTGTTTAAAATTGAATCATGATATTTTTGTTTTAAATGCAAAGATTCTTTAAACAGTAATGTGCAATAAAAGGTCAAGGTTTTGCACAGAGGGCATTATTCTTTTTTTAAGGGACACTGTCTGGGGCCAAATGCAGCAGACACTCGTGAATGTTAGACTTTATTTACGAAAAGAAAATGTAGTGAGAGGAACCTGGGGTTCAGCTGAGGCAGCCGTCATCTACAAGCACACAAACGCATCTACCATTAAACATTCATATGTAAAGAAAAAAAAAAATACACAACAGAACGTTGTAACATTGTGACACTAACCAAAATAATGGGGAAGCTGGCTTTCGTTGTGTGCATGAACCTGTACTTGTACTGTTATCCTGATAAAGAACTGTGTGGTTGTTTCTGTTATTGTTCATTTTTCTGTTCTCTGTTTCTGCAGTTGTACAGTTTAGACCAAGGGAAGTTTTCAGTACAGAACAAAAAGAAGAAAAAAATGTTTTAAACCCAAACACTTTAAACACACTCCTGTAGAGTAAGATGGAGTTTCCTATGAACATAAAATAAGCATTTTATCAGACTTGTATGTTTTTATTAGACCCATAAAAGTTTTGAAATTCAAAAAGTAGCATTTCATTTATATTCAGTGACACGATTCATAATTGGAGTGAAATCAGGAATAAAAGTGCGTTTAAGATTGAAATTAATTCTTACTTTCTGGTTCACTCTTCCATTAAAATAACTGTGTTTACCAAAACAAATGAATGCAGTTTTGGAGCATGTGTTTCTATAAAGTTGGGAATTAATGCATAGTGCATTTATGCATTATTTTAATTGGCTTTAATACTGTGTGCATTGTTTGCATCCAATCCTAAAATATTACAGGAAAATGTGAACGTTTTTTATAGAGCGCATCTTCAATATAGACCACGTCTCCAAAACTACTAAAATCTCCTGGTTGTTGTTTTTTGTCAGAGGAACAAAGGGTTTTACTGTGCAAACAAAATCAAATTAATAAAATGTTGTAAAATGTTGGTATTTTAAAAAAATATGTCTTCTGACTTTAAGTGTTTTTTTTTTCAATGCCAGACTTTATAAAAAAAATAATAGAAAAAAAACCCTAAATGCACAGAGGTGATGTTATTGTAATGACTTGTGTAAATCTTCTCTCTCCATTGTTGTGGCTGACTAATAAATTAAAGCTCTATATTTATAAGAATGGAATGCTCCCCACCTTCATTGTCACGGGTCTTACACTGAATGTTTACATGTTCTGCCCAGATCCGTCTGAACAATGGAATAAAGTTTTACCTGTTCAAGACATATGGATGCACATCTGTGACAAAAAACCCAAAACAGTTTTATAGAAGCTCATTTGTTTATTAATAGTCCAATTAACATCCATCATCAGTATAGTCAGGATTGTATTTGCATAATCTATTACAGTTGTGTATATATATATTTATAATACATAAATAATAAATAAAATAGTAAAAATAAATTGATCTATAAGGGAACTGTATCGACCCTAGAGCCCAATAACCATTCATTAAAATGCTTTGAAAGATGTTAATTAATTGTAACTGGTTTTCTCTTAAAATACCACAACCTATGATTTTAAAAACATATTCTGTGATAGTGTTTTATTGAAGCAATTTGTCGGGATGTCGTGTTGGATACGTACAAATGTTTAAGCTGTCGGTACGACACGAGGTTTGGCAACGCAGGACAAGCTTAGATAATACGCATGTGCAGACGGGACTCGGGAAGACTCGGAAAAACGAACCTTTTGGCGCCTCTGTGACGTAGTTTATTAGCATCCTGCTGTCGGTGTCAACAAGAATGGACGATAAGAGAACTGCTCTTCATAACAATGATGTGAGTATTTAAGCGTATTTACACTGTATAAAATGGTAATTCATGATCTGATAATTAGTCCAAATCAAGGTACAACACTTCTCTGTGTGAATTAAAATCATTCTTGACGTTATTTATGTACAAAGAAATTGTTCTCACAAGGCCAATGTGAAAGTTTTACTGCAGTTAAGCTTCAGACGGAACTCCAACAATTGTAACCTGACTTCCCCCTACTGGCCTAACTATATCATTACATTATTTTTAACGTTTTTTGTAACAAAAACTTAGATTAGCTCGTTTCTAAAATAAAGGTTCCTTTAATAAGCCTCATATTATTTAGTTTACCTTTGAATAAAACTTTAGATAAATGGAATTTTCTTTTTGTGTGTTTAATTATTACAGCTATTTGTACAATTATTAAAAACTACAAAATGAAACGTTTTGAAGAAGTTATACATACACATAATAAATCAGGACTTTTTTTTACCAACAAATGAGGGACCCCTATGGTAAAATAGACCTTCTCATAAAGGTATTTAAAGAATCGTACAGCAGTACCATCTGAAAAACGGTCTCAGTTTTATATAAATGCTTAATGCAGTCAAAAAGAAATATTGATGCTTTATGTTATGATATGATAGATGACATGATCACAGTCATTGAGATGGAGAGAATTTGGCTGGAAAATCTGATTCGGTTCTTAATCACTCCTAAGATAAAAGAACAAACAGAAAACAGACAAATACCCAACAACCTTGCTGGAGACTGGAATCATATTGACCCAGATCACACACACACATTTTGTGGGGCTGCGCACCTCCAGATACTGAGATATGGGATTCCCAACTCTTTAGTAGTCCTCCACCTGGGACACTTGAAGGGAATAATGCCAGAGATCAATATTTGACCAGGATCCTCCTGGTAGCAGGAAGGAAGGCCGTTACTAAGAATTGGCTCACTTCTAAAGTTATAAACAAGTTATAAACAAGGGCTAACAACAATTGAATACATACAAGAGATGGAAAAGTTGACATATGGGTTAAAGCTGAATGAAGAACTTCATCTATCTTTATCTAAATTCACATAATAAATGAAAAAACTAAATAGAATGTACAAAAACTGTTTTAACTACACCTGAGAATTACTGAGTGATTTTACAATAACTTTTTACAGAGCTAACTTTATAGTTAGGATTCAGAAGTGAAATAATGGCCGATCAGATAATGAGCCCCATCATCTGCCTTGGTGCAGTTTTTATCCCTGACAAGTTCCATCTCAAAGGAGTAAGTTCACCATGGTTCATTAGATGCAGCAGCTTCACACACTCTCTGATCCTCACATCTCCAGACTTTTGGTCAGAGCAGCAAACTGGCACAAAAGTTTTGCAAAGTTGAAGTTTAAAAAATTCAGTTTTTATTATCTGGAGTTAGGTTCACAGCAAACCTTTACTTTTAAAAAAAACTTTAGTTTATTTGTTCAGTGAATGAGAATAAATGATGCATGTTGATGCAGACATACATACATATATATACACAATTTTCTTTCATCATCATAAACAGACAACCAAAATCCTCATTCAAGGGAGTAGAGTTCATTTTTGCGGGGTTGGGGTTGAGGCTTGCTCAATTCCTTACAGCTAAGGCAGATATTTCAACTGACTCTCCTCTGTTCACAAAGCTGCACCATTAACTGCTGCTAATGATAATGATGATTAATTTTTTTGCACAAAAGCAACCTTCTGCAAAGACTTTATCTGTGAAACTCCTTCATCCCTGCTTTTAAACCACAGCTAACATTCAGCTCCAGCTGTCACTTACCTTTAAAAGCCCTCAGTCTGGAGAACGACTCCTGCTCTCACCAGTGTGTGCTGGTGATTAGTGTCAACCGGACTAATTACTGTCAAACTTCCTGGACCAGGTCTTGGCCTGAGGAAAGCACACGGTCTGTTCCTGCTGCGGCTCATAAAACGAGGGAGAAAACTCGGGTCTATAAATTTTTACTCCTAAGAAAACATAACCATCACGTCAGTAGTCGAATGTGAAGCAAAAATATTGCAAATTAGTCTCAAACTCATCGTTTGAATAATATGCTTATTTCCTTATCAGCTGTAGTCCACGTAGTGATTGGACCAAGTTTCTACACCCAATGCAATCCTAACACAAAAAGCTACTTGAGCCCAAAACCTTAAAAATAATCCGACCTGCTCTGCTACACTTCTGCTGAATATGAACTCCTTTTACCTTTGAGAATTTGGAGTTGTTTGCATCTTAAGCCACTAGAGGGCAGTCGACACTAACATGTGACGTTTAATGTGTTTCAGAGGAGAGCAGCTGGTGCTGTGATGTTGACATCTCCATGTGATGAGCAGAGACTCATTAGTGTGATTGTCTGACACCCCTGTAGGCCGTCAGTCTATTTTTAGATCAGTGTCTCTAGATCTTTGGTTGATTTCAGTTCTTCATTTTCACCTGTGTCCAACATAGACGTTACTGAGAGACCACCCTGTGGTTGGCTACTCCACCTTTTTTTTTGGTTCACTGCTGGGATTGGCTCTAACTCCACCCTGTAGAGGATTACACAGTGGAAAATGAACAAATGGATTACTGAATTTCTAGCAGTAAAGAAGTAAAATCCGGCTCCTCAGTCAGACCTTTCTGGACTGGATCAAAACACCTTGGTCCTCTGTGGTTCTCTCATGTGGTTCTCTCATGTAGAATCTCAAGGTCCTACAACAGGGTATGTTTCCATGTTTTGACACCTGAATCAGAGTGGAGGAAGTGAATCTAACATGAGTGGGAGAGTAGATGAGTTGAAGAAGAGACGACATAGAAATCATCTTCCATCACTGACTAACTCTTGTTTTTTCACACTTCTAATGTTCTTCCAACTTGTAGAGTTATTTAATTCTATTTTATGAGTGCAGAGGAGTCACAGCAGTGGAGGGGAGTCACAGCAGTGGAGGGGAGTCACAGCAGTGGAGATGAGTCACTGCAGTGGAGGGGAGTCACAGCAGTGGAGGGGAGTCACAGCAGCAGTACAGAGTCATTCAGATTGACCACTACTAGTTCTTACTAACCCCCTGTCCTTCGTTCATATATACAGATGTCCCTGGTCTCTGTAACTCTGCAGAACCAACAGTCGCAGTTTGCAGTTCACTCTGTTGTCCAAGGTCACATCAGCATGAAGTGGATCCTATGAACAGAACAGGGGTCTCTTGTGCTCCCAGCTCATCACTGTGACTGTCAGTAAACAGGTCGGAGAGAAAAAGTGACCACAGTACCAGTGTCATCCTGCTCTGCCTTCACTCTGAATCTACACAGGCTCCAGTATGTGCAGTGGTACAGAAACATATTTAAATAATACATGACAAAGTATTGGATTTTTAACTGTGTGGAACATAGTACTTCCATACTGTGTACTGGCTCCTGTAGTCCTGTGTGCTTTATCTTCATCTGGCTGTTTCTCTGTCACACTGATTACATAACCACATCACCTTCTATATTAAAGCAGAGGCCACATTCATACAGATCACATGAGACTCTCATGCTCCCTGGATGTTTTTCTTCTATTTTTATGCGATCCTCACGACTCAGGCAGTCTGACAGTACCCACAGTTCCTCACAGAGCCATTTTAATTGGATAGTTTTAATTCTGAACCTCCTGTTCTTCATTGGTCCTGGCAGCTCCACAGAAGTATTCTACTTTATTGGTGTGTGGCAAAGAGTGACTTAGTCTGTCCTGAAAGAACAAACAATGTGATTACACAGAAGAATGTTCTGGGACAGCTGCCTCGCTCACTATTCATTATTTAATTGTGTGTCTGCGTGCGTTTGGTGGCTGTGGGGAGGAAGTAAGTGTTTGGAACACACACACATATTCTCTTCACTTCTATGTTAGTACCTTGAGGAAAATTCTCTTCAAATTGAAATAGTCTGCAGTACAGCAGAATAGTTAACACTGGACACAGGAGTGTGAGCCTAGTGTCGTGTGTACATGTACTGTACTTTATGTGTGGTATTCAATACTTATATACCCATTTAAATAATACACAGGTCCATATAGTCATGTTTTTATTTAGATAAACATGCATACTGTATACATATATATGTGGGTGCATCTATAACCTTTAATAGTACGTACAGTGTATATATTAGGGATTGCCGATATATCGGCCAACTGATATCAGGAAAAAGTATATTATTGTTATTATATATACATATACTATATCGTCAATAACAGCAGAAACTCAATTTCTGACTTTTTTTTTGTTTTTCTGAAGCGGTGACTTTTGACTTTGACTGACATTTTCCCAGAGTCATTACTGGGAACCTGTGTGTAACTTGTGAGCTGCTCCACAGTGCTGTGAGAAACCTGCGGTGCTGACACCTCAGTCTGATGAGGTTGTTTGCTTTAGAACTGTTCCTGTACTGTTGTGATACAGGATCCACTCACCACACATGCCTGATTGAGTCACTTCCAGGTGCTGCCAGTTTTGCTGGTTCACTGTGGAGCTGACATCAGACTGTGATGATGATGATAATTAAGCCGCAGTGAAGGCTGTCACATTTGGTGCTTTTTTTTTTGTAATCTAATCCCAACATAACAACCTGGAGTAACAGTAACAGTTGATGCTAAGGATTTATTGTAGAAACTGTGATGACATGTTGAGTCTTTATGGTCATTGTTTTTGCAGCATTCTAATTGACTATACATTGTTACATACAAGTGATACGTAAGATGATTTAGAATCTGCTCATGTACTAATTTTTAACTTTTGGTGTATTTAAAAAAATTTATAATTATAAAATGCGTAAGCAGCAGTATTGATGTGGGTATTTCTGATTCTAACTTTAATTGGCAGGATCATGCCCAGGGATCCTAAGTTCTCAACGGACCACTGGAGAGAATCAGGTGAAGATTAGGCTTGTTCTTTGTTCAGATGCCAAAAAAAGCTATAATTTTGTTAGCATTACTAATCTAGGAATGACTGGTCAGGTGATTTTTTTTTTAACTTTGAGTTTATGCTATGCAATCCTTTGTTTTCCCACTAGGTGGAGCACTGACAATTGCTTCCTGGCATTAATGTGCTGTTTGTAAGTGCTAGAGTGACACAGGTTGGTATGTGGTTCTGAGGCGGGGACCGTCACGTTCCCTTGTGTTAATTCTGCACTCCTGTAATGCATTAAAATGTTTATCTCAATTGAATCTCCTGGATTTATAAGGATAAATAAACACTGATTTTTGAACTGACCATGACACTCCATAACTACACACACACACACGTTCATAAAATATTTACTTTCTACAAATGTTTTAGTGTGTGTGTACAAAGCAGCTGGAGGTGGAGAAGTCCTGAAGATGAGGAAGAGGCCTGTACTTTACTGAATAGTGATTGGCTGTTGCTATAACAACATGGGCGGACCGAAGTGAGCGACGGTGAGGGGGCGGGGCCAGTGACTGATTATAAAAGCCTTCAGATCAACAGTCTCTCCTCTCCTGAGCTGTTCTTCTTCTCCTTCACTTGTCTCTCTGGTCAGTGAGGAGGCTCACAGAGCTGCAGGAGGACACGAGGAGCGTGAGCTGTCAGAAGGTGGACTCTTCTCCATTTTCCTCATCTCTTTGCACAGCTGTCTGCTTCTCACTGTGCACGATCTGTCTGTGGATTAACGTGTGTGTATGTGTGTGTGAGGAGAAGAAGAAGAAGAGGAGGAGGAGGAGGAGGTACCAGCCAAGATCAGACAGAGACACAGAGAGAGGAGCGTGCATCCCTCCTTCTGATCTACCTCATCTGTCAGTGGATGACCTCTGCTTCTGTGTAAGTAGCTCTGCTGCAGACACACACAGATCTGCTGTCATCCATCTCATCAAGTGTGCAACAAGTGTCATGGCTCTGAGCAGGTAGACTGAAGACCCTGGTGTGTGTGTGTGTGTGTGTGTGTGCTGTGTGATCCACATCTGTTGGTGTTTTCCTCCACAGGATTCCTCTCTTGCTGATTTGTTATGAGCTGAGACACCAGTTATCTCCATGAACCCTGTGTTCAAAACTGGTGTCTCCGCTGTCTTCTGGAGATCACGTTTTATCTTCATGTCTGTCATAGATAACAATCTCATTTTTGTTATTAGATTTTGAGGCTAAATTACAGTTTAGTTTTGCAAATATATACAGTTTTAGTTTGCAAATATGATGTCATCAGCAAACATTACACAATGTCCTGGAGGTACAGCAGGACACATAAGGTTGGTGTGTTGGTCAAACACAGACATAACTGTCTGTCCGTCCAATGACCACGAAGATCAAACTCCTGCACTGCCCTGTGTGCTCCCTGACCAGCCTCATGCATTAGTACACACATGTAAACTGATCCTGGAGCAGTAGTAATGTAGGAGGGACCAGTCATTTTCCCAGAAGTGACTGTGCATAACCACAGCACACACAGCAGTGTGTACCTGTAAGGTACAGGCCTGCAGATGTAATTAAGTGACTGTTTGTGTGTGTGTGATTGAGCAAACACAGAACTGGTTCCCATTTCCATATCCCCATCATGTGTGCTTGAATCACACTGCCCTCGGTCTACATTACCAGCGTTCTTAAAATGTCTGTGTTTTTATAGAGTTATATTTTTATTAACACGCTGCGTTGTCAGTTGTGAACTACCGTCAAATCTTTTACATACAAGAATCTCACGATATGATACAATACTATAGGCATGATGATATATTGAGTTAAAAAAAAAGATTTAATTGTAGGAAAACTGTTGATATTGTCTGACACCCCTACTGTATTATTTAAACTACAGGTTACAATTTTCTATTTTTCTATTAAGTTTTTTTTTCACATTAGAATAATTTATTGTTGAGCCTAATTAATTTACTTTTAGGAGAAAAACAAAACGTTTTTTTGATTCTTCCGTACTCTTCTATTGGTTCTGGACTTTTAGGTCTTCACCCGTCTATCTCTATTGCTGCGGTACTGCATAAGGAGTTGATGAGCTCACACAGGGGTCACAGAGTTTAGATGTGAGTAGTGTTGGTAACTGAGAGAGCTGAGTTCAAGAGTATAGGTTAACTAGGTGGTGGCTGGATTGACTTGTTGACCAGGACCTGATCCCAGAGAAGATTCATAGATGCAGTGGTGTCAGCACTGGTAGATGATGGGAACAACACTGTACAACTAAGCTTAGTGTTGAGCTGAGTCCACATAAAATTGTGCAGATACAACAATTGTACTGTGATGTACAGGGGTCACGTGTGTGTGTGTGTCTGTGTGAGAGAGAGACGGAGTAGAATTCAAGGCATTTTTTATATTGGTCATACTGTGATACATTTAAAATGAACAGTTGTCCAGTATTATTATTTATCTGGATTCAGTGTTTAAAGGATCCGGTGTTAAATCAGAGGACTGCGGCTCCTGTGCGGCGCTGGTGTCAGTCACTGTGAATAAATGCTTTTCGAAACGTACAGTGGACAGCAGCATCAAGCATCAACAGTGTACAGCAGCATCAAACTGACCAGTCAGTATAACATACAAAAGAGTTGAATGTCAGGGTAAAAAAACAATACATTAAACATACAGTGATTCCTCTCCTATCGTGGTAGTTGCGTTCCAAGACCCACTGCGAAATGGGAAAAATCGTGAAGTAGAGGTAAGATTTACCCTTTATGAACCCCCCCCCCACACACACTGTTATCAACCCTCCCTAGACTGTTTTAACCTTTACCACAAATTGAAGCAAAATACATTTTAGAAATGTTGTGCTTCATCTTACAAACGATGACACATGCTGTAAACTGACACGACCAGGATTGATCCTAAAACCAGGATTGATCCTAAAACCAGGGTTATGAACCAGAAAAGTGGTAATATGCTGTGTGATTACAAATACTGTGATACTGCTGGGTAAAAAAAATATTCGAGAGCTGAACCTGAGTGTTGCTGCGCATGTTTCATCTCACCCTCACTCAACACTCCTTTTTAAAGCCTCTCACTGGTGGGTGGGTGGGCGACACGTTCACAGCCATGTTCTCCAGCTGATTTTAAAATGATCCACTCCACTTCTCTGCTTCA
>NC_024317.1:14177058-14245902 GCF_000523025.1 Cynoglossus semilaevis
GAGAGACAGAAGCTGTGTGAAGTCCAGGATGTGAGTCTGTGCCTCTCACTACACTCACCTTCCTCTTCCTCTGGTGCATTATTATCCTGAATCTTGTTTTCAGCAGTTGTTGGTCGGGAGCTGCAGCTGCCATAGATAATGAGATGTCAGCTCCGCCACACAGACAGAGACAGACGCCACTTAGGGACGTGCCTTTTTGCGTGTGACGTGTTTGGCACGACCGTGGGTCTAAACCTTTGGGAAATATCAACAGACAAACACCCCTAGAATAATCTCCATCTCCTCCTCTGTATTTAGTGTTGACATTTGCCATTGAGAACCACAGCAGTGAGGGATGGTTAGGGATGTTCTGACCCTTGAAGTGTTTGCTGTTTGAGTCTTGAATGAATGAAGGAGTACTGTATTTTCTGGACATCAGTTGCACTTTTTTTAAATCCTGGGCTGGGTTTATGTATACTCAGGTGCAACTTATATATTAAAATACAGTGGAACGTCATTTGTCGAACAACCCCCTTTTCAGTTGGTCAGAGACAATGATTCTGAGAAAGTGAAGTGAACATCATTGTTAGAGCTACGTAATTATTTGTATTGGTTTCGTGTATGAACCTGGACAAAAAATACAGTTGAAATAGTTTGAAAAAGCAATCGTCCGGGGTCCAGGAACAGATTAATCTGTTTTACATCGGTGGTGATGAGTCTGCCTATAACTTTTGCACCGTTCCGTACATGTGAGGGGAAAAACAGTTTTACCGGAAAACCACTTCACGTTAGGAAACCAAATCAAATGTCAAGTCAATATTATTTACAAAACAGATTTTGCACAGTGTTTACATCAAATTAAAATGATCACCGTTACGTTATGTTGCATTTTACAGCTGCAGTTCTTATGGAACAGTCAGGTTTGGATGTTAGAATCCTGGGGCAGAGCGGGACAGTCTGGTGTTAAGGCTGCGTGTTGGTGTTGTTGTTGTTGTTGTCGTTGTCGTTGGTTCAAGGCCCCTGTTCAAACACTGGAGCTACTGTTCACCCAGGGCCAGAGTGTGACATGTGGACATAAACAGAGGAGGTTTTTGTTGCTGTAAACACAGCTGGGATGAGCTGTAGCCATAGATTAAAGATTAAATGGCCAATCCTGTAACCACTGGACCACAGGCAGCCACCAGTTATGGTGGGCACACATGCTGAACACAGCTAATAAATGGTCATTCTGCTACGTTAACAGAGAGAAGATGAGATTGTTTTTTACCTACTGATGGGAGAATGTGATGACAGAATATTGGATGTGTAATGTGAAATGATGCCAATAACTTATACAAAATCTGTATTTATCAAGTTGTGTTCAAAGACAGTAGAATGTTGAATTATTATGAATTATTTATATGCTGTAGTGTAAGTGTGAAATAAAGTGAGTTCCTCTGGTGAGAAAAGGGAGTTGTTTCCAGAGAGGCTGTGTTTATGGATTTACTGGCCCGACAGCTCTAGCACTCTGTTATTTATATCAACAGACATGAGTCCATGTTTATACTTTATCTATGGCTTATGAACACTCCATTATTAGACATGTGACTCAGTCTCACACTCACAGGTCGCTCCTGCTCCCTTCACATATGTAAATAGTTGTGTCTGGTTCAAACCTTCACAGTGTTGATCTAAGGTCCACGACTCTGACCATGGAGCAGCCCAGGGACCCCTGGATTAGATTAGATTATTAAGAGAACAGGTGTTAGGATTGAGATTTGTTTCCTACCTGTTGGTGTTGTTTCTGATTGTCCTGTGTCCGTCTGTTTTTGGCAGGTCAGAAACAGTGTCGGTATGAGATGTACTGTACACTAGGATAAAAAACCACTGTGTGTGTGTGTGTGTGTGTTACTATTCTGTCTGTTTTAACTACTGGAGCATGCAGTGATGTAGCCTCAGGTCAAAGGTCAGGATAATAGCATACATTAGAACACACACTGAACACAACACACACACACGAGCACTGTATCACTGTGTGTGTGGTGAAGTCCCTCCTCTGTCTCCCCTCTGTCCCTCCTCTGTCTCCCCTCTGTCTCTCCTCTGTCCCTCCTCTGTCTCCCCTCTGTCCCTCCTCTGTCTCCCCTCTGTGTGATCTACGTCTATCTTCACCCTCTTTTCTTCCTGCGTCTCCCTCTGACCCTTTAGCGATCACAGCTTGATGTGGCAGCTTGTGCTGCTGTCACAAACAGTAAGCTGTNCCTCACCCCCATCCACACATACACGTCAGGGCCTCTGACAGCCATTTATTCTTTTATTTATTTCATCCTACAGCCCTGGGCTGAAGGAGAGGATGAAAGAAGGTCTGAACTGGAGCGTGTCCTCTCCTCCCTGAGTGCTTCATGTAGTTTGATACATAAATGTGTGTCATATTTTCTGCTGTGTCCACTGACCTGGACGAAGCCACAGAGCTCCAGGAAAAGAAAAACTCACATTTCTCTCAACACTCAAAGGTGCAGACCAGCTAACGACTCTCCGTGCCTTAGAGGTGACAGGATAGGGCTGGTGATCAGAGGGTTGCAGAGGGAGGTTTGAATCCCATGGCTTGCGCTTCATAATGCACCAGAAACTCCCCCGCTTCTGTGGTGCAGCTCACCTGTCCTGTTTGAAGCATGGGGCAAATGCAGAGGGCAGTTTGATAGTGTGTCACAGAGTCAGTCAAGCTAACATGGCTGATGTCAGTGGATCTGTTTCCTGTCCAAAAGGACAACATTTGTTTGAGCTGTATGGGTCATGTTGGTACAGCCCTGACCTTTGAGGCACCAGGACCAGGAGACTGTGACTGAACACCATATTGGCCTTGAACTCAGTTTGCAGCAGATCTGTATAAATGTGTCTGTTCTTGGGAACTTGCTGTGTTAATTTTACAACCATTAACTGTTCACATCAGAGTCAATCCAGTGAGGAAACAAATATTACCGAGTGACCCAGGGAAGTTCATTTTTAATTTCCTGTGCTCTTGTTTCATTCATACAGATAAAAATAGTTTCTGTTGTTAACCCTGAATTTCTGGTCTCTGCTTCCCACAAGTACAAACACAAACACACACACCTACAGAAGATCTAAGACTAATTTCCTCCCTTACACACTCGTGTGTGTGTTGTTTACTTGCTCATGTTTCCTCATTCTGTCAGTGTACAGACTCGCTCTAAGATTGTTTTTATTTATTTCAAGTGTTTTAATATTTGAAACCTAGCTAATCAACCAGTTCAAATAAACAGCAGCTGCTGTGGAAAAATGGAGTCAAACAACCAGCCATGCATTGAGTATTATTTAGTAACGGTAACATAGTAGGAATGACGAGTCTGAGCCCAGCATGTAACCTCACCAGTGGATGTTGTTAAATCTTTCCTTCATCGCCTGTGTTGTTACTCTGTGGCTCTTTGTAGAAACTGAAGCGTCCTTTTCACAGGTCAGCTTAACTTAATTATTCACTGTTTGGTGACAGATCTATATGCATGAGAGCAGGAGGTGGTGTTAAAAGAGGGAGAGATCAAAGAGGAGCATGAAGCATAGACAGGGATCGGACGTCATAGCAACCTGAAGTGTCCATGTGTCCACACAGGATCTTCAAGCTGTGGGCTTCATCAGACACACTACCAGCTAATACACATACACACACGTATATATATTTGACTAATCCAGAGTCCATAAAAATCTCCACCAGTCTCAGTGAAAATGTCTCTTCATAGAGTTGTTGTATTTGTTGTCATTACTGGTCATCCTGACGGTGTCTTGCAGAGCGTAGGGAGACTTGTATTAGTTATTGTATTGGATGTGCTGTGTGTGTCATTTTAGGTTGATCTATTTTAAAACTTCCATTGAACTGAACATTGGGGTATTTTTGGCCTCAAAATGGCTGTTTCAAAAGTAGTTTTAAACATAGTATCTGTCAACTAATTTAACAATTAGTTGGTCTGTCAAGTTAAAGTGTGTATTTACACACACACAGCACCAGTGTTGTTTTCCCAGAGAACAGACAGGACCAGGAGGCTCAGGTCGTATTTTAACTTGAACTTTTTCAGGCCTTGGTTTAACGCAGCTTTCTCAGATGTTCATACTGTTAGAGGCACTCGTCGAAGATTGCGGAATGGTGAGAAGTGTGTGCTGTGCACTGAGAGAGCGTTCACTGAAGATTGTTCCATCCTGTTGTTTACGTAGAAGGTATCTCAGCTGGGCGTTCTCCCTGGTCAGGATCTTTCTCTCTCTCTTCAGCGATTCACGGTGTAGCAGAGCGATGTTGAGGGAATGCATCACCCTAGGTATCTCTGTGAAATCAACTGTTTCCTTAGCCGCTCCCTCCTCCCCCTCATTCAGGGGCAAAGACAGGCCCATGGGTCCAATCTTCCTTTCCAGCTTCCAGCACATTTTACCGACTCGGAGAACTCTCTGACCTTTGTTGATCACCATCTGCAGTTTCTTGGTGGCAGCATCGCTGTTCATGATGAGTTCTAGAAGCTGTTTCTTTGCCGCCTGGTGTTCTTGGGTCAACTGGTCACGGAGCTTGAAGGTCTTCTGCCTCACCTCAAAGATGGAGTTCTTTAGGTTTCGTTCCATCAACTCGTTTCTTCTCTGGATGGACCTCAACTTCTCCCTGTGTTTCTCCACATTTTTGATCATTGCCAGTTTTTCATTGGTGATCTGAATGTGTTGCTGTTTCTTCATGATCAGTTCATTCAGTTCCTTTTGTTCCTTGCGAAGGTTCTTCAGAAGCTTGTAGTTCTTGTGAGCCTGCTCCTTCAGCGCCACCTGTCCCTCATGGACCAGAGCATCATCCCAGGCTTCGTGCGCTGTCCTGTAGGAGGCGAGGCTATCGTTGTAGAGTTTGTCGATTTCCTTTGTGAGTCTTTGGTGCTCCTGCTCCACGTTGACCTTTGCTTCCTCTAGCTTTGCCTCTCGCTGCTGAGTATGTTCATGCATGTGCTTCCTTTCATAGTGGAAGGTGGTGCACAGGTGCTTCAGATTGTTGTCCCACTGGTGCTGCAGATGCAGCACATGTTTGTCCTGCATGGCGCTCAGATGTTCTAAAAGGTGCAGGTGAACCCGTTGCACGTGTGCAGACTGACGCTCCACCTCATTCAGGTCGCGCTCTAAACTGTTGATGACATCATCCAAGCCCTCCACGTGCCTTTCAAACACCTGTTTGAAGATTTCAATGTCTTCTTGGAGTTCGTTAGCTTCAGTGTGTCCCAACATAAACCTCCAGCCCTCATTGACCTTCAGCTGTTTCCATGCACTGCTCTTCTTCAACTGCAACTTCTCAGTCTCGGTGAGAGGAGTAGGGTCTTCTTTCTTCTCCATTTTTAATTGTGTTATTTATGTTTGTCAACCACTAGTGCCTTCAACATCTTTCTAATTCTTTATTTTCTTCAACCGACTGCTGCCCCCTCTTTCTGTAACTTCAAAGTGATGATGACATGATGATCTCACCATTAAATGCCTTTTATTCAAAGGATTCTATATATATATGTGTGTGTATATATATATATATATGTCTATATATGATATGATGATATGATATATATGAACACTTTTCAGTAAAGAGGTTTTGGTGTTAAAGCCTCTCTATTTACTGTAGCAAGGCTTTTTTTTCCTCTTCTTTTTACTACACAATGCACAGTATCACTCACCCCTGCAGAGACACCGAGGGGAGTCTGCCCCCACAACCGCCACCTTTTCTGTCATTGCAAAAGTCATTACCACAATAACACCAGCTCCACACGGAGCCTGGTTCCATTGATTGTCTTTTCATAGAAACATGTCTGGGCTCCTTTATGTCATAAACAGTTATGGTGCATTTCTGAGGGTCAGTTTATTTGAACCTACACTTTCAGATATTCTTGAACAGTAGTTAACAAGCGTTTTACTCTTAATTCTTGCTGCTGAGGTGTTTGTTAGATGTGTAAGATGTTTTGATTTCTTCATCTAAATACCTGGGTGTTTAAGTAGCAGCACCAAAGAAGTGTTCTTTCCTGCACTCAGACATTCTTGGGCTCATGTAAACTGAAAAGCTTTTCTTTCCCTGCACTAATCTGAGGATTACTCATTAACAAAGTTGCTTTTTTGGCTGCTCTCTCACTCATTCTTCAGTTTATGGCTGCCGCCCCCACACTTCTCTATGTCTCAGAAAGACATAATTGGTTTTCTCTTAGCTCTTCGACTTTTGTGAACATCACATTTTGTTACTGTTCAGACTCCTTTGGGTCGACCATAGTTGTTGTATGGTAAAATGTGGGCTTTATTCCAGTGTGTATGGGTGAATGGGTGGTTCCTGGGCGTCCATGTCCCTTTGTTCATCCATTCATCCATTCATCCAGGTCACACATGTCCTGTCTCCTGACACCTACAAGACCCTCCTCAGTTCACTACAGTTTATCAGTTCACCCAGTGCCTCAGACACATTGTTTATCAGTTCACCCAGTGCCTCAGACTTTTTCTTTCTGTACATCTTTCTGTTCACATATGTAAACACACTACAGCTGTGGTCGTTCAAACTGTGGACCAAGGTGAGAAGCCCTAGAGTTGGGGGAACAGAAGAATAATGTGTCTCTACAGGTATCAGTGAAGAACAGTGGAGGTATCTTCCAAGTTTGGGGCTACATTTCTGCGAAGCTAATCATCGAATTAATGAGGGATAGGATGGAGAGTACAGAGTACACCGTACCACCACTGCATGTGGACCAGGTTCAGTTCAGAGGAGACCATTTTAGCGACACACCCTGAAGCAAACAGTGGGAAGATCTCCTGATGGGCAGCTGAGGCGGCCGACCACAGGTGGGAGCCCTGCTGTAGTTGAAGCCAAGGTAGACATGTGTTGGACTTTCACAGTAATGAGCAAACACACGGTCAGATCTGTGACACTAAAGTGAACATGGAGACCCCAGGAGCAGAGGTTATGAAGCCACCAGACCAGGGAGCTAAGGAAAAAGAATTAGATGGAGAAGTTAACTAGTTGGGTTGTCTGTGATTGTGTAACAGGCAGATAGAAAGTCCTTTGATCACCAGTTTCCTGCTGTTTTCTGCCTCATTATCGCATCACACAGTCTTTGTTTTGAGCTACACATGAAGATCTGTCAGGAAACTGCTCACGCTCATGTACTTTCAAATTAGAATCTTTGATTTGGTGCCGTCTGTCCTCAATGTTCTGCACATCAGAAGATTTATTTTTGGAGGGTTTAGCTTTAAAACCATGACTTGTTCTTGGTTTGGCTTTGTTGCTTCGTGAAGCATTTCCTATAAAACAGATTGTGGAAACGTGAAGCTGCTGCTTGTCTGGTGTGAATCCATTGCTCAAACATTCTGTCATATACACATGTATAACATATGCTCTCTCTGTTGCCTCTCTTCCAGTGTCTGCTTCCTAGCATCATGAACAAGATGAAGAACTTTAAAAGGCGCTTCTCTCTGTCTGTTCCTCGCACTGAGACCATTGATGAGAACGAGTTCACCGAGCAGATCAACCACTTCAACAGTCAACACGCTCACGGTAGGAGCACCTGCAGTACCATCTGTGTCCTCTAGACTGACATGACGGTCTGGGACAATGTTAAATTAGAGTAGACTAGGTTAGATTAGATTCAATTGGTTCAGATAAGATTATATTGTAATGTTTGGATTATATCAGACTGAATACTTTATTAATCTATTTACATGTGGCAAAAGCAAATTAGACCTAATTAGATTGTGTTGGACAGGTTGAGACAAGAGTTTGAGGTTAGGTTACAGTAAAGTTTATTCAACCCTTGCTTCTAGAAAAATAACAAACTAGATATAATATGTAAAGTATAAAAAACCCATTATTCTCCAAGAAATAATAATACAAAAAACAACTGCTGCAGCAGGTGTCAGTATCTAATGGTGTCAGAGTTGACACAGTGCTGACTGCAAATTAAACTAAATTTAAAAAAAAGGACAAAAAGGTAGAATGTCTGAAAAGTGTCCACATCAAGAGTCATTGAACACAACTGAAACTGTGATGGTTAAATAACTGTCCTACGTCTCCTTCCAGTGAATCCACCCTAACATTTTCAGATCACTGTCATGAAAAGTGGTGTTAGATGTTTAGTTTAGCTATGGTTTAGTTGAACGTCAGAGTGAAACTGAGAACAAAAAAGAAAAATAGAAACATCCAATTGTTCACCTGTTTATAAACCAGGCTCAGATTCCGGCATCTTCTAATCTTTAACTGACTCTTGAACAAATAAACAGGTTCTGTAACAGAACACAAACCTGTTCTTGGGTTATTTACATCACTCTTTTCTTCCTCCGTCCTTTGGTGTCTGCGACCGACCTGCACCAATTAATTAGTGTTTTCCTGTTATGTCTGGTACCACAGGCTGCTGCTCAGTCACAGGGGATCAGTGGGCTTATATTCTGGTGGATTACAATGTTTGGATCAGGTCATGTACGGAGGCCCGATGACTAACAGTGTTTCACAGCCAGGTTGTTGTTGTTTGTGGTCACAGGATATTTGTTTTAGACTCAGAGGTCCGTGGCTGGTTTGTTCCACCTCCACAGACAGGTGCACTGTGGACAACAGTTCCACACTGTTATATTCCCCACTGGGGTTTTTTCTCTCTCTCTTTAATCACAATTTCAGATTGAAATGTTACGACAACATCATGTGGTGACACATTGGATTGTCCTTTTCTAACAAGATGGGAAGCAGGCTTTGACCCATACTGCTCAACAACCGTCTACTGTGTGTGTGTGTGTGTGTGTGTTGGTGTAACCATACTTACGTGGACAGTGTAGAAATACTATAGTTGTTCAAGATTTAGTTAGTTTTCAGGACCACAATTGGGGTCAGATTAATCAGAGTAAGGATTAGGATTAGGTATATCTTTGTAATGGCTGAGGTGAGGGAAACGAGGTGTCTGTGCATGTGCTTGATAATGTGTGTGTGTGTGTGTGTGTGTGTGTCCTTTTTGGCCTGTGCTGACCCTCATTAGCATCGGCAGTTCATAGAAGTGCTGTAGCTGTGATATTCAAATGACAAACAAACTGGCTGTCATTTCATGTGTATTGTCACTAAGTGTGACACACACACACACACACACACACAGATAAAGGCTTTCTTCTTCTCAGGTTTTGCAGAGCAGTGGTCACTTTTCATTTTCTCTCAGTGTTCCAGCTCTGTTTTAGTGTCACTGCCAGTTTAATGATCAGATACCGTTGAATGTCTGACTGTATTACCAAACAGAGCATACGTGTGTGTGTGTGTGCGTGTGTGTGTGTGTGTGTGTGTGTGTATATGGTATACACATGTGTCTAAAAGACATAGAGGAGGAAACTCCATGTCTGCATTACTTATCAGCCATTGTCCCCATGGAAACAAGGACTTTAGGCGATTAATGCTTCAACCCACACACACACACACACACACACACAGCAGTGTAACTGGAGACTATAGTGCAGTTGTAGTTGAACTCATTAGACCCAGGACCTGGATCAAACACTCGTCTCACTTTACAGTTTGAGATGAAAGTGAACTCTTCAAACAGCTCAGTGTAACACTTTCACTCAGCGTCACATCTGATCTCCTCCGCAGCGATGATCACCATCATCTCAAAGCCAAACAAAGGGATGTGAACAATTGTTGTTAATACAAATTAGTTTTTAATACAGCTCGACTACGGAGTAAGAGTTGAAAAACACACCATGTTAACTTTGTTTTTTAAGTGTCATAGGCAGAGTGTCAGAAGGGCTTTCTACAGACGCTGGCTGCCCTCCGTACAGCCGAGCACACAATTAAGTCCGCTTGGCTACTTTAATGACTGCAATTTTCTGTCTGTGGGCTATAAATATTATTTTTCCATTTTCTATTATTTTTTTATACAAATGAAACCAAACTGACTCACACGAGTGTATTTTCATTAGTTACAAAGAGGGAAATGTTCCCGGAGTGTTCAATTGTGTAGCCACCCCTGCAGACGGTGAATGTGTCATGCGAAAATGAGAGATTTAGAAGGCCAGAACGCTCATGATACAATACAATGTGAGTCTGTGTGTCCTAATATTTCCACAAATCACAGTTTTCATTGGTGCATTAGCAGTCTCTAGCATATTTAGTTACACAACTGATCGGCTTGTGGTTTGCACAGTTTTTCCATTTAAGAAAATGTGTTGTTTATATTGTCACACCCATGTGGTCATAAAATAGAGTAAAAGGTAATAAAAAAAAAAAAACGTATTCCAAAAAATTTAAATGGAAACCAAACTTTTTTGATAGGGCCCTAAATAAAAGAAACCAGTGAGACCTAGGTCCAAAATTCTATGGACACACTAAAGGTTCTTTTGACTGATTAGAAATGGTGAGAACATTTAACAACCAATGTTAATGCTAATGTATACGTTAATGAAGACTATTCCACCAAACAGCAGTGTCCAGTTCATAGCCATAACATTACCATTGCACCAGTCTAGTCTGTTGTTAGAACTGCTTTGTTTTCTCTGCGTTCTCAGGTCTGACCCCAGACAGACTGGGCCCTCCATCTCATGATACCAGTCCAGTAAGCCCTGAAGCAACTACACCTGCAGCCGAGTCTCCGTCTCACCTACACTTCAGTAGCAAAGCCCAGCACAGACGTTTCTCAATGGAGGTAAAAAAAAAAGTTTCTTTTGTGCATTTCTCTAATTCTCTCTCAACAGGAACAGATTTGTTTTTTTTTTAGGTCTGTACTTTGTATTTTCATTCAGCTGCTGCTTTGCCGTGCCACTGTTGCTGCCGTCTGTTTTCAAACTCACTGCTGTTGATATGTCCTATAAACTCTTTAATTGTAGTACTCTTGTTTATATTATTATATAAACTATATCATATTTTGCAATACCGTGCCTTTTTTGGCGGAGAAATAAAATATCCCCGTGTGTGTGTCCTGATAACCATGACCTGGTCTGTACTTTGTTCTGACAGAACAGCACAGTTTATATTCCCTGTGTCAAATAAAGGTTAAACTATTAATTAGAGTATTCAATAACTTAACCTAAAATACACTTTTCTTTTGTCAAAGGTTACAATCTTTTGTCTCCTCATCTTCTCTACTGTCTTTTCCACCCTTTCCTTTCTCTGTGAAAAAGCCACCAGTCAGACGTGCTGACTCTTAAAGACTGTGTGTGTTCAGGTGTAAAGCACCTCAAAGCATTCCCTCCCTCCTCTACTGTTATTCCAACCATCTCCATCTCCACCATCTCAAACATATTATAATATAATATAATAATATTGTATCATTGCCTCTGTAACTATGATGCGTATGGTATCCCCAGCTTGCCAATACACACCCCTAATTGTTTCTGTTAAGCAGTCTGGTTGAAGAGAGCTCACTCCTCTGTCTGTTGACTTCTGCAGGATGTCAGTAAGCGCATGTCTTTGCCCATGGACATCCGTCTGCCTCCAGAGTTTCTCCAGAAACTGCAGCTGGAGAATGAAAACTCACCTCTCTGCAAACCTCTCAGTCGAATGTCCCGTCGTGCATCACTGGTTAGTTTTCTCTCAACTGTATTAATCTAAACACCAGGTCTTGATACCAACTAAACATATGTCAAACAATCTCAGACGTGAGGCTAAGAGTTGAAGTTTGGGGTGAGACGTAACAGGACCATGAACCTCCTGTGTGTTCTTTGTAAACAAGAACAGATCATGTTTTTGTGAGAGAGGCCTGAGACCCAGTGGTTCAGAGGATCACTGACCACTCCTTAGGAATGGGTTTGATAGAGAGTGTTTATTCGGATACAATGAACAATGAAGTTGATTCTTTTTATTTAACATTTTACAGGAACAGTAAAGAAATCAAAGCGATAAAGTCTTGATGCGTTGACACCGTGGCTTTTCGAGCTAATGAGCAGTAGAACAGTCAGATGATGAGAATAAATGTTGGACATTTTTTATCTACTGTCCTCCAGACAGTTAGCAAACAGAGGTTTATGTCCAGCAGTATTTGACATGACATTAAGGATGTTTATCAAATGTGTTAATGGCACTGATTCAGAGACTTATACTGAGTTTGTAGAGAGACAGGTTCTTAGTGCATCATCTTTTCAAAGAAAAGCCACGGTGTCTGCGGCTGCGACATGGTTCCTTTTTACTGCTGTTGTGATGTTATTCCTGTTTTTAGATCTAATCATTCATCATATAATATTTGACATAATAGTAGAATATTCTACCAGATATAACATGTAATCTAAGTAAGGTGTAATCTGTCTTGCTGTTCTGTTGTTTACCTCTAGTCTGACATTGGCTTTGGGAAACTGGAGACATATGTGAAGCTTGGGAAACTTGGTGAGGTAGGTTCCCATCAACTTCTACAAACATCTGCATCTTTGTAGACACCAGCGCTAACATTAGCTACAACAGTCCTGGTACAGACCAACAGTGTATCCAGTCTACAGTAGTACTAAACTGTGACTGTAGTAGACAGATGAAAAACATGAGTTGAATTCACCCAAAAGACTGAAAAACCTGAAATAAACCTGATATTTCTGCAGTGACTCACCTGCTCTGACCAAAGCCTGCTGGAGGTGTGAGTCTTAATAACATTTGTTTGTGTGACTGTGAGTCAAAGCTCTCAGGGACCAGAGAACCTGTCAGAGTGTAAACACACACACACACACACACACACTGGCTCTGTTTGTATCCTCAGTTTAACTGTAGTTATACCCGAGTCCTGCTGCTTACAAATGGAGTGAGTGGGAAAATGTACGTCTGCAGCATGTGCTGAGACCTGCAGCGTGAAGTGAGATAAACAGAGCCATGAAGTCTGCAGATAGTCCAGTCATCTGTCCTTAAGAAACACAGAACTGATTACTGAGTCACACGTCTCAGCTGCTGGTGCCTGGGGACAGGTTGTTGTTTTTTAATAAAGATTAAGGAGATACGTTTGAAGGCATCAGCTGAACAGACACTTGTTGATTCTCTGAGATTATCCAATAGGGACTGTTCATGGACGGTCAGACTGATAAGGACAGAATCACAAGTTTGGTCACATTTGTGAGAAACTCTGGAGGAAATGAATGAATCCAGTCTCCTGACTGTGGTAGGCTGCACTCAAGTATCACCACATGACCTGGAAATATTACTGCAGTACTATAAATATTAACTACATATCCAGCTGCAGGTTGGCGCTTTAAAACAGTTGAACATGAATTAGACTTTTGTTATAAGTAAAGTGATGTTTGTCCAGAGCTGAGTGTAGAATGTCCAGCCTGATGTAGTCTGTAGTCTGGTCATTACTGCAGGTACTGTATGAGACCAGGTCTGAGGTCTGAAAACATGAAATATACACGACCGTTGCTTACGTGTGTGTGTGTTTTCTAACTTCAGGGGACATACGCCACAGTTTTCAAAGGGCGCAGTAAACTGACAGAGAACCTGGTGGCACTGAAGGAGATCCGACTGGAGCACGAGGAGGGAGCACCGTGCACAGCAATCAGAGAGGGTAAACACACACACACACATCACACACACGTCACTCGGGTAGATTAAAAAAGCTACTTTAAAACCAGCCAGTATTTGAATGAGACCTCCAGACATCAGACTGGTTTTTTGGTCTGGTTTTTCAGTGCTGCTGAAGTTTCCATCAACTTTATCTGTAAAATATTTTACAAATATTTGAAGTAGAATGAAGAGAAGAACATGTTCAACCACAGCCTGTTTCCCAGCAACAGGGAGGTGCCCCCCCACCCCCCACTTGTGATCTCTTAGTTTGGTTATAGCCCAATCCCCTACAAGGACTGAGCTAAAACCACATTTAAATCTTTATTCATAAAGTCATATAAAATGCCTGGAAAACCTTTAATGTTGTTGTGAATGATCTTCTGTTTTCTCCACATCTCTCCACTAAAAACACCTTTTTAAAAAAGGCAGACGTAAATGTTCACACCTGCCTAAAACCTTTCCACAGTTCTGTCAGTTGAGGTGTGGTTACTAAAATGCACTCATATATTTTTTCATACACAACATTTTGTTTCCTTCATCCTAAAGGTTTTGCTGTTGTATTTGTAAAGTGTATTGATATATTATTTATTATATTTAAAGTTTTCAGTGTTAACATTGTCATCATCCTTCATTAAATATATTAGGACTGGGCAAGTTAAGAAATGATTACCTACATTAGTGTATCTGTAATTAACACAAACATTGTTTTTCGGCCTATTAATAAACATGAATATTTGTGTTTTTAACACAGTGTATTTTTATAGCAGCTACTATTGGTCTAAAACAGAAGCAGCAGCTGGTCGTCAGGAGTGTTTATGTATTTACTGTGTGTGTTAAATCCTCCTCCATGCTGTGGAGTTTAAACATCTCTGCATCTTTAACACTGTTGTCATGTTGTGAGGACACAACACAGCTGCTGCTGCTGTGATTTTAAAAACATTGTCCGTCTTCGTCCACAGTGTCTCTGCTGAAGAACCTGAAGCACGCCAACATTGTGACGCTACATGACATCATCCACACCGACCGCTGCCTCACTCTAGTGTTCGAGTATCTCGTGAGTGACGGAGACATCCATGTCAAAGACAAACTGCATCGTAGCTGATCAGATCAGTGTCAAAGTTGTCTTCCAACTATTTTGTCTTCCAGGACAGTGACCTCAAACAGTACCTGGATAACTGTGGGAATCTCATGAGCATGCACAACGTGAAGGTGAGGTCCAGTTACTGGAACCAAAAAAAAAGCACATGTTTGTCCAGGAGGGTCAAAGGTCACAGCACACAGCAGATTGAATGTTGATGTTTTCCTGCAGATCTTCATGTTCCAGCTTCTCCGGGGTCTGTCCTACTGCCACAAGAGGAAAATCCTCCACAGAGACCTGAAGCCCCAGAACCTGCTCATCAATGACAAAGGAGAACTGAAGCTGGCTGACTTTGGTAGAAGAACAGTTCCTTCGCACATTCAGAACTCACTACCAACCACACACTTTCTGTACACAGTGTGTACTGTGCAGTACATGCCTGGGTGTCTTATAATACACTGGGATGTTTCCAACTAGAGTCACTTCCTCTGAAGACGTTCTCACTCCTCTTACCCTCTGTCTCTTATCTCTATTATTTCAAAGCCTTTTTTTTTCTGTATCCTAGCAACCGAGCCCTTCTCTCCAAGTTTCCCCATTTTTGTTAACAGTGGGTGCAGCAATTAAATTCCTTTAGTTTGTTTAGTCAAAGGTTTTAGCTGAAGAAAAAACATCAAAATGCTTGTTCTCAGGTGAGGTGATGGAGTAACACACACTCATATAATCAGCTTCAATGTCTTTTCAATTAAACCAAAGTGGTTAAATATCCAGCTTAACAAACTCACAAAATCATACTGCTGTTTTCAAAGGCTCACAGCCTTCATATGTCTCCTCAGGCCTTGCCAGAGCAAAGTCCGTCCCCACGAAGACCTACTCCAATGAGGTGGTGACCCTATGGTACAGACCCCCTGACGTCCTGCTGGGCTCCACAGAATATTCCACACCCATCGACATGTGGTGAGTTTCCTCCCCCTCAGCCTCAACGGTGGTGGAGAGGTTAAATTGATCATTCTAATAGTTGGTGCTTCAGTGGGTGGAGAGGTGGAGGTCAGCTGGACAAAGACAAGTGAGGAGGGTGGTAGGTTGAAGGAGTCGAGGCGGTAGAGGGGATGTGAGCCATGAAGAGAGGAGGAGACGAAGGGGGGGAGAAATACAGGAAATTGACAGACGTAAATGTTTTCTTTATTTCAGCAGTGTATGAAGTAGTTCAAGGTCAAAGGTTAACAGCCCAGAGGTTTTCTCAGTGTGTGATGTTGTGACTGGTAAATTAAATGTTAAATGACAAACGTCAGCGGTGAAGCCCAGTTCCTCCCCCTTCAGCAGTGTGGCCTCAGTCACTCACAGTCTAATGTTCAGGTGGTTTTCAAATCAGAGGTCAAACAGAGAGCTCACCTACAGTCTGAACATGTCAGGCCTCACTCTCCTCCAACCTTCCTGCAGGGGTGTGGGCTGCATCCTGTATGAGATGGCCACAGGTCGTCCCATGTTTCCTGGTGCCACGGTGAAGGAGGAGCTGCACCTCATTTTTAGACTCATAGGTAGAAGAACAGCAGCAAAATCAAATGACAACATCTCAGAGCTTCATCTTGGATGAATCTGTGATGACTGTGCTCATTGTCCTCGTCCTCAGGCACGCCCACAGAGGACAGCTGGCCTGGGATCAGCACTCATGAGGAGTTTAGGTCGTACCTCTTTCCTCAGTACAGACCTCAGGCTCTGATCAACCATGTGCCCAGGTACAAACTAAAAACACTCATGTATTCTTCTTCTTCTGTGTTCATTGTTGTGTGAGAGACAGGATGCTCCGAGGAATTTTTAAAAGTTTTAATAACAGCAGAAGCTACGTTAGTGTTAAATGTCTGATCCTCACAGGACTGATGACGAAACTGCAAACATCTACAGTTCAATTGACATTTTCTGAAAGACTAATTAAACCTGATCAACTATGGGACTAGTTTGATAAGGCTGTATGTTTCTATAGTAGTCACTTTGGGAAAAAGACTGGAGACCCCCTGTGTGATAATGCGCAAGATGTCCTTCTTAACAGAGACATCAGGGACATCACTGGTACCGGTGTCCAAGCCCTTTAATCAGGAGACAAATTATATTGTCTCTTTTTTTCCTCCTGTCTCCACCAGGTTGGACACAGAGGGCATTGACCTGCTCTCTGCTCTGCTGCTGGTAAGACATGAAAAACCCACAGTGACCTAGTGTGGACTGAGTCCTGATTGGTTGGTCTAATCAGCTACTGTTGTTCCTTGATTGCAGTACGACACCAGGAGCAGAACTTCATCTGAAGGCGCTCTTCGACACCAGTACTTCCAAACTCTGGGGGAGAACATTCACAATTTGGCAGACAGTAAGACACACTTGCACGGTGCATGCACTTATGTCCCTCAGATGTGTTCAGTCCACATACTGTATCACTGTGATTGCAGTGTTTAGTGTCACACTGTCAATTTGTCATGGAGTTCTGCTGCTTTTATTATCACAGTAGAAGAAGAAGATGGAGTTCATATTCTTTGTTGAACATATACACACACTCTCTCACATGCAAAACAAAACCCTCTGACCTCTGCATTGAACCCATCAGATCTGCAGGCTGCACTACACCGTTTCTGTTTCCTCAACACACCACAGCCCTGCCGTGGGCCGGAGTCAAACCGGCAACCACACACTAAGCCCACTGTCCTGCTAAATCATATACTGAAGTCTAAAGTGGGGGGCATGCCTCCCTCTAGGGGGCGCCAGAGGCCGTCACGGCAGGTGGAATGAACTTTCTAAGATAGATGAGAATGAAGGGATGGATTTGTTCCAGGTACAGTGACAATGGAGAATAACTCCACTACTGCAGTAGGAACAGAGGAAGAATGACCACGATTATTGGATGTTGGACATTGACGGTTACTGGAGTGAGACTTTGAAAACCTCTGGTCTCCAATATACTGGAAGCTGCTCTAATTATCCAATCGTTGGTTGTTTATTTATATATATATTTAATGTCATCTGCCTTGAATTTTCATATTTCTCTACATAATGCTGCGTGGCGTGTTACCAGGATCTCAATGGTTTGTCTCCGCCTTCTTCTCTTTCAGCTGCGTCTGTGTTTTCCCTCAGAGAGGTGCAGCTCCAGAAGGACCCGGGTCACCGCAGCTCCTTGTTCCAGCCTTTGAGTGAGTCATCTGTCTCTCTCTCTCTCTCTCTCTCTCTCACCCGTACACACATATATATATATATATATATATATATGGTTATCACATAACCGTCACTGGGTCCTGGACCATTTAATGAGGAGAGAAGTATGTGGTTTTGTCCACGTTCTCTCTTGTCTCGTGGTTCAATCCTGCTGCTGTTTTCTTCCTGACCACAGCACCTGAAATGCCAAAGGCCCAGTACATGAACCTGCTAATTAGTCCAGTCACAACTGTTTCATAACTGTGAAATAAATAGAATTACAAAGGTCTCTCTGATCAACTAGTTACTGTTCTTCACCTCTCTCTAATGAGCTCTTCATTTGAAAACTATATCTAACTGTAGATACATATATATATACTCATAAATACATATTATCAGGAGAATTTATTATTTAGCATTCCTAAATATGACAAGACAGAACAGACAGATCACCATCAGCAGGTAGATGTCAGTGTTTCTCCCCTGTGAATAATCCAAATGATGGAATTATTCTGGACAAATGTCCATAAAAAACTCCTTTTATAGAGTTGGTGTATTTCAGTTATTACTGTTCATCTTGGCCGTGTGTTGTAGAACATCAGTATTAGTCAGTCAACAGTCCTGAACAATCCGTTTGACTGTCCTTTCACTGTCCTGATCTCAGTCAGGCTGCTCTGACGCAGGCTGGGCTGCTAACCTGAGGTTGAAGCACCCACACACACAGACAGAGAGTTTATGATGGGATTGTTTTTATTACTGCCTGTCTGTCACCTGTGAGAACTGCAGTTTAATTTGACTGTTCTGTCCCTTTGTCACCAGCTCGAGGAAAGAACCGAAGGCAAAGTATCTTCTGAACTTCCTGTAATGAAAGAGAGAGCGACAGAGCGAGAGAGAGAGAGAGAGAGAGATACTAACACTCATCAGCACACTCCACGGTCACAGTCATTCATGGACACATCTGACCAATCAAATATTCTGATCATATGGACATTCCTGCACACACACACACACACACACACACACACACAGAGCGAGAGGACGACTGTATCTTGGTCCATTCAGACTAATGGACCAGAACACAGTTGGTGTCCAAACACACATTAGACAGTAGTGTTTATAAGAAACTGGTGAGACTCTTATACAGCTGTGAGGTCCAGTCCTGCCCACAGATGCTGGGGCCACAGGGAGTTTTAAAGGGGCTTGACATAAATCACAGTTTGTGGGAAAATGGTTCTACTGTGGGTCAACAGACCAACTGTTAGTCTTATTTTACCTGCAAATGAAATCATGAGCAGTTTAAGCCACTCCACCACGGGCTTCTCTGGATTATTTTAGGAATTATGACAGAGGAAAAAAAACAATCTACATTAGTGGTTCTCAAACTCACCTACGTATATCACTGAGGGTACTCGGGCTCCTCCTGGTGGTAGTTGGGGGGATTTTTTTAAATTATGTTGGGAAAATCATAAATCTACTTAATACGAGGGCCCCAAAAAACAATGCAAACGGTTAGTGTCCAGGAGAAAATTGCGAATCAGGAGCCAGTCTACGTGTGTTTACTTCAGGACTGAATGGAAGCACCTGTACTCAGTATTACTCTACTGTACGGTGTGTCTTTGTCCGACATGTACACCGTCTGATAGTTTGCCAGAGCAAAGTCTGAAAGTCTGATAGTAACAAATTCTCTTCTTGCACATACTGGTGGTACTGGGGGAGACAGGTAAAAAGCACTTTTAGAACCACTGGTGATGAGGACTACCAGTTGTACAGGAAGCAGCATCAGTTTCTTATAAACCAACAGATTATTGAGCCCAGGTCTGTCTAATGAGTGTTAATATGTTTATTGTTGTCGGGGTAAATACTGTCAGTCTGTCTGTGTGTAGGAGACACCACTAACAACTATGTAGCCTGAAGGTCATTTTATTTTTTTATTTATTTATTTATATATATTTTTCTTCTCAACAATGGACTTGTGCCGTTACAAAAGTACAGATTGTTCCTGTGGGTTTTTTTGTTTTTTTTTTCTCCTGGAATTCTCTTTTGATCTCTGCAAATCAGGGGCAGGAGCCAAAAGGAGGCGTTTGCTCCTCCTCTACTCATGAGTCTCCTCCTCAGCTCTACTGTGTCTAAAATATTCTCTCATTGTTTTATTTCCCATGACACCAGCAGTTAGCACTGGAGTTATGTAGACCACACTACTGGTGTTTTAACAAAGTTCTGAAGATGGTTTAAAGGCAGCCAACCTTTGAACCCAACAACAGGAGACCCTGACGACCTCAATGTCAGGTCAAATATGACGCCTGAGCTTCAGGGTTAGCCAGTTAATCTTAACGGTGATAGACTTCGGCTGGATGATTGGTGTAGTAAATAACACAAAAACAGTAGCAAACACACACACACTCCTGACACACTCTTCGTGATTTTAACATGGGAACTGGAATGAATCACATTGACAGGTTTGCCTCTGTACTGCAACTGTGTGTGGTGTGTGTCAGTGTGTGTGCGCAGTGTGTGGTTGTGGTGCTCTGTTCTTGAAGTTGCCTTAGTAAACTGTGCATGATATTTTAACTCGTGAAGAACCTCTATTGAGCTGTAGTTTCCAGTGGTGAACTGTAGGAGGCGTTTGCTCAGTGTCTGTAAATAAGCTGTTATAAATCTTACATTTTAAATGTCCTTTTGCACAAACCAGAAGTGTCCTCTGAAGCCCGCTCCCTCCCCTCTGTGTCTGAGCTGTGTGTGATCCTGGTACTGTCTCTGAACATGAATGAGTGTGAGTGTAACGATGATGCCAAACACATCACCTCTGAAATCAGGTTCTCCAGCCCTGCTCTAGTTCAACCTGTCGGCATAATTACTCACCACTCCTTGGTCCACTGTTTTGTTGCTGTAGCAAACACTGTTTCCTTCACTGCTGTCATAACAGAAGACTTTATGTAGGAAACGGACGTAACCTTCCGAGTACTTAAGTAAGCCTCACGGAGGATTACAACCTTCCGAGTACTTAAGTAAGCCTCACAGAGGATTACTTTGAATGAAAAGAACAAAAGTCAAAGCTAGTGCGATGCTAACGTACTATCCTGTAGGTGCAGACAGTAAATCACATCTGACCCACTCAACAAGAATACATTCATGTAAAACAATACAAGTGTATGCGTGGATGGTAGAACATAACGTTGTTAGCAGCACCTACAGGTCAGGTGAAGGGAGCTACGTGCTCAATAAAGAGACAAAAGGCGAACAAAAGTGTAGAGTTGAAGTCCCTTGACTTGGTTTGGTTGTATTTTGAAAAATGTCTATTCAAAATATTTGTTGTTTTTTTTTTTTTTTTAAAGCAAACGATTTGCTGTAGACTTCTTGAAAACTCTTCGTGTGGTTTGATCCTCCAGATAAATAACACTGCTTGAGTTTAAACTGAAGTCAGCAGTCCATTCTCAGGGTTGTCTCTGGTTTGGAACTGGTTTCATCTGGTCCATAATCTGAATTTGATTTTTTTCTCTCGTTTCTCTTGAACATATTATTTTTATAACTATTATTATTATTCCTCTTATGTTCTCACCTAGTTTATCTTCTCCTTCATCATTGCTTGTTTTTTTCACCTCTAAATGTGACCAGAGGTGATGGAGAAATCCTGCTATGACCCAACAACCCCCTGCTGACAGTAAGAAAACTGGAGGTTAGAGAAGTACAAGGTAAAAAAAGGTGAGTTTTCATTTAAGGAACCCCCCCCCCCCCCCCCCTTCAGCGAGTGACCCGAGTACAGTACTACCTTGTGTTAGTTGTGGTAAATGAAACTATTTTAAATACCCTAAGAACAGAGAAGTACTACTAGAGAAGTATAGGTATTTTAACAGATGTTCTTGTTTCTTAAAGTGACTATAATGCTACGTTTGAAAGGATAAAACGCTGTGTTTAAAAGTAAATGAACAGAAGTTTTAAGTGTTTTATAAAAAGTTAAATTTTGTATGAAGTGTGATATTTCTGTGATTTGTCTGCACTGAGAAAATGAATGTATTGTCGTCAACGAGCGTCATGTTGATTTTAAATAAATATAATATTGAATTCAACCAAACGTCCATCTGCTCAAAGTCATTTCGTAACATTTATACAGTTAATTATGTCAAGAAGCGATCAGCTGGAGGTGTTGAAGCACGAACTACAGATATGGTTACGATACATGTTGACAAACGTTGACACTAGACGGCGGTATTGTGCAGATGTGAATAGCTGCCACTCGTTCATCTGTACTGGAGTTTTGACAGGTGTCTACGTAGCATTCAAATGTACACATACTCCGCCCGCAGTACTACTGTACTCTAAGTACAGGAACAAAACGGATGTTCTGTTAGCGAATAAGGCAACCGGATAAACACGATCGACAAGAGCACACCCAAAGTCAATCCCTTTTTTTCTATCAACATTTCATTTTATTTTTAGGAAGGATATAGTAACAGTACATTAGAGACACGCCCAAGAACACGATGCTAAAATATCAACATGTTTAAGCGAATTTACGGGGGAACCCTAAATTCTTCCTAAATGGCTCCAGTAGCAGAAATGCAACACACATTGATGACGACTAAAGAAGGGGGAGAGGGGTGACGGCGTTGACCGAGTTAGCCTGGTCTAGCCTTAATAGAGAGAGACTGTTTTTGTTTGTTTGTTTGTTTTAAAAGTAGAATGTTGATACTCCTGTACGTACTGTGTGCTAACACGGCTAACATGCCACTATATTCGCTACGTGTTACCCAGTAACAGCAATTACTGCTTCAAGCTGTTACTGCTTCAAACTGGTTGTACTTTTAGTCATTGCTTCTAAAATAGACTCTCAATATTCACGTGCATATTTCAATATACATTTTAATATGGTTGTCACTGCCAGTTTCACTGGTCTCTTTAATTCTATGTACTGCGTCTTGAAACATTCCAAATGTTTGAATAGCCTTTCGGCGCCATCTAGTTCATGTCTGTCTCTCTTCGTTTGAAAGTCGACTTATAAAAAGGCCGCGAGTGTTTGTGTGTGTGAATATTGATTTATTAATTTTTGTCTATTGTGCGTTCTGTTTGATTGCAGTGCATTTCATTAAGTGAACTGTAATTATTTTAATTACTTCTTAACAAGTCAAACAGGTGTGTACGTAGGTAGATCGGTTTTAAAACGTATATATTTTTTATCCTTTCAACGACCAGGTAAAGTGGGCGGGGTTTTTGAGACGTCACCCAATCAGCGCCACGTCCGCGTCAACAGCCTTGAACGTTCACCAGACTGAAGAAGCCCTGTGGCTGACTGTCGAAACTTAGAAAGTCAACTTGCCATGGGCCGCCGTCCAGAGTAACGTCTGTGTCTTTTTGTTTGTATGTTTGTTTGTTTTTTTGACTGTAAACAAAAACGCCATGACGCTGGTGGACGATCGGCTCTGGTCGCTGTTTAAGCTCCACTGGCCGCAGACTCTCACCTACTGGAGCGTTTTCTTTAGCTTCGGACTCTGTATCGCCTTTCTGGGTCCCACCATCCTGGACCTGAGGTGTCAGACCCAGTCCAGTCTGCAGCAGATCATCTGGGTCTTCTTCTTCCAGCAGTTCTTCCTGCTGGTCGGCAGCGGCCTGGGAGGTCTCTTCAAGAAAACGTGAGTGTGGTTCCAGGTCGTCATGAAGTAATATAACTAATACTATAAGTACTGCCACTACTACTTTATTAATAAGTAGGTTGGATATATCATCTATACATAATTATCAGTCAAAAATAATTATTATATTAATAATAAAAACGTTTTCATTACATTTATTAGAGGTATTTGTAGAACTTGTTTTATCGTCCTAAATGTAAAAACAAGTAATGAAGTAATGATGTTACTTAAACTAGTACTACCACTAATACCACAACGACGATGACTATGTCACTATTAAATAATAAAGAAATGAATTTACTATTTCGTTAGTAATAAAATTAATTTCAGTAGTAAAATGACGTATTTATTTTTCCAGTACATTCATCATAATTTACAATCATAAAATAATGTATACTACTACTACTATTATTATTATTCAACACATAAAAAACTAAATAAATAAATGTGAATTTCTGGTTTTAGTCATGAATGCACTTCATCTAGTGACAGCCGTTCAGACGCCTTCCAGTTAGGGTTGGGGTCAGGGCTGCTCAGGCAGTTTTAACATCTGAGTCACAAATGTTTTCAAATAACAGCATTGTGGAATTAATATTACTGACAGGTTAAAGAGAGATATCTAAAAAACTTTAAAGTAGACTCTGAACATGTAAGTGAAAGTTCACAGAGGTACTTATACAGTATAAGGTTTTGCCTAAACACACACACACACACACACACACACACACGCCTATGTGGTTAGGGTTTGGAACTGAAAAGCCCTGTTTGATGCTGTGTCAGGTTCAAGGTTGTGGTTTGTTTCACTCCTAATATTAATCCTCTTCATGAATGTGGTTAAACACAGTCAGACATTAACTCAGCCTGGATCTTTAATCCAAACCCGTGCTGACCTTTGGCTCAACTCCATCCGTGATGATGTCATGATGGCACCTGCACCCCAAGGCCTAAGTCAAACATTAGCAATGACCTGACAGCTGTTGAATCCAAATATTTTTTATTTAGTGTTTTAAAAAAATTCGGGGTGTTCACACCAAACGCAAAAAAAGCTGTTGTAGCCTACATCAGTTTTTGTGGGTCAGTTGTTGTGTATTAGATGTTGTGTGTGAGTTGTTGGGTGTCAGTTATTGCAGGTCAGTTGTGCGTCAGTTGTTGTGTGTCACTCTGGCTGTGTCCTTGTCTGTCCTCCAGGCTCCTGTCGTGTCTCTCAGCTCTCTTCTCCTGCACTCTCACCATCTCCATCGTCTTCACCATCATACCCCTGTGTCATGACGTGATGCTGTTGTCCATCGCCATGGCGGTCATTGGCGTTGCCATGGGGATCATTGACACCATCTCCAACCTGCAGCTGGTGAAGCTGTTCCAGAAGGACTCCAACATCTTCCTGCAGGTCAGAGGAGAACAGGGAGGACGTAGACAGTGTCTCTGGGTTCTTTGGGTTGATCTCCAGTACTACAGTACTACAGTACTTTTGTGTAGGTGAGGGCTGGTTGATCTACAGTACTGCAGTACTTTTGTGTAGGTGAGGGCTGGTTGATCTCCAGCAGAAGTTGATGATTGGGCTGATTTAGGTTCCTGCTCCTGACCTTGTTAGACTGAAGTGACCTGGATCAGTGACAGGTTTGAACATAAGCTGCTGCACAGCTGCACACAGACACACCTAATGTCAACGAACATTAGCGTGTCTAAATGTTTATTAACACTGGTTCTGGTTCATTATAATATTACTCATAATGAAAGTAGATAAGTAAAAAAAGTCAGTTCATCTGAGAACACCACAAACCTTTACAACTGTAGCGGTTGTCTGTTATGAATGACAGACCACATGATTCTCCTGAATCGACGATTCCACAGGCTGATGGATAGGGCTTGTGGTTGAAGGGTTGCTGGTTCAAATCCCATGACTCCATCCCATGTTGAAGTACAACTAGAAGCGTCCTCTGTGAAGAGCAGGTGTCAGATGTTGGTCACTCCGCACCACCAACCACACAGTCATTAACACACCCTCACAGCCTTTAAACAGTGGTCATGTGACTGACATTAAGACGTCCATTGTAAACACGTGCAGCATGTTTGAAGGAAAACAAAAAGCCAGCAAAGGGCAGTCACGTCATTAGCTGTGATGACAGCCGTTCAGCTGCCTTCTAAAGTCCCTCCAGGAGTGGCACCAGCTGCACTCTACCATTACCATCAACACAGTTCCTGTGAGTCAACCAGATGGCCGACTTCACAGAACAAGATAAAAAAAAAAATGGACCAACGTGTGCCTCCCACCTCTTCCTCCCCCTTCTTCATTTGCTCAGTGTTTGGGGCAGAAAATAAACAAACCATGTTGTGCGTCCTAACTCGTTCCCCTGATGTACGTATTATCCCTGCCATAACCAAATGGTGGTCAGTGAAACCCCTGGACTGATGTTGCTGAGTCTGACCTGGTCATGAACCCCAGGGAGAAACACAGTGAAAGCAAACTTTCACGAACTCCTCGCCACCACCGCTACTCACACTCAACAGAAACGGAAAGAAAGGTGAGAGGAGAGGAGAGGAGAGGACAAGTAAGGAGAAGAGGGAAGAGGAGAGAAGCAGAGGAGTGCAGATTAGAGAAGAGGAGAGGAGACAAGGTGAGAAGAGAAGGGAAGATACCATCCAGCCCGTAGATGCCACCCAACCTGTTATGTGACTTTGTTGACTAACAATCAAAAAGATCAATATTAAGAACCAGGATCAGTCAGACTGCCTTCATGACTCAGTCTTAGACACAGCTGTGCAGTGAGACCAGAACCCAGATCAGTGGATCCTCCAGACCTGCTCCTGAATAACTATAGATTTTCAATGATTTTGTTTAATAATATTCAAAAACCTAGTCTTGGCTAATCATAGAGATTTATGTCTTTTATGGCTCTTCCAACTGAACCACATTTCTGAGGCACAAATTATCTCCTACTAGGACACTAGAAGAGCACAGCCAAAACTATACTTGACTAAGTTTAGGTTAGGTTAGTTTGGTGCTGTTATCAAACTTTGACCTAGGACAGTGGAGGCTTCACTGGAACAACACCTCTTTGACTCATTACTGTATTTTCTGGACTAGAATTTGTGGACTAATCTTTGAAGTGCATTATATATAAACAATAAAACTCGTGTCAGATTTTGCCACAAGAGGGCGCTCTCTATACTCATGACAACCAAACACTGTTATTGTGCCTTTTAAACAACTGTACTGTTAGTCTGCTACATTAATATATTTGTCTGTGTTCATTACCTTGTGTATCATAAATGTTTTTCCTCCTCACAATAATGTTTTTGATGGAACTAATACACTTAGCAATAGTCCGCTAAACAAAGATTAGTTTGGTAGTTACCCATCTATAGTACACATACCACTGGTTGTACATGGGGTCCCTCTAGTGGTACATTGAGGAATTTGACGTTTTTAATTCAACTGTCATTTGTAGTACTGCAGAACTACATCATTGTATTGTGTTTAAATTCCCTTCTTCAGAGGTGATACCCATGGGTAAGATAACACTGATTATCTAACTCATCTGTTTAGTCTTTGGTCAGTTCATGCTTGGTGCCTGTGGGGGGCAGCCTGTAAACAGTATATATGCTGCTCCCGAGGGGTTGATTGTTTTCTTTATATATATATATATATATATATATATATATATACTTGCCTCATGGTGCTGTCTGCTGCAGAGCAGGTCTGACTCAAACTTTAAGTTCAAGAGTACGGTGATGGTTAAAGTCCTCATCTGTCCCTCACACTCTCATCACTCTGTCCATGTCTTATCACAGACCCTACATTTCTTCATCGGTCTGGGGGCACTGGTCAGCCCCCTGGTGGCCGATCCTTTCCTCTCTGACGATAACTGCATAGTGATGGCTAACCGGACGGGTAACGCTTCATCTTCTGACATGGAGCACCTGCGCAGCACCCTCTCTGGACACAGCACAGGACTGCACAACATGTCCATGTACCCTCTGCACACCGAAGGCCTGATAAACACCAACGTGTCCTACGCCTTCTGGATCATGGCTCTCATCAATGTAAGTTGGACAAGAAGACAGAAGACCCATGTTAGCATGTTAGCATGTTAGCTTCACTATTAAAGTGTAGTGTAGATAAAACAGTGGCACTGACTGCTGGGAAGTTGGCAGGGAGATATGCAGGTGTGTATTTGCCTAAGAGTGAAGATAGTACTGTACAGAGGTGGTTCACAGTACTCAGTCTACTGCTGTCTCCTCTTGTTGTCTCCAGTTGTGTCCAGTTGTCTTCTTTTGTCTCTGACCTTTTTATCTAACATCGTTATCAACATTCAGTACAGACAGAGTCCAAATTGTTTTGACGTTTTGCCTGAAGTTCTTTAAATTCTGGGTAATTGCTAATAATTACAATTCACTGATGACTTCATTTCATGTCGGCTTCATTTGTGAAGGAATGCAGATCTGAACCAGAAGTCACTGAGCTGCAGTGTTGACTGTTCCTCTCTCTCTCTCTCTCTCTCTCTCTCAGCTGCCTGTTCCAGCTGCAGTACTGGTACTGATGTACCATGAGAGACTGCTGCCCTGCTGCAGGAACAGTCCACGTCTGACGGAGACTGACAGAGACTCACTGGCCAGCACAAGCAACAACACAGACAGTGGCCAAGGTGTGTGTGTGTGTGAGAGAGTGTGAGTGAGTACACAGAGGTTTTCAAAGTACTGACATTCTGTGTTTAGGTCAAAGTACTGTACTACAAAAGTGGCACATACATACTGATTTACTCTTTTACTCAAGTAAAACAGAAAGAGTACCTAAGGACAAAGTACTGAAGGACAAAAGCCTAATAATAATAATAATAATAATAATAATAATAATAATCCTTGTCACAGAACAGTGTAGAAATGTGCATTTCTATAAAAACTGTCAAACGTCTCTCCGTCTTTGGTCCTCCAGGACAACACAGTGTGTTTGGCTGCTGTAGCCCTGACAAACTCAGGGGTCAGCCCGCCACATTCTTCGTTCTGCATGTGCTGGGTGGAGCCATTCTGTTCATCACCGATGGGATCATTGTAAGTTAAAATCACACACTGTCCATTAGCCAGTGTACCTGGACTATGTTTGATGTGATTACTCCTGTGACATGTGAATGTACAGGCTCCATATTTAGAAAAGTGCTTGCTTTTATTCTGTTGTCCATATCATTCTGTGAAGTCAGGAGTAAGAAGCTGCTGTAGACAGATTTGATCAAAGACATCAACCACAGCTCTGATTGGCTCATTTGTTCCTCCAGCTCACATGACCAATTCAGCTCCGATTGGACTTCGTTCCTCTTGTTTTTTATTAAAATGTAAAAATATAAACATAAGAGCAGATTATGTTAAGACAGGGTCTTTAGCTGCTCTTTACAGGACGCAACAGTTCCACGACCTGACTGTAGGGGGCACCATGGCCTAAGAACTGAACTAAGTTAAAGGACTGAGGTTCTTAAAAGAGTCCTAAGGTGGACAGTGTGATGTGTTGAGGTGGTCAGAAACTCTTGGACATCTGCCCCGGGTTTTGACAGGAAAACCTGAACTTTTGACCTTTGCCCTCTCCTCACCTGTTTGTCACAGGGCTCCTACTCTGGGTTCGTCTACACCTACGCAGTTTCTCCTCCTTTACTCATGGCTCACAGAACTGCTGGGTATTTGGAGAGCGTCTTTTGGGCTGCCATCACTTTAGGAAGACTGGTCTTCATTTGTCTGTCCTGTAAATACACGGCACCCGTCCTGCTCATCTTCACCCTGGTACGAACACACACACACACACATACACACACACACACACTAGTATATTCACATCCAGTGCTTTAAAACCTTTTTAAACTCTTTGGAACTCCCTGTGTCTCCCTGTGTGTCTCCCTGTGTGTCTCCCTGTGTCTCCCTGTGTCTCCCTGTGTGTCTCCCTGTGTGTCTCCCTGTGTCTCCCTGTGTCTCCCTGTGTCTCCCTGTGTCTCCCTGTGTCTCCCACAGATGGGGATAGTCGCGGTCCAGTGTTTCCTGATGATTTTTTATACAAGTCCTGTGTTCCTCTTTTTCGGCACCTTTCTGTTAGGACTCTTCATCAGTGGTGTGTTTCCCTCCATGCTGGCCTACACCGAGGACTTACTGGACTACAAAGGTCAACTCCCAATACACACACACACACACACGCTAGATTTGTGTCTAATCTTTATCCAAACTCTAATCTGGGCCTAATGTCCCCAGAAAGACACGCAAACACACACTTCATCAGACGATGTCAGAATTCAACACATTTGCTGTGTGTAGAGAATATAACACCTATGAAGATGACATCATCAGACTGAGGACTAACACGTATTTATTCTAGTTATTTTTAATCCCAGGTTGTGCAACAACCGTCCTGGTGACCAGTGCCAGCACAGGAGAGATGCTGCTGCAGCTGCTTGTAGGATCGGTGAGTAAACGAGTCAAAATTATATGTCTGTTGATGTTTGATTAGATAGAAAAACAACAACAGCAGCAGCAGCAGCAGGACATTCCTCTGCAGAGACTGTTGGTTTGAATGAAGTGTGAGTCTCTGCCTCCAGACGTTTCTGTGTTTCCATCACTGCAGCTGATCCAGAGCCAGGGAAGCTACAACTTCCTGTTGTTGTGCACCATCGCCTCGTTGATCGGCTTCTGCCTTTTCATGCTGCTGCTTTACATCCAGCACCGACACAGAAAACACACAGCAGAAGGTGAGTGGTGGTGAGGTTATACCACTTAACACACACATATACACACATACAGTATACACACATATACACAAAATGGGTTTGATACCAGCAGACACCAGCCTCTGTCCTGGGACCATAGGTCCAGCAGCTGGGGGGGGGGGGGGACTGTGAGGCTCATGATCAGGTTTGTATGTTGTGACAGCAGGGTAATGCTAAGGTTAGCGTGTACACCTGCCCAACACTTTGTCGTCTGAAGATATTTGTTCTCCACTCAGGTTCACCTGAAAACATGAAGATTAAAGAGAAGTCGTCGACAGCATACTCCGAGGACCAGAAGACATGAGGACGCTCCCCAAATAAACTGACCCCCCCCCAACCATCCCCTACCCTATAGATATCTATCTTGTCATGTCCAAAGACCAAGTCAGCTCTCTCTGACGAGCCACACGTCACAGGTGTAAAACAAGGTCGTTAACTATACGTTTTTATTGTCTTTACTTTTTATAAACCTTTACCGTCAAAGCAGCATCAGCTCCTGTAGACACAGTTGTAGAATGTTCTACAGAGAGTTCTCCTCAGCTGTCGCACCAAACGGGACAACGATGGTCACCCACATGGTCGTTAGGTTAAACACACTCAGCTGTAGGAAGGTTTCAAAGTGGATGAGGAACACACACACACACTCACACACACACTCACACACACACACACTCACAGATACACTCACATGCACACGTGCTGCTAATAGACAGTGTCCTGTCACTGAGCAAAGAAGAAGACGACAGGAAGTTCATTAAAAAACAAAGGTTTATGACATTGGAGATTCTGTTGAAGACTGGAGTTCATGATGTGATGTTTTGGAGAACAAAGCCAGCTGGTCGTGGACATGGTGGTGACCAGCACCGCTCTCAGCTCAGAGGTGGACCCAGGATGAACCACCAAGCTGCTGAAGAACTCTGACCTGACCTGGTTCGACTAGAAAACCTGAGTCCTAAACCAAACCTTCCGTTAGATCGGGTCCATGGAGAGGTGAGTTCCCTCCAGAACCCTACGGCACCTACAAGAATTGATGTTGACTTAAAGGAAAATCCTGGTGACAAAATATAATATTGTATATTTTGTATATCAGTTTGACTTGGACTTCTGTCCGTTCACATGGCACTTTATTCTTTACTAAATGATTTATGCGTGTGTGTATAGTATGTAGAAGAGTGTGTGCGGGCATTCTGTGGCTTCCTGGTGGTGGTCTGGTCCAGTCAGAGTCTCGACTGATGATTTCATTGGTTGCTAATGTCAATCCATGTCTCCATTCTCATTAGGTGTGAGTGAATGGGAGGTTTTGTGACCTCATTGAGGAGGAGGAGATGTCCGGGGAATTCTTTTTTTGACACTTTAAATATGTCAACTATAAACAATTAAATTTAAAAAATTCTGTACTGGTTAAAATCTGATTTTGTTTCCTTCTTGTGTGTATATATATATACACATACATATTTGTGTATATATATATATACATACATATGTATAAATATAACAAATCTAAGTGAAAGCAATAGTCTCAGTGAAAGTGTCTGTAGAATTGGTCTTGTGGAGACTTTTCATTTAGTCCAGTCATTGTCCTCAACATCAATATTATTGTATGTGTGTATATATATATATATATATACACGTGTCTCCAACCCTTTTGAAACTAAGAGCTACATTCAAGGGTACTCAGTAATACGAAGAGCTACTTGTTTAATACAGACATTAGTAGACACTCTTCTTACCATTGTTATTGGATCCATTTATACATCGTTGCAGGTGTAACTGAATGAAAAAGCACAGTTTTGTTGAATAGTTTTATTTTTAAAACATACCCCCGGGGGCACCTTAGGTAGTACATGGGGGCTACCTAAGGTGCCCCCGGGCACCATGTTGGCCACCCCATATATATAATATATACATATTTATATATTCACATATGTACACACATATATAGTTTAAAAAGAAATTCTCCACGTTCTACAAGACCAACTCTACGAAGAGACAATTTCACTGAGATTTTTTATTTTATTTTAAATCCCTCATCAAAACAATGTTTAAACTGGAGGATTAAAAACCAATCGAAACCATGTGTCAGTTTCTCAGAATTTTTATTCTCATCGCTGATGTTTCCCTGTTGGAACTCTTCTTCTACAGCCGTCCTTTGTCAGAACGCCACTTAAGACAAGCAGCCTGTAAACATGACTTTAAAAAGCATCAGACATCAAACAAAACTGGACAGAAATACAGAGTTGGGTCATTTAAGTTTTTCTTTTTTCTAAAAACAAAAAACAACAATCTTGTATTTGTTGTTACAAATAGTGAACAATGTAAATGATACCTCATCGAGAGATGGGCTAGAAATAATTGACAAATTAAAAAAAACAAAAACCCCACAACAAATCAATTCTATTGGAGTTGAAGTTCAATCAAATAAATAACCATTGAGTGGTAATGTCTTCAACGTCAGACACTGAAGATTAGACTCAATTCTTTGTCCTGGTACAAAACAGCAAGTGCATAAATGTCTCCTCCCTTTGGGAAAATATACTTTACTCTGTATGCAAATGTCAACAAAGGCGTCACCAGAGGAAACACGTCATAGAAAAGCAACTGCCCCCATTTTTTTTTCTTAAGTGCAAACGTTTGATCACAACATCTGCAGGTACAACATCAACACCATATCAAAACACAGACGTATAAAAACATAGGTTCACATCCCCCCACCTAAGGCTTTGATTTCCTTAAAAATAAAAACAATAGAAGCATAGCACAGCCCCCTCCTGGAGACAAAGATAAATGAAGCAGATGATTAAAACAGCAGATCCCCCCCCCGCCCACCCGTCTCCCCTGTCGTAGAAAAATAGACAATAATTGACATCAGTTACAGAAAATACAGGATTAAACAAAGCAGTACAGATATTGATATCATCAGAGTAGCTTTCTTCCTTTATATCTAACAAATATTGATGAACAGTTTTTTTTTGGGAGGCGTAGGGGTACGGCCTAATAAAAACAGGAGCTGCAGTACGTGGTCTCACTCCTGATTTAGCCCGTTGTAGTAGTTCCCAATTATTTTCTGTGGCCCACCCACCCATCGCACATAGGACCCATTTCTCCCACATGTTGACACAATAAAAAATAACGCTTCATATTTACACAAAACTTAAAAAAAGATTTTTTTTTGGAATGACCCCCCTTCTGCGAGAGTTGTCAAATGTTAGGGTTGGGAACCACTGGTCTATGGTATGAGAACATGTCTGTAGGATGAACCTGGAGGGCTGGGGTGGGGGGACACCAACTATTCTGCTGGAGTGACTTGGCAGTGATAAGGCACAGTATGTATGTATGTATTTATGTATGTATGTATGTATGTATGTATGTGATGGTCAAAGTCAGGGTCAAGGTCACTTCTGTCAGATAAGTTGATAATAACATAATGTTCCCCTTTGCCACATCATTTCTTAATCAACCAGTACTGGGTCAGAGAGTGACAGTTGACTGACACACACACACACACACACACCTGTATTAGGTGCGATGTGAATCGTTTAAGTTTAAACTCGTAGCTATTTGTCTCATTATGGCTTCAATGTTTGTTGACTTCTTTCATGGCTAAAAACCCCAAAGGATCGAAGTGCTTGAAGTCAGAGTTGTTCGATCACTCGCAGGTCAAAGGTGACATGATTATGGTTTTTCAAATCACTGACACAGTAAACACAGACTAAAACAAAGACTCGAGCAAAGAAAGCGTAAATGAAGATTAAAGTTCTGACGTTCGACTTGGTTCGGTCCCCCCCCTCCCCTATTTCTAACATTTGACGACAACCGTTCTTAACCAACCTCCTGTGATGAACGAGGAAAAGTCTATTTTCACTGTGTTAATCCTGAATGTTGTTGCAGGTATAAGGCAGGTAACATCTCATCACACACACACACACCTGTCCAGGACTGAGATAACAGTTTGTTAGTCTTCTTGTTGGGTCAAAGCACCGGCATGTAGGAACTCCGGTGGCTTTAAGACGGTGTTAAAACACAAATGTCAGTGTCTGAGGTGCAGGAGGAAAGAATTCCACCGTCTGTTTCTATTTGTGCTAGAAATAGATTTTTATATGTCGTGACTTCTAATCCAGTTCTTGTCAAGACCTCCCTTTGATTTCCTGTGCAAACATACGAACAGCATCACCCTGGTCTTTGAAGCTCCTAAAATCTGCTCAACGTGAACAATTCCATCTTTTTTTTTAAATTTTACATTTCCACTTATTTAAAAAAATAAATACTTCATCTGTGAACACATTGGCTGCCCTTCAACAGCAGTAAGACGTAAATGATTAGTGAGAGGCCACCTGTGGAGTGGACGCTGGAGAAGGGTTATGGCTTCACTCTCTTTCATTCATTTCCACCTGAAAGCTTAGCGACTGGAGGCAGACATGCCCACGCTGCCCTTCAGAGCACGTTTATCATTGATGTACAAAAGTACACAGAAGAAAACAGTAAAAGAGGGCCAGAGCCCAAAGTTCCCCAAGTTCGTTTCACATGGCTGTAGGTCGTAAGGTTTTTAAAGCAAGCAAAGGCAGGTGTTACATGCTCGTTGAAAGAAGTATTGAGAGCCTAGGGTCCACAGACTGAGGAGCAGGGTCCACAGACTGAGGAGCAGGGTCAGTGTCAGTGGAGGAGAACTGTCCAGACTGAAGATGACGGCCCATGTGTCCAGAACACTGCACCATATAAAGATATATTTAAAAAAAAACAAAAACATCTAAAGCTTTAAATATCTACAGCTGTTTTGTGTATCGGTGTGAAGGCGACTGTAGCTGCTGAGGGTCACGTTCACACACGCACACACACACCGTTGCCATGGAAATTCCTCCATTTTTTTTTTTGTTCAGGATCTGCCTGGGTTAAAACCAAAACAAACCCTTAGTGCTAACAGAACAGTGGCATCAGTGAGGCATGCCTGGGGTGTATGATGACATGAAACAAGTGATGTCATCATGATGACGATGGTGACATCATCTCTGCAGTTAGTTTAAATGTCAGGATACTGTAAAGCACCAGAACGGTGGGGAATGGAAATGTCTGAGCTTCCACATGAGTGTCCTGAGGTGGAAGCAAGAACCAGGGTCAGTCTGTGTGTGTGTGTGTGTGTGTGTGTTGCCATGCACCACATGGACTTTTACGTCTTCTGAGGGTCCGGTGAAATAGGCCCAGGTGTGTTGGTCCCATCAGCACTGTGTACAGGAATCTGGAATCCAGGAGTGAGTACAGAGGGGAACTGGAACAGATGGCCTCCCTGCCGCCGTGTAGCTGGGCTGAGGGGGGCCACTGGACTGAGCGTGCTCCAGAAGTGGATGTTGGACAGTAGTGGGCTGGGGGTCAGCAACAGGGTGGGGGTCTGAGGAGGAATTAACACAGTATATTGTTGTTTGTTCATAGGCAGGTGTATAGAAACCAGGACAAATGCTGGAGAAGTTGGTCAGGAGTTCTCTGCTGTCTGTCGTTATATGAATGTGTGCGTGATTCAGTTCTACTGGTTCATCTGCTCTCCTCAAATGACTTCTTACTGAACTGATCATCACACAGACGTATTGGTGGCATCTGTCAAAACATGTTCTGATGAGGAAATATTTGTAGGTCTCAAGTTGTTTTTGAGAAACAATTTCAAGCCTAAACTATACTGAAAGCCTGGCTCATTGAATGTGCTGCCACCTGCTGGTCGGTCAAGAACAGAGTTTTAACTAGGGATGTCTGATATGAACTTTTACCTGATATCAGAAATGCCGATATTGTCCAAACACCTAATTTTCTATTCCAATATCAACCGATACCAATATAGTGGAGCAGTGGTGGAAGTGAAGTGTTGCCTGCTAACTAAGGTGATGGATTAAAACAGTGTTTCTTAATTATTTTCTATTTCCACTTGGATTTTTAAATTTTGCGATGGTTGGTGTCAGGAAAAAAAACAAAAGTTCTGACCTGCAACATTGCTGGTGTGAGTGAGGCCGTGGGCAGTGATGGGCTGCACAGGTTGGAGGGGGAGAAGTCGGAGGCGGTGACCAACAGGGCTGGTGGGCTGATCTGCAGGATTTTGGGGAGCTTGCGTGTCTTTCCTGAGCTCTGAGTGCTGACTGTGGTGGAGCTGCTCACTGACGACGAACTGGTCTCCGCGTCCACCAAGCTGGTCTCGTCTCCAGAGAGGCCCAGGCTGCTGTCCACCTGTACAGAGTTGAAGGAAAAACAACAACAATCATTTTAACACCTGTCACTTTGTTTCACATGTGCCGTAGTGCATTAGACGAGCACTAAAGATTTCCTGTATCCTTGACGACCAGGAACAAAATGACAGTCATTTTAACAGTAATCTGCTTTGACTAAAGACTGGTTCCAAAAAGGAAATAGTGAATTTAGTAAGGTTAACATTTAAACAAATTATACATTTACACATTTTCGAAGTAGTGATTTTCGTCTTGTAAACCGTTCTACTTAATAATGTTGTTGTTAATGTTGTTCAGACAATCACAGCTTTTAAAGGACAAATGTAGCAGGGTCAGAGGTCGTCTCTATGGTGTCATACTGTCTGTTTCCTTCAGGGGATTGTTGGTATTTTTAACCATATAAAAAAACGTTTTTTAAATTTAGAAACATTTAGCCAACTGTGTGTGTGTGTGTGTGTGCGTATAAAGGTGTGTGATTGTGCGGTGTGTACTAGCCTTGTCCTGTGCTTGACTCTCTGCTGGCTGGGATGATCCAGACTCGATGTCGCTGTCAATCACCAGCTCCTGGGAGGAGTCAGGCACCAGGCTGGGTGAGGGACTGGTGGGTGTCAGGTCTGACAAGGTGAATTCAGTTGGACGGATCACTTCAAATGCATACACTGAGTGGGTAGTGGATGGCTGCGTGGAGTGCGTGCTGATGTCCCCAACCCTGAGGGGCGGGGCCTGTAGAGAATCTGCTTGGTTGGAGAGCAGACTGGGCTCCACGGTGACCTGGTGTGGAGGTGCTGGTGCTGGCTTTGGTGGGGTGATTCCAAACTTGATGACGGTTGGCAGAGCAGTGGGCTGTAGCTGCTGGTTCTGGGCCGTATCAGCAAGTCCACGTTTGTCAGCCATCTTCTCTGCTGGGTTCTCCATTTTGATGGACTTGAAGAGCTGACGCCTGTTTTGCAGGGAGTTGAGTGTGAAGGAGGTGTACATACCAGAGTGGATGTAGTCATTACGGTTGGACTGTTTGGTGCTGGAGCCCAGAGCTGCTGTACCTCCACCCAGCCTGGTTCTGTCGCCTGACTCCCCCTCCTGTAAAGTGCTGTCTCTTCTTGTTAGAGATGGAATGCCTCCAGCACCCACATCTTCTGTCCGTGTGACGGCCTCCCCTTTCAGGATGTCGGGGTAGGACACAAAGCGATACACAAATTTTTGACCATTTACTTTTTTTATGATGTTCTGCAAAAAAACAGAAAGGTCGAGGCAGTTAGTTCAACAACCGCAGGGACAAGAGTGACTAAATGAAAGAGGCTCTCCCTCAGTCAGTGTGTGTGTGTGTCCACTGAAGTGGCACTGCAGGTCAAAAATAGAAAAGTGAGACCACTGAAAAGCCTTGAGAATGGGATGGATCCCTACTCCCTGTCTGTGCAGAACCAGCAGCCACTAACATACCACAACAGCTCTGGCCACACCGCCCACAGGGTTAGGCAGCGCTTCTGTCAAACCACAGACAGAAGGAAGGACAGACAGCACTCTCTCTTTCTGAGACAGAGAGTGATGTGAGCTGTGAACTTTAACCACTCTGAAAATGTCACGCCCAAACAACTGCTGTTTTGCGACTTGTTTTTCAATACAACCTCAGTGAGGTTGAGAGATTCATTCTTTTATTCATCGAGTCATGCAAAGGCTGGTGGGGAGGGTCACACACTAGAAGGTTCTCCAGTTAAAACATGGTCACTTAATAAACCTCGAGAACCGGTAATTTAAACTGCTGTTAATTAACTGGTTATCGTGTTTCTGTGCACCACCTCTTCTGCTGTGTGGTCAGACAATCCACTGATGAATCAAAAGCAGCCAATAGACACGATAACAAATACATACACCATAGCTAACTGTTTAACCGCAAAGAGATGGTTCCGTTTTGCATTCTATTCCTTTAAAGTTTAGCCTTCTGTGTTAGCATCAACCACTGGCTTCACCAAATAAATAACAGGAAAATACACTTAACCAAACCCAACCACAGTTTGAGAAACGCTGCTGTGTGCTTTACCTTGTCATAGTAGTATCGCAGGGCCCGGCTGAGTTTGTCGTAGTTCATGTTAGGTTTGTTCTTCCGGGCACCCCACAGCCGGGCCACCTCTTCAGCCTGCAGCAGCTTGAACTCCCCTTCGTCATTGGTCCAGGAGATGAGTTGCTCATTATTCGAGTCTAGTAGTAACTGCAGAAGGAACTGCCACAATGTGACAGAGTTGTCCATGTCACTCACTTAAAGGAAAGCAGAGACAGAGAAGGGGGAAATGTTCAGGCTCGGTAGTTCAGGCACAGCTGCTCTTGCCATGACGACATTGGAACTGGACATTTATGATGACCAAGTATGCTGCTGTTACCAATCTTATTTCATTCACCTCATTCATAAAATGAAGCTGTTGTTGTTGTTTTTTATTTCTTTAGTTAGCAAAGTAGCCATGGGCTTTAATAGCACACAGTGATAGATTAAAGATCAAAACATGGACTCACTGTCTTTAATTACTTGAAATTGTAGTAATTATTTGCTATATAATATAGCAAATATTTTGTACTGTGTAGCACAATTGTGCCACATTTCTTTGTACTTTGACTTCTAAAGCAGGATTGACCTTGAAATGTCTGCCAGTAACCAGCAGCAAACAGACACAAAATAAATGTTGTGTCATGTCATAATGTAACTGTTTCACTTGGCTCATAGAAGGACATAAGTAGTTTAAAAGATGCTAAAACATTACAAACAATAAAAATATAGATCCTACAGCTTGTACTACTCGCAAATCGTAACACCATGCTCAACAAATGTCAAATATTCTGCCTCTGTCCTCACTTGAGAAGGCAAATTAAAATGAAGCCGATCTGTAGCGTCACCTGCTGTTTTGATTTGAGGAACGTTTAAGATCAAGAAGCCAGTGGCCAAAATCACTTACTGACCTATACAATCTGTTGACTTTTTATTGTATACTTGCAAAAAATGCATTACTGTTGCAACTGATTAGATTAAATCAAACGACACTGGACATTCTGATATATACATATTCGACATTTTTGATCAATTATTTGGGGCAAATGTATGAGGTACGATGGGTTGTTTGTATGTAAGTGGCTCAGACTTTAATCAAACATGTTCTCTGTCATAAAATAAAACCGGTAGTTGATTTAATGGCGATTTGCGACAACGTAATGGAATTTTAATGAAAATATTTTGTATTACAGACATAGAACGACTCGTCATCCGAGCTGTCAATGTATGTTATCGTGTTTGTGAGTGACTCATGCAGAGCTGCTGGGATGGACACACACACACACTCGCAATCTGTCGCGATCATGTTTACACCGGGAAAATGGGACAGTGAAAAAAACGGTAGCGAGGGCGTAGATTATCAGTGGACGTTACATAACAATTGAAAATACAGACATGTACTTTACAATTTTAGATGGATTTTAGAGTTTATTAACGTCAGCTGAGATAATTTACGCTATTATGTGCACAAATAAACGGCAAAGACGACTGTGTTGCTCAGACAACAGAACACCTACGCAGAACAGAAAAATAAATAAACGACCACTTGTTGATTGACAGTGTTAGTTTCGTCATGAGCTAAGAGTCAATCACTGTGCACGAGAGTTAGCAGGTTACTGATCATATGTTTAGTGTGTGCGAACACACAGTCAGTGTGGAAAAATCAAATAAACAATATAACCACAATTATCCAAATATGACTTAGCCGAATGCTAACTCTGCGTTAGCCTGCGTGCTAACATTACCTCGCTAGCGTATCCCGCTAAACGTCCAAGCCACCGGGTCGCTTCCGAATGTTCACCAAACATTGTTGAAAAACAGACTACATTGTGATGACTGAAAAAACAAGCGTAAGAGACGAGTAAACACTTAAAGCTAAAATACATTGAAGTGCCTTTCACTTGGACAAGCGATACATCAGTGGAACAGGAAATAACGATGCATTCAAATATCCTCGTACACCTTACCACTGAGGGCAGCTGTCAGTAAAAGGGACCACATTATTACTGAAGTTATTGTTAATGTTATTGTTGTTGTTATAACACAACGTAATACATGCGTGGTGTAACACGGCTTAAATTATACAAAACGTATGCGATAAGCACATACTATTATATGAATATACTTTAATGTAGTAACGTCTACATGCTATTGATGTTTTCTATCAAATATATGCGTCTAGTCATTTATTCACTGTCTACTACACAATCCTTTTTGGATAGAGCGAGAAATAGATATCACTGTATATTAAAATTCCCACTCCACGCAAATCTGTCATAGAAAGGCTGAGGTCACTTCCTCTCCAGGCTTTGGTGTTTTTTTTAAACGCACGGTCTCATATGCTGACTGCTAACAAAAACGAGTGAATACTAACATATATGTTTTAAAAATATTTTTACAGCTTACGTTGGCCTGGCAAGAATTAGTCGAGACAGTTTTTTGTCTAAATGACAAATTTTATTGAGTGATTGAAATGTATTGGAAATCAAGTTACAGCAATGTTCACATGTTAAGCTCAGTGACAGGATCACGCAGGGCATAGGTGAGATCGTCTCATTTGTATATTTCATTTATTGCGTTAACATCTAAAGTCTTAGTAAAAGCAATTTTGTTGAATGAATAACATCCTTTGGCGAAACCTTTCTTAAAATATGTAATAATGCTGATTTATGATTTAATTGGAGTTGCCTCTTATTTGTCCACAGCAGTAAATGATGCATGATAACACAAACACATTTATTTAGCCATTTAGCTGTTTAATATAAAATATTAAACAGCTAAATGGCTAAATAAATGGCTAAAGACAATGAATAGTAAATTACTAAGTAAAGACACGAGTCCTATTTATGGATTATAAAGCTTTGTGTTTATAATTGTATTTTATTTAGTTCTAAAATTCCCCTTTTTTTGGAAACTACCAAAGTTATCAGTGTTGTCACAAATTAGTCTGAATGAGATTTTCTATTTCTATGCATATTATTTTAAAATTCACATTCTTCCTACTTTTTGCTAGGAAAAACTGGGATGATGCAGAATACTGTCTGATCTCCTTTTCCTTGTCCTAGTTATGTCACTGAAACTATATTGTTTACTGATCTGAGAAAGTCCTTGTATTGGTGCAGTTTCTAAAATCCTGTCGAGACCAGTTTAATCAGTCTTTTATTAAAGCTAATATTTGCGCCAGTCTTCTGGACTTTCGTACCAGGGGCATATGTCCTTTTCCAAAATAAACTGAAAGCACGCCTTTCTATCTTGAGAACTGGTTGGTTAAGAGAGTTTTCCGACTGCCTTTAAAAGGCAGCTGTCTCTTCCTCACCGTGCTTTCTGGAGTCTTCAGAGCTTGTTGATCCATCAGCTTTTTTAAAACTGCAGTGTAGGGGAAAATGGGCCAAGAAGTGTCAAATGTAGATGTTCCAGCGGTTGCCACTGGGTGGTATCAAACATCACTACGACTGCCATGTGTGCTACCAGATGTGGGCATTGATTCGTCTTTGCTAACATATTCTGGTCTGGACTCAAACGCTCAGATCAATGCTGCCTCTGATGATGCTCTTGGTAAAGTACCAGACTATGCCATCAATTTGGGAGGGGTTTTAGGCCCTATCAGTTCTATCCCCAATGCTGTTGGACTTGGTGCCTTCGTTATTTCTCTCATCATCGACATCATCCTAGCAGGCAAGACAACTGAACAAAGCGAAGATAACTACAGCATGTTCCATCGAGTGTTTGGTGAAGAGAAAGCTTCGTCTGTCCGTGACACTATGTCAGAGTATGTGGCTCGACATCGGATTTATATGCACGATGAGTCGAGCCTGCTACAGGAACTGAACAGATTAGAATCTCAGATTAGCAACCATCTCACCGTCCTCAAAAACTCCCTGCTGCTTGATGGACAGATGAGTTCCCGTGGGTTAAAAATTTGGGTGAATGGAGCTGCCTTCCACATCCAGATGGTGATCCACCAGGCACGACTGAAGAAGCCGACAGATCAAGACTATTTGGATGCCGTTAGAACAATCAACGTTCTCATTGATTTGTACTTGCAGGACCTAAATAGATTATTAAACAAATATAAGGAATATAAAATAAGTTCAGCTGCAATCACTCCTTACGAAGTGTATGTAGGTGAGGGTTATGCTTGCTGTATGGTTCAGCAAGGCTGTTACATCAAAAATAAGGAGAATAATCGTTGTTATATTGTCCATATGGGTAAAAGGGACCCCTGTGGACGAGCTGATGTGGTGGAAGCTTATGTCAATCATGTTTTCTCACACTGGAAACCTGTTTCAACTTTGAGGGATTATTTTGTGGATGTGAAGAACAATGTCATGTCTCTGCTTAACCAACAAGATGCCTTTGTTCTGCCTAATGCCTAAAGAAGACACATGTTAAAGTGTGTTTAGTTTAGTGTCAGTAAAATAATGAAATAATGATAAAAAGAAATAAATTGCCTGTCTTACAGTTTAAACAAGCATCGCGGCTTTTACATCAAGTTAATGACTTTTTTCATTTTGTCTTTTTTTTTTTCAAACAAACATAATGTGGATTTAAAGATTTTTAACAAATAAACGAGGTTGTCACGGTCAAATCGTTTAAATTAATGTGAAGCAGCTTAATAACAGATTTGTTATGTTATAAATAAACATAAATCTGTAAACAAAAAAAGACGAAATAATATTCATTTTTTCATATTAACAGTGGACCTGTGTTTATTTGATTCTCTGTGTTCACTGAAGGACCTTTAATGTTGATTACATTAAATTATTTTTAATTGAAATGTCTTATTGTCACATTAATTTAATAATAATAATAATAGTGGCGCTTTGGCTCAGAGGCAATGTCTCTGTTATTGGTGTGGAACCCCAGGGTTCACCTCCTGGGCAAGATTGAATCCCTGTTAGGGCGGTTGGGACCTTGCAGTGGACTCACCACCTGCAGGAAGGTTCTGGTAACGGATAAGCGGATGAAAATGGATGGATGGATGGATGGATAATAATAATAATGTTGTCTCAGTTCTTGTTTGGAGAAAAGTCACACTAAACTTTTTTATTCATGTTGGCAGAAAGTGAACCTTCACTTAACCTAGATAAGCATCTGATGCCAAGGCCGCTGTGTTTATTTTTCCTGGTCAAAGTTGTCATTTGATCAAATCAGGAGTGAACCTTTGCTCACAAACAAACCATGGTGAAACATCACAAACACCAAATTGTCAACATAAGATAGGATACTAAGAAATACAAAACAAGTAAAAAGTTATTAATTTATTGCCCTAGGTTTGACACCACAATGATGTTAACAATAAAGATGAAATAAAATCGAGCAAAGTTTACTATCTCCTAACATGACTTAAAAATGTCTATAAAATTAATCAATTGATTTATATATATATATATTAACACGTCATAGATAAACAGGTTGACAGAATATAAAATAAGGAAATAAATCTTATATTGTATACCGTAGTACGGAGCCCCTAAAGTACGGAACCCCTAAAGGGACACCTTTTCATTTCATTAATTTCAATTGTATTTATAGAGCCAATTTCATGTACAAAGCAAACAAGTGTGCTTTACAGACATCACGTAATTATGTGAAAGTTATCACGAAATACACCGGTCCCTCTCCATCCTGTGTCCAACTGAGGTATCCTACATTAATTAAATGCTCACCATATATACAGTACATATGTCACACATGACATGCCGGTATCTTAGATTTCCCAACCGTACGTACTGTACATGATTGTTTTGTTTTTTAATGTATTACCGTGTATGTATGTATGTGTGGCAAAATGTCTTAGATATACTTTCTCGTGAGCACGAGTTACGTTTCTTTTCTTTTTTCCCCCCATGTGCCTTTAGGGGCTGCGTACGATAGTACAGTTTAAAAAGGTTTATTCAAATAAGTTCTGGGCTTCCTCCTCACCTCTCTAACCCACACTGTGGCACTGCCATGGAGCAGTGATGTCTGAGAAAAGAGTGAGAAAACAAATAGAAGTCTTTACTTTGAGGCTGTTTGAGATAAAGAGTAGAAGTAAAATGTTGAGAATTTGTTCATCTTTAAGTTGCTGTAATTTTAATTTTTGTTTCTTTTCTCTGTGGAAAATTTTTATGTTGGCTTTCATTAGGCATGTTGTCCCTGGTTCCCTTAGACCAGGATGGTACACACCCTTAATAAATAGCAACACAGAATATTGACATTGTTTCTTTGTTTTACAGTCTTATTTGCACTGATGTTTGTTTCATTTTAGATAAATGACAGTTATCATCAAATTTTTTTTTTTTTTTTTGCTTTGGGCTAAACTTTTGCTTTTGTTAGCCTTACGTTTATTTTATTTTTTAAGTATTATTAATACTCAAATTTGTAACTGCTTTGATATAGTGAAGGCTACCATCCTTTTTGCTTCAACATTTTCTGTGCATTATAATCATTTTCAAGATATTTAATTTGACATTTGATCACTTTGATTTTTAGACAAACTTCAAGAGTGTGGGTTGTTTTTGACAGGATTGATCTATTTCTCTGTGACACCTATTTATTACAACTTTTTGGCTGCATACTTCCATAATGTTTTTTATGTATTGTTTTTCATCATTGTTTGTCTTCATTTTAAGAATTTCTCTGTACACTATTGTTACAGGGAGCAAGTCAAAATTTTATTTTTTGGGGGTGATGTCAATGTCTACTGGATTAAATGCATCGTGTTGTTTGAGCAAAGCATCAAGGTTTTGCTTAATATCTGAAAAATTACCTGTTAAGCTTGAAACCAGAGGGTACTTTGAGAAAATATGGTTTACATAAGCCTCAACCAAATCGCCACGTCCACAAGGATCATTATTTTTTATCCCCGTTTGGTGAATTGCAAGACAGTTGTAATTCTCCTTACTTCTTATTTCACATCCTACTTGGTATAACATTGCTCCATATTCCCCAAAAGAAGCGTGTTTGTGAGGTACTATTTCAGTTGTACTTATTCTGTAGGCCTTGAATTTTTCCATTAAAACATTTAAGTTCTGCGTATACCTGTCAATCATCAGGTTAATTGTTCTCACAGTGTCTGAATATTCTTGACCGCTAGGGTTCTTCAGTCGAGCCTGGTGGATCACCATCTGTAGGTGGAAGGCGGCTCCGTTGGCCCAGATTTTGAACCCGCGGGAACTCATCTGGTTGTCATACAGCAGGGAGTTTTTGAGGATGGTGAGATGGTTGCTTAGCTGCGTTTCTAATCTTTGCAGTTCTTCCAGCAAACGCACGTCATTGTGGATGTATGCTCCATGGCGAGCCACGTACTCTGACATGGTGTCACGGACAGACGAGGCCTTCTCTTCAGCAAACACGCGTCTGAACATCGTGTACATTTCGTCAACTTCGGACTTTTTCTCGTTGCTCTTGAAGATCAAGTCCATAAACAAATAAATCACCAGTGCACCAAGTCCGACAGCGTTCGGGACAGAATTCAGTGAACCCAAACGTGAGCCCAGCCTGTCAATGTAGTCTGGTACGCTCTGGACCAACTGGTTGGAGTATTGCCTGAGCTCCATGTTTGAGGTGAGGCTGGCAAACTTCACCATGGTCTCATCAATGCTCACATCCGGTAGGACACAGGGCGTCTGTAGAGAGGATTCATACCAGTCCAGATGCGTCCTGGAAGTATTAACGGATACCTCAGAGCCCATGTTTAAAATGAGTTTTGTCAAGTTACTAATTGATGGATTTTCCCCAACCAACAGACACTCGATCTGAGCAGTCAAGTCAAGAACAGTTGTCTCTTAAAGAGAGACGGACAAAACCAAGAACCAATCAAGTATAAGGATGAGGAGGTGTGCTTGTTGTGTTGTTTATTTATTTATCCCCCACCTCACCCCCTTTGACTCAGATTCTGGTAAGTTGGAAGCAAATATTGATTGACACAAAGGACACATGAAGCTGGTCCCAAATAAATAAATGCACTGTTCCCCTAAAGCCAGTTTATTGATTAATATTTGGTGGTTGATTGTGTTGAAACCCTTTTTTAAACCAGTAAACAGTCCAATAATGTGTTGCCGTGGTCTATGGCATTCGTGATTTCTTCTGCTTCTACTTTGACCTAAACCCATTCTGATTCTCAGCAAGAATTTTTTGTTTTTCTAAAACTGTGTCCAGTTTGTTGCTCAACAGGTCTTCTAGTATCTACAATTTGAGAATTGTGGGACCAATGAGACAGGTCTACAGTTTGTGAATGATATTTGTTGTATGATTTTAGCTATTTTCAATTTATTTGGAAATGAACCTGTCCGTGTGCTTGCCCCCCTAATTTGACTCAGATTCTGGTAAGTTGGAAGCAAATATTGACTGACACAAAGGACGCATGAAGCTGGTCCCAAATAAATAAACCCTAATCACTCACAAACAAACTGTTACTGACATTTCTTGATTTAGTTCATAGAGTTTAGTTGTTTGGTTGATGTAAGAGGGAACACTAGCTGTATACTTCTCTAGACCACTGCATTCTCTACCTGACAAAGGAGTCAGAAGTCAAGGTATGAAGAGTCGTTGTGCTCACACCTGTCTAGAGAAGACTGTTGTGGTTGTGGATGGTGTGTAGCAGATAATTAATAATGTAAAGTCTATTCAATGTTGGTCGTTCCAGATGGGCATAGATGGCTTCCTTCACTTCTCTCTCAAACCACCTGTACTCCTCCTCCAAAATATGCACCTCTGTGTCCTTGATAGAGTGCCCCCTTTCTGTCAGATGTAGATATACTGCTGAGCCCTGTCCTAATGTGGTCACCCTCCTGTTTTGGGCCAGATCTCAGCACTCTTCACTACATTGCACCTCATGAACCACATTGTCGAGGTTTTCCCTTGGGGTTTTGGACTAACCTCTGTCTGAGTGTGTTGCGGTTTAAAGTATACTGGAATGCTTTGTTTGGTGAAGATCCTTCATAGTTTCTCAGCTGGACCAGACACATAAGGCACCATTATGTGCCTCATTTTGCTTCTTTTCCTTAGTGTTGGGTTGTGGTCTGGTTGCTTTCATCAGTTTCTGGGTAATGGAACCCTACTAGTGTTCCCTCTTACACAGTTGAGGAACAAAACATCTTTCAAGCTCAAAGAAAAAGTCCAGTTGCTTAAAAACAAAACTCTTTTGATAACATGACCTAGATAAATAAGAATCTTCACAGACGTCACCAAGAAACCAGATTAAACACCCCCAAAGAAAAACAAAGAAAAGAAATTACCTACGTTAGTTAAAATGCTTGAACAATAATAATCCTCCTAGAAACAGAAACTGTTTAAGTCCGTATGCCTGAAGTTCTATTTGTCTCCTGTCTCATCAGCAGTGATTCCAGAGGAAGGCCTTGTTTTCCAGCACACTGGCCAGTTTACGGTTGAAGGGTTGATAAAATTCCCTCAGGAATTCTCTGGTTTCAGGAAGCATTGGACCCACAGACCTATCTGCCGAACGGCGAGGGTTTGACACTTTTAATTCCAACACATGTGCCATTTGCTCCTCCGAGAGAGGTTCTGTAGAACCGGTGAATCACCAGATTATTTACCACAGACACATAGTTCACGGCCAGGTAGAATAAATGTTTCTATTCTGTATGATTTTCTTGGGGGGGGTGGAGGGGGGGATTACAAACCAGCATCCAGAAATTGAAGAACTTTTGTCATTGTCTCTTTCATATTTGCTGAGTAGTCTTCAAGTTGCAGAATCATAATCTGATCTCTGCTGAAAACACTCATCCAGTCCAGTAAGAAGACCACATACATCCCTACATGTAACCTGATCTGTGGGGGGAGAAGACATGTCAATATTCTGGGCCCACAGTCCAATTCTTGACTCTGACACACTCACTCTACATCCAACAGCTGGTCCCAAGAACCAACGGTTACTGACATGTATTTGTTCAAGGACACTGATGTTGTAGACACAATGACGAAGTGACCACTGAGACAGACAGGAGGTAAACACGTGTACAGCTTCTTTGACTTTGTCATGGAAGTCTTCTGCTGAATTGATTCTTCTGAAGTACAGGTATTCAGAATAAAGCCTGGGAACAGATTGAAAGAAAAAACAAACTCAAGTCAGAAACCTGAACAAACTTTCTCAGTTCTGGGTTCTAGGATAATGGCCGGGGGAGGGAAGGGGGGGGGCATTACTTGTCGTTCTTCAGCGACAAGTAGAAAATATATGGGTAGCCTGTTTACTTTTATAGTTGTGTGTAACTACGATGGAAGGGTGGAGGTGAGGGTTATTAGATAGACAAATGGATGGATGGACGGATGGATGGATTGGTAACAAGTCGGTTGTTAGATGGATGTCTCTGCAGTACCTCTCCACAGGATCTCTTAGTATGACCAGGATTTTTGCTCCAGGGTTCACGGTGTGGATGAAGTCCACGTTCAGGATCTCAGGCTCTGTATATCCCCTGTCTTTGTAGTAGTAATTCCACAGATGCTTGTTGTCCCACAGAGTGGACGCACTGCCATCAACTGTTATTGCAATGACAGTCTTAGTAACACCTTATTAAATAGTCCAAAAATGCAATAAATGGCAAAAACTAAAACCAGACTTTGAGTAACTCAAAAGTCTCTGACCTGTAAGGATCTTCAGGGCACTTTTGTCTGCTTGTGTTCCACCCTTGAGTCCATTGCTGATGTACCTCGCAGCCGAGCGATATAGATTCAGGTAACGTTCTACAGATGTATTAGCTTGGAGATGGGGGACATTTAACACACAATTAACTGACCCATTTATTTTCCTTTCTGTATTTTTGTTAAAAACAAATGTTTTTTCTCCCACAATAACCTATGATTTGGAACAAACTGGGTTGATGTAACTCCTCCTCGGGTCAACACTCCTGAGACTACTTTATATATTTTTATAGACAGATATTTCCCACTCTGCTAGCAGGCTATTTTTTCTATTCAATCATGTTTACTTGTAAATGAACTGTTATCTTATCATCACTTTTTTTCCTCAACAAAAACAGAAATGTACAAATGTATTGTAGTAATCCTCTTATCATTTACCATAGCGTATCCTGGTCCACCAGTGTGGCTCCTTCACGGCGTTGTACTTAATTTGTGGATGCTTCCGCAATCTATGAAACAAGTCTGTAGTTCCACACTTTGGTTGGCCAACAAGATAAAAGTACGGCAGGCACCGCAGTGGAACCTTGTCCAACTTCATCTGGTTCCTGGTGTGTTGATTATTGATGGGTGTCCCAGTGAACGGCACATGCCAACACGGACTCTTGATTTTAGAAAGGTATTTTCGAGGAAATTTAGAGACAAACTGTGGAAAAAGAAGAATGATAATGTTGTCAGATCTTTTTTCACTGGTCAAATGGCTGCAGTTAGGACTGGATTAACATGGAGATATTGACTGTAAGGCTTCTCTGAAAGCACTGGCAGATGCAGGTTTGTCTATAAAATGTATGCTCTCTTTAAACTGTAAAGTGTGTGCAGTGGTTGTCTGATGAATCTGAATGTTGCTCCATGTTCTATAACATGGTAGGTGAGGGCTAGGGTTTGGAGGTATACAAACATGTATGTACATATATGTATACATACTGTTAAATCGGGCAGGTTTCACGCGACACCACCGACCATGTGGTGGTACTGGTTCCCTGATCGACTTTCCATCTAACAGGTTAGAACTTTTTTTAAGTTTGCTTAAGCCGATGGGTGAGGTGATCTGTAGCTGTCAAACCCGTGGGTGTCTACCCTGCTGCCTGTCACCGACTTCTCCCTTTCTTTTGACCTGCGCTTAATCTTCTGGAAACGTAGAGACATGCCGTAATATGTCCCCGTGGAACAGGCTCAGACATGTCATATATAAATGACATGTATATATGCAAATATATATATATATATATATATATATATATTTATATATATATATACACACACATATATTTTTATATATATATGTACAGTCTATATACAAGGCCACAATTGTAATGAATCATGATTAATCAAGATAAATATTATAGAAACCCCTTTTCTCTATATTGCTGGAACAGAACGACAAATAACAGCAGGTAGATTTCATATTTATATATATACGGTAAATACGTATATATATATATGTATATATAAGTGCAATGTAAGTCAGTAGTGTTCAGTCAGTTATTGCTGGAAATGTTTTTAACAATGTTTTTAACAATGTCCCACTGACTCAGACTTACTTGTGGGTCCATTGCGATCACTTCCGTGTCCTTTGGCACTTTTCTAGGTGTGTATTCCAGCTTGGAGCTTATCATCTCGTCCAGTGATTTCATTTCTGCTGAAGTGTTTCCACAGAAAACTACAGCTGCTGCGTCCTGTGTCCTGTCTGAGACAGATGCAGGACTGGGTATATGGAAGGTGGGGTTGAAAACTAGTCCTTTCTTGTACCCCCACAGAACATATAAAACTATAAAGAAGGAGCTCACTGTCAGGAACAGAAGGAACCTAAACAATCTGAATTTAGGGATGTTCCACAGCATCCTCTGTGACAGCACTGAAGCCCCCTTCACAACCATACTTTCAGGGACATTAGTGAGTCTGAACACAGGTCTGCTCTTTTTGTCATCATTCCCAGGGAAGCCTGGAAAGTTCTGCTCCCTCTGGGTGTTGCTGTCGTTTTGTGGATTTGATATTGACATGTTCTGCCGATATCAAGGAGAGCCGCCTTTGTGGAAAAATAATAAAGCTTCACCTGTGAAGTGTGTCCTATGATCCACGGTTTTTCTTGAGATTGTGCCGTCTTTAACACCACCTGCAGACCAAACACATTCTTATAAGTGTGGCCTATGTCTCAACTTTTAGCAAAAGATTTATCAAAAGTCAAATCACACATGGGAAAATTGCCTCGTAGGGCAAACCAATAAATTATGGGAAAGTTGTGTTTTTTACATTACGTGTAAAAGTGAGTCACAGTCATAGTAGAAGTACAGCTAAAATAAACAACTGAAACAACTGAGTTGGAATTGACTAATCAAGCAAACTGAGCAAAGATCAGGTTAAAAATGTTAAAAAACAGAAATATTTGTTTCATTGCTACCAGATGGTGAAAGGATTCTTAAAACCCACCCAGAAATAGTCACTAAGACAGAGGACGCAAGGCCCAAAAGTGAAAGACTTTTATCACCGAAACAACACAGCCGAAACAGAAAGTTATGACGCAAGCAAAAACCTTGTCGGATATCTGAAATTGTACATACATATCCATTGAGGTTTAGTTCACAGTCATAGCCATAAATGCAATGGTACTAATAACATAGTCATTTCTTTCCGTGTTTTGGTTTTCAGCCTTGGTTTCCTCGTATTCGGTTTTTGGTTTCGCCAAGAATTTTAATTTCAGTGCATCACTAGTCATTAGTCAGTATTCTGGCTGTATTTCTGGTTCGTTAGACTTGTATCTATATAATTTTTGGACACTTGGATCTCATTCATTGTCAATCAAAGTTCATTTCACACTGCTGCTTCCAGATGCCACAGCTTGAAACCTGAACTGGTTTGTTTTATAAAAAGTAGGTCACATGTTTAAAAAACAAACCAACTTGTGTTGTTTATGTTTAATCAATATTTGGCCATCACCTTCAGCAGCTGTAATAGGTGTTTGACCAAATGTTAGAGTGTTCCGTGACATGTTGTTTGACAAAAGGAAAGATAAATACCAATTGACAGTTAGTTGCATCAGTGTTCAAATGTTTGTTTTGCTTGATGCTATTGTGGACTCACCACCTGGAGGAAGGGGTTGGTACGGTGCAATGTGATTTGGGTGGAGACTGCTGCCCCCACGACCCGGTAACGGATAAGCAAATAAGCGGGTGAAAACGGATGGATGGATGGATGGATTATAAAAACTTTTAATTATTTAGGTTAAGAAACTCTGCTGCATGGACTTTACTAAATAACAAACAGAAAAAAGCCTTGGTGCGCCACATTTGGCCCCTGGGCCTTGAGTTTGACATGTATGTCTTAGAGGTAAACTGTATAGAACTTTTTTTAAACATAAAAAAAAACCAACAGCAAAAAAATGGCTAATGATCTGCTGTCAAGTGATCCAATCTCCATTACCGCTCCTCTGAATGTAACTAATAAGTGTAGAATCAATAAAATGATACTCACAGGAGATGTGTTTAGCGTCTTCTTCCAATGTCCAGTAAAAAAGTTGTTGATAACTTGTTAGTTTTCTCTGACTTGTAGAGGTCTGATAACAAAGACATTTACAGATAGCTCTGTCTGTGTGCAATGGAGTGGGAGTGGAACAGTTAAGGACGAACTCCTGTCAAAGCCTGTAAACACGCCACACCCCAATTAACCAATTAACCAGCAAAACATTATAGCAAAATAAAAGTCCTTGTTCTGAACATATAGACGATTTTTTTTTAAAAAGGAAGGAAGGAAGAATAGAAGTGTTAGTCTGAAGTTTGGAACTCTGAATGTAGGTACAATTACAGGGAAAAGTAGAGAACTAGCCATTATGATGGAGAGAAGAAGAGTAGACGTTCTGTGTGTGCAGGAGACCAGGTGGAAGGGCAGCAAGGCTAGAAACATTGGAGGAGGCTACAAACTGTTTTATCATGGTTCAGATGGGAAGAGAAATGGAGTAGGGGTGATCCTAAAGGAAGAATATGTAAGAAATGTGGTGGAGGTGAAACGAGAGTCAGCCAGGTCGATGTGTGTGAAGGTAGAAATAAAAGGAGTAATGATAAATGGGACAAAGTCGAAAGAAAAAGAAGAAAAGAAGAAGATTGTCAATATGCCACGTACATGTGGGATGTCAACTGTGCTCCACCTGCCTGTGCGCCAAAGCCAGACAGCAGCACTAAAGAAGAAAAAGGCAGTTCCAGGTTCTAAAAACTGCCAACAAAATAATGTCACGTCCAGTTGCCTAACGGAACTCTTCAACGTTGAAAAGAAAAGTTTTTAGGTGCTTCTTGAAAGAAGAGAGGGAGGGCCATACTCTTGTAAACAAACTTGTAAAGAGTGGAAGGGTCATTCCTCCTGCTCTGACACCTACACATCTTCTTATACTGTACACCTGCACCAGGACCGGGAGGAAGACACACACCATTCATCTCCAGTGAGTGTAAAACATTACAGTTCCTACAGTACTCTAATGATCCATACAGATGCTGTTTTTATGAGTTGTCATTTATTAGCTCATTGATTACATCATTCATGTCTTCAAATGTGTCTTCATTCAGATCTAGGCAACTAAGCCTTGACACAGTGGTGGTTATATCATACATATAAAATACATCATCCTTTAATCCTGAACTGTCCATTATGGAAATGTATATCTGTGTTTTGAAAAGATCCAGGCTCTGCCTCTGGGGACAGCCAAAATATTTCCTGGTTCTGAAAATATGGTCAAAATATTTTGAGTTGGCTGATTTCAAATTTTGCCCTTTTTTATGATAAGATGTATTCAAAGATTTGGGGGTGGGTATGGGTATGGGTAAATTACAATATCCTAATACGTTTGATCAATCGTAAAGCGTTGAGAAAGTTCCATAATGACGACAGCTTTTAGTACCAGGAACCATTGGTGTTAAGGTGCAGATTACCTTCTTTCTCAGTAGAAAAGTTATTTAGATGTTCACCTGCATTTTTAATTTAATTAAATTAAATTAATTAATCCCCCCACAGGTCAGGGTACACATGGAGGTGTATGTGGTCTTCTTACTGGACTGGATGAGTGTTTTCAGTAGAGAACAAATTATGATTCTGCACCTTGAAGACTACTCAGCAAATCTGAAAGAGACAATGACAATAGCTTTTGATTTTCTTAGCTTGGGTAAGTGAAAATAATCAAACTATATATTTGTGTGTCGAATACCTTTAATACTGTGTCTGGTTTGAATCACTTACTTACTTTAGGTTTTACACTTAAAAAAAACATTTGTCTTTGTTCCTCTACAGATCCTCTCCCAGAGGAGCCTGAGGAGCAGACTGTTAAACACTCGGAATTCAGTAGATAAGTCTTTGGGTGCAATGCTTTCTGATACTAGAGAAATCCTTAAGTATTTTTACAGGCCCTTCAACAAGAGGTTGGCGTCTGTGCTTGAAAAAGAAATATTTCTCTGGAACAACACCCACTGAGACACAGGTCCAGGCAAGAAGCTGACACTCGACTTAGGCCTTCAGATTTGAACTGTCCCTTCAGCTCTTTCTGGGCCTCTTATTTGATGTATTTCCTTTCAGCTATTCTATAGAGAATAATTATGCAGTGGGTTAACTAGGACATGCTCTTTTTCAACTGTTACACCAGAGGAAAGTTTAAATACTTCTAGAACAACAGAGAGCCTCAGCAGCACGTGAGCCTAAATGTCAACTTCATCCATCCATCAACACCACCTGTGGGAGCTATGAATGTGATTTTTCTTTTGGTTAAGGGTTGTTTTGATGTTGCTTATTTTGAGACATTTATTACTCTAATTATTTTGTTTTATTTTGTCATGTATGACTCTTTGATTTTTTTTCATTTATTTTTCTACTTAAAAAAATCACTGACATTTGAATGTTTATTTTGATTAACTGTAGTTACAATGCTAATGGTAAATGTAGATAGAAATGATGAAAATTTTAATTATTTTTGAGCAGACAGAATTTCCAGGATTAAAGTAGTGAAGAAAAATATTCATTTTAAACCACATCGTCATGTTAATGTATTTTATAGTTTAATAATAACACATAAATAAAAAATTAAATACTATTAACATTAAATCCATGTGAAATGAAGGGTAAAATAGCAGCACAAAACGTAACATCACAGCAGATCTTCAGTGTGAAACTGAACCAACATCATGTTTGTTGTCATCATGTCAAAGAGATCAAATCAATGTCGTAGCTTCCGTCCACCTATGGACAGAAAGAAACAAGTGACATCGTACGTTTGAGGAGGTCAGGTGACCACATACATGACGTTAAATGTAAATGTAACACCTGCAAAAACCAACTGGCACCGGGGCAGGGTGGTGTAACACCAAAGACAATACACTGAACATCACAATCTGTAACTTAGAAAACTTTATCCAGAATATAGCATTATATCCACAGAACTAAAATGCTCTTGGATTCATTAATTGTTGCTAAATGTGTAGCTAAAGTTAGTAGCATTCTGATAAAGCAGACACTTTAAATATATTGCTACCAGTAGAGTGGTGTTGCTTAATTTTAGCATCTTTTAACAACACAACATTTAACAACACATAAAATGTGATTATAATTGTTATGGAAAAATACAAAGCAACATTTTGTAGAATTTAATGTTGATTGTGGCTACATGTGAAGCTAAACTGACGTCAGAACAAAACAAATTCATAAATGTGCCTAAATATGCCTTGCTTAGAAGAACGCTACACATATCCACATGAACATGAAGCTACTGTTAGTATTGTTTAAGGATGCAAACCCTCAATACAGGGAACCAGCCACTGTTGACTCTACTGTAAAGAGTTGTCCTTGTAGATCAGGCTAACAGCCCTGAGCAACAGCTAAGTTATAACTCTGTTTTACACTCACGTCAAATCTTCCAATAGATGCCATGGTCTGGTCACTCTGCATGACCTGGGTAAGAGCCCACATCTGCTGAATACTAGATGACACCATCTGAGGGTCAGGAAGGCCCTAAAAAGAGGCCAAAGGTCAACTTTTCATCATGTCTCCAGCTAGTTAATCAGCACTGTTTAACTTTCTGTAATAGTTACCAAATGTCTGAGTAACCATCAGCAACGGGTAAATATTGTATAATTAGTTTTAAAATGTATATTGAATATTTCAAAATAAAAAAGCCTTGAAAATCCTGAAATTAAAATCAAAGAGTGTTCACCTCTATGTCAAGATGTTGATCCACCAGTGTCAGGTCTGATAGCCAATCAGCAACCTCCTTTTCTGGGTCCTGAAAGAGGAATAAAAAAAAAAAGTAGTCTGTAATTAATGAATTTACAATCCTCAAAATATACAAATGTTCTTTGAATGTAAATGACAAGTTATTACTTGAGGACTCCCTGTTGTTCATATGAGTAGATTCAGCCTCTAATGGAATAAATAAATGCAAAATGAGCATAAACAAACCATCTCGGTGTGGGGGTACAACTGAACATCATCCAGGCTGAAGGTCAGCCAGTTTGACGACGGCTGCCTTAGAATCAGGCGCACACAGGTCACGTGATCTGGGTCCACTTCCATCTGTGTCAAACAATCAGAAGGAGAAATTAAAAACATCAGCCTTGAAGAAAATGAATGCTGTTTACCGTTTACAGCGGAAGAATCAGACTGAGAACTGTTGATGACCGGTGGCCACAGTGCTGTGAAAGACTACCTTTGACCTACTGATGGAGCAGTAGTCCTGTGACCCCACCTCCGTGTGCGGATTCTCCATGAGGACCAGATTTCTCAGGGCCGTGCACCACTTGGCCATGGCTTCATGACCAGGTTTCTTCCTCAGTAAGCGCACCGTCACAGAGGCAGTGTAGTAGTTCTTAAAAGTGATTTCCTGGATCTAAAATACAGAGAAGATAATTTTCTCATCATTCACACCAAAGCTCATGTGTAAAACCAGGGTTTTTACACATCACACAGGAGGTGTTGAGCCATTACTTCCTCCACTAGGTCTTGGGAATTCAGTGGGTTTTTTTAAACATACAGTAATAAATATAAAAAGAATACTGATATATTTTGTGTTACGAGACATTTAGTGGAAAGATTTTTTCTTCTGCTCATCAGTGGATTATTTTGATCATATACTCTACATCGACCATCAAATTTAGCAGCAGGGGGCGCAATGAAGATCAGTAAAGTCCTTGCTTACATTGATGGTTTTTCCAAAAGGCAGCATCACATCAACCACAGAAACCCCAGACTGAGCTGTGTCAGATTTAGCTTCTCCGATCTGTAGGTGGATTGCAGGTTTGACAGTGCAGGTCACCATCTTCCGCTCAGCGGTGCCCCCACTCATCTCCTGGAGACACATTAGGATTTGACTTGTTCAAGTAGCAGAACAGTCCAACAAAACGTTTTCTAATATTTTGTCAAATGTGTTAGGATTTGTACTCATTCAAACTCTCATTTTCTTATCACATCAGGCATTTTATGCTAACTTTTACATTTGATTTAATTTATCATTGTTTTTTCACTTACTTCTTTAATGTTTGCAAACTGTGTGCTATGGTTAATAAACTGTAAGTCTGTCTTTAGTAATCTTTTAAATAATTAATCGGAATGGCTAACTTTTACATCTTCTTGTACCAACTCTAAGATGACTTTGGGCTTAATTTGAGCAGTTTTGGGTGTTCTGCTATATTACTGTAATTCTCTGTAAGTTTTATTTTAAAAGGTATATTAGGGCTGCAATTTCTCACATTACCATTGTTTGTCTGAACTTTGTATTATTTTAGCGAAATATATATATTTTTCCTACTGAATGGAATTCCTTTTTGTGTTAATGATTATTATTATTACATTTCATTTTAACTTTGGTCTTGACTGTAAGTCAGTATTCACCATCTTGGTTATGATTTTGACAACGTATGCTAACTGTGAAGTTTTTATTTATTTTACAGTTTAGATTCTTCTAGACTATTTTGCCTTTAAATTTTGCCACCTCAAAAAAAAAAAAAAAAAAGTTATGCATCACTAAAGGATATGTTCTGGTTAGGCGTTTTCAATTGTTGTTATTTTGAGCTAACTCCATGCTATTAAATGTCTATTCGTTTCGCTGTATTTGTAGTATAGTATATTATAGTATATTATATTATAGTATAGTATTATTGATTTTGCTAACGTAAATTTTGTAGTGCTATTGCAATTCCAATAGTTTGTATTTATTCACAAAAACCACGGACAGCAACACACCGGAAGTCGTAGACAACGACTTCCGTTTGTTTCTTTTAATCAGACTAACAGATCGTTGTTTGAACATTAAGCCGTGTCGTCTGTTTGTATAAACATGATCCCACAACTAATACATTAGCTAAAGAAGCTAACAATACGGAGGCTAGCGAACACTCAAGTGCTAACACTACTTATTTTTTCTTTCTAGTGCTAACACTACCTATACTGTAAAAAAAAGAACAACTTGACGTCAGCGTCAAAACATATATATGGATAAATACTGACAGATAAGCGAGCATTTTCGGTCCTCACCTCCGTCACTAAGAGATGGAAGTCTGTCACTTCGGTTAATGTGGAAAAACGCAAAAACACTAGGACGGTGCTACCATTAGGCACGGGCAATTGTTATGGGTATCTCAAAAACCTCATAAAATATACAATTATACATGTAAAAAAATTAAAATTCTGATTTTAAGTCTTTAAACGTGGTTTCTCTTTATTTGTGCGCTAAGACAGCATTTAAATGCTTTCACCACTGTTTATCATCTCGGCTTCTCCCCACCTGGCAAACATGGACTATTCCATCTTACTGCGCACGTGCAGACAATGGACAGGGGAAGACCGTTGCAAAACAAACTTGTTGGCGCGGTGAGTGAAACAAATCATGGAGTAGAACTACTGTTTTCTTCTAAAGCTCTAACTGGCGCTGGCTACCTTATTCATGGTGACGCCTTAAATGAGAAAACGCAGAACTGTGGCCTAATGCTGTCAGTCTCAATCCAGGAGAGAGTGGTGAAGATGTGAGTATCTAAACGCATAAAATATATATAAAATATCTCTTTTTCGTGAAGTAAAATTATAAAATGTGGGCAATCGTACATTCTTATTAGTCTCTGTCAGATTATATTCAAAGTTTGTTTTTGTTTGTTTGTTTTTATCAAACTTGTTTAGGCTGGTATATCTTGCACAATGTGTCACGGCTGATGTTTGGGGGTACATCTTTTTGTCATTTAGTGTTTGGTTGTTAAAAAATTAAACATTTTGGCCACAAATATCACGTTGTTGTTGCTAAGGTAAAGATATTCCACACTGAGGAAAATCACTTGTTTTGTTGCAGCATCAAAAAGGGCAGAATGGAACAAAGAAAGAATAAAATAATAATAATTTTAAAAAACTATCACCGAGGCATAATAGAATGACAATACAAACGTAAAAATAGAAAAATGTAATAAAAAGGTAAAAATAGGATCAGTAAAAATACAAAACACTAGACATTTAAAAACTATAAATGTTTTCGTACCAGATAAATAACATGGTAAAACGGTGACGTTTATTATTATGAAAATCTACTTGTTTTATTGAATATCGCATTGTAAATTTGCTGTTCAAATTAGTAGATTATATACGTGTTGTAACGATAAATGTCCAGGAGAGGGCAGGCGTACTCTATATACAGTATAGGTCATGTGCTTTGTGTCTGAGTCAGCTGAACTACGTTGTATTTTAATGTTAACTACGTATTTATATATACATAGACATTTGGATTTCCTACATAAAACCAAATTTGGAGTTATTGGTAGCATAACCTGTTGTTTTTAGTTCTTTAAAATCTTTGTATTGGCCCCATCTTTGTCCTAGTTTGAGTCTTGTTTCTTTTGTTTTGTTTCCTAAACTCCCACTCTTGGTCTTTTTCCCTAAGAAAAAAGATGCCGTTTGTCCTTTGAAAAACTTGCTCTTGTGTAGTCCTGAATTCTTCTTATTAAAACCATTAAAATCAAATTAAGGAGTTAAACAAAATCTGACTTATGTTTTTCAATAAAGACATTTATTTAGTTCAGACAGAATGTTATGATTTTCAGATAAAAAGTTCTTTACATACATTTACAATTTATAGAGATTGTACAAACATTTCTGTACATTTCAACAAGTATCCAGAACTGATTTACAGACACATGCAAATGTCACATGCAAATGTCATCATTCACATCCTGTACTCTGTGGAGACATCAAAGCTAAAATACTTTGAGGATATTATCTAATGTAGATAAGATATTTACACTGTAAAACAAAGTTTTACGAACAAAACAATCACATTATTTTAAATTTCACTGGGGGCCACAGCTCATCATCATGATGAATTCAAGGTAACATTCAGGATTATTGCATTTCAGGCTATTAGTACTTGTTACCTTTGAGTCTGCAACGTTGGGCTTCAGTACATAATTTCACATTTATACCTTGCTACTTTCCATTCATTACTCCTCTCTTTATGCTTTTTAACGTAGTGTATGCTTCGAAAGAGGTAATTGTGAAGTATCCTGACAGCTGGACAGAGATCTTCTTTAACTCCCCCTCTGACTGTACTTGAAACTCCAGCGATGATCACTGTCGGAAAAGAAAAAGATTATAAATTTAATCCACCTTTCCAAAAAATTATAATCTCCCCAAAAAACTCCATAAACTGCAAAGGTACATGGGGCTATTAAAAAAAGCACAACTTACCCTTCCTGTGTGTCATAAATACTCTTCACTCCAGTGATGAAGTTTTTTCCGGCAACTTTCCAGCTGAAATACTCGTGCCAGTAGTTAAAAAAGGGTGTGACTTGGTGCTCGATAAGTGAGAAGGAAGGTTTGCAGCAATAAAACTTCCACCTTGAAAAAATACACAACAACACCAATTAAAATTGCTCTTGCAGTCATGTCACTAACATGAGACATTTAGCATATTAAACTAAGTAAAAGCTTAATCTGTGTTAGCTTAATAGCTAAGGAATAATCGAGAACCACAAGTGCCAGATTTCTGGTATTATCAGCTTTACTTGATAATTTATCCTGTGTATCCCAGGAGTGTGGAAAATTTGGTACACTTGAATGCTACAATGAAAGCGGCAGGGATTACTATCGTTAAAGGTCAACATAATAGTCACTCACCTCCTGTCACTCATTTCAGAGTTGAAGACACTGTGGATACCAGCGATGGCGCTGCCTACTCCACATTGAAAGTCAAAACCTGTCGCATAATTGTTCACATACTGGCTCCAGTAGCACTGCCAGGTTTCTTCAAAACCCTTACATTTAAAGGCCCAGTTTCGATCTTTCCACTGGCTGTTGTAGGAACTGCAGAAGAAAACGAAAAAAATGATTTACATTCAAACACCAATGTTTCAATCAACACAATAATTGTTTTTAAAATACTACTGGACTAATTCAACTTCTGTCTAGCTTTTGGGAAAGTAGATAGATGGATGGATGGATGGATGGATGGATGGATAGATAAAGATTGATAAAAATAATAACTCATCTTGTAACATATTATCCTAGTTGACCTGTGTAAAAATGGTCAGTGTTTGTTGTGTTCTACCTTGTGATGTGGGATATAGCTTGTCCCCTGGGACACTTGGTAGTGAAAGGTTCTCCTAACTTGTTGTCCCACTCGCCGTCTTTATGCAGGTAACTGTCTGTAAAAGGAAACATGTCCATTTAACTATCCATTTAAATTCACACAACTTTTACCAAAGATCAAAACTCTTTAATGTTGTCCTCACCACAGTCATAGAGCTTGTTGATCTTCAGGATGTCATTTTCCGTCATTTGAACCCTCTGCCCAATGGTGGCAGAGGTCTGGATGGGTGTGATGGTGAAGCGGTTGTTCCTTGAGAAGTCCAGTGACCCATAATGCATGATGGAGGAGTAATCGTAGGGAACGTTGAGGTTGTTTGTCTCATGGAGGTCAAAGTTACGCTGATAACCATCCAAGACGTTTTCCAGGTGGATCCTGACATAGAGGTCTCTGTCAGTCCGACTCTGCTCATGCCAGAACCCAAGGGCATGGATTAATTCATGTTGAATGATGCCGTGGGTCACACAGCCTGAACCCAGAGATAGATCTTGTCTCCCACCAGTCCGACCGATCCAAGACCAACATCCAGAATTTTTCACAATATTGACCCAGCTGCTCTGGGTACTTTGAGGAACAAAGCGAACGCAGGTGTTCAGGTGGAAGCTGCTCATGGAATTTTGGATTTGCTGTTTCTCATCACTGCTGAAGTCCTCAGTTAACTTGTATGGAACATTGACCAGCCCATTTATCTTTGGCCATTTACAATTTGAACAGACATTGGCATTCCTTTTTGTTGACTTCATGACATCTCCTTCTTCCATGTAGTGCGAAATTGGACTGTTTGATGAGATGATCTTTGAATTGATGGTAACTCCATCTAAAAACACAGAGCAATAATTTGTTGATATAATTATATGAGGTTCTGATACATGACTACGGCTGACCTCAAACATCGTAAAGTAGCGTGACTTTATTGCTTGTCTGTGGCTGATAAGTAGTCAGAATCTCTTAGCATACCTCAGATAACAAAGATCTAACCTGTGTCTGTGTCTATGTAAGCTAAATAACACAGTTTTTGGAGAGTGAGTGCTCTACATTTGTTCTAGGTTAGAAGGTGTCCGACTTGGTTTGTGAAAGTTCTTACCTAGGTCTATCCCTCTGCAGTAGCTGAATCCCCAACGATGATCTCTGTGAAGTAAAATCAAAGAGTCACAGTGAATGCTTTGCGTTGTTGCCAACATTTAGCAGTAGAATAGAGAGCGTTTAGGGCTGTTAACCTACCCATCGCCATTGCTGAAGTATGTGGTGACGCCTGTGAGGTAATTGTCTCCAGGTACAGGCCAGATAAAATTTTCTTTGAAGAAGTTAATCATTGGGGTTTCACTGCACTCAAAGGTGACCAGGTTGGAAGCCCCGCAGCAACGAAAACTCCAACTTCAGACAGATAAGGGAATAATGTAGCTTGAGTCAAAATGTTCATCCCTCATGTTCAGATATTGCAAACAATGACTTGAGTGACAATTAGTCATTAAAAAAGAAATAAATCTCATCTTTGTTGAGACCTACTTACTTTCTTTCCTTAGTTTCATGGTCGTAGCCACTGTAAATAGCGTTGATCACTTGATTGGCTGGACAGTTGAATTTGATCTCACCACTAGTGAGAAAAAAAAGCGGGGACCACGAACACTCTGACAACTGTTTAAGGTTTTTGCAGGCAGTATTCCACTGACGGTCTTTGAAACTCGCGTCATATTTACTAGAAGGAAAAAAAGAACAAAAACAGGTTTTTTACTGTAGTGTCGGTTACCCTTAATCATATCAAAAGATTTTCTCATCTTAAAAGATATAATTAAAAGGTGCACTTTTTGTGTAACAATATGCCGATCATAGTGCATTTTTGTTATAAATGTCATGAACTCGTCTTAGATCTTCTCCTCCCACCCAACTTTTTTCCCCCTCTCTCTCTCTCCCCCCTACTTCATATGTTTATAAACATGTATATTATATATTATTATTGTTGTAATGATAATTATATTAATCATTATTATTATTAAATAGTTTGATGTCAGCTGTTCAGTCACACCTCCAAGCTTTCCGTGCACATGCATTAAAGTAATTCACAAACCTGACTGTCAGGAAAAACTCACCCTGAAGTACAGTGATCTGCTCAGTGAGACTCACTTTTTTCAGTTTTATTTAAAATCACTAGTAAATGCTCCATTTAGCTGCAATCACAGTTCAGGTGCAAACCGTTTTTTGCCATTGAGTTAGGAAAAAAAATCTCATAGGCAGTTTTATACCTGACCTGACATTCAATTGTATTTTTATCACAGCATGAACATTTGTTCATTGTTCCCAATGTTGTTTTATTAGAATTTTGTTAGTTCCGTCTTTTATCACTCAAATATTCAAATGTCTACATTTTCCCCTAACATTCATGTTCGAACGCTGATTTACTGTATAGAATCACTGAGAGTGTGAGCTCACCTCTCAACCATGGAGATCACTTGTGTTTCATCACACTTTTTGTATAACATGCCTTTCACCTGGTTGAAAGCCACAGTTGTTTTTCCCCCTGCAAAAAGACAACATCCTTGTTAAGGTCATGGCATCAATCAGACAACCCTTCAAGTCAAAAATCAAAATGTAATGACATCCTTACCAAAGAGGGAGAGCATCAACAAGAGAGCAGGGAGAGTCAGAGTTGACATCTTGATTGTTGCAGGTTGAGTGGATTGCTTTCCTCTCAGGAGTCTGACTTACTCCTCGAAGCTCCTGTCATTTATACGCTCTTTGCCGCATCACAGTGTGGGTGTGGCCTTGTCACACGTGTGTTTTCTTAGTGCACAGCTGTCTGCTTTCACGTGCAATTAAGGGTGAGTAGAGTGCCAACAACCTTACCCTTTTTATACAGCGTCTTCCTCATAACTTTTGTGCTTTACCAGAAGAAGCAGGCGACGTAATATTGTATCATTACTGCCTTTCAGGCCAAAGTGATGACAGAGAATATAGGTCATCAGACACTGACAGTTAACACGAGTTTTAGACATTGTCTTTTAACCACCAAAGAAAACACACACACACACACACACACTACCTTACGCGTTTACTAAGGTCCCTCTGCCTTCACTGCTGCAAAAGTAACTGCAGTTTACATGTTAATGTTTCTGAAACTATGACGAACATGAGTCTGCCAGTCTTCGTCTAAATACAAGGCAGAATCGGTGCTGTAGCTCCGGAATCTGGAGCCTTATTGTTGCCTTGTACACAGGTATGTGTCCTTACTCCTCACCCCACATCTCCTCCACCCTTCCTTGACTGTTGGTAGTGGCCCCAGCTCCCTAAGAATCTCAAAAAGGTAAAATTGTAGAAAATAAAAGATCAAGTCTAACTGGTCAACTCAGACCAGAAAATCTTCTTGATGTTTAAAGTAATGCCCCCTGTTGGCAGATTTCCAGGAGTTTAATCACCAGCTTTTCTCAAGCGGGTTGTGCTTGATGACATGTTTTCATAATTAAATAATAACTGGGAACAGATGAGTCTCTTTGTTCAAATGAATCACTCTTTTAATGAGCAAATGTTTGCAGTTAGGAAGCGGTGACTTTACCTGCTCTAAATACTCTAGTTTTCTAACAAATACTCCTCATAATAATACTGCATACATCAAAAACAACAAACATTCATCTGGAATGAAATGCAAATACATTGAAATATTGACAGCAGCTACTTTTAAACATGAAGCATATAAAAATACAGTCTGTGTGCTGGGCATTGCTGCCTGACGGCATGCTCATCTGAACACCTCCCTGGGCCCCACTAGTGCCTGAGTGTCACCAGTGGGGCCAACTTACCTCAAGGGCGATTTCCTTGGTATGATCACGGGCTGGGGGTTAGGGCTGTGTCAGGGGAATTATTGGTGGTCATCCTTATCCTTACCTTCAGGGTAAGAGAAGGGGTGGAATGGGGTGTCTTACTAGACTATGGCATTTCCTGATTAGCTGGTTGTTATAAAATATTAAATATATATACAAGTTTATAAATTGACTATCTTATTGTAAGACACCTCTTCAGTAGTGAACCTTGGGGTCATCGAGTGTTTCGTCCGCTATCACGAGCAAATGTTAGAAGCATTGATAGGGGAAATGATTAAACATACTGTGAATTCTATTGGCACTTTATTAGGATTACCAGTGAAATCAATTGTGATCAACCAAAACAAGAAAAATATTTTAGAATCAAATCATTTGAAATATAGGGTAAATATAAACAAAAATAAATAAATAAAAATGATTTAAAATAAAGGATAAAATTGATTGTTTCTCTCGCTGATTCGTTCACTGGGTGTCAACTCTTAAATGAATCCCTGCCAGCAGAACATTAACATCCAAGTTAGAGTGCACCAGTTGGACATAATCCAGATTACATTAGCAGTCATTGATTTTAGTTTCAAGGGGTGTGGTTTAATGACAAATGCCAATGCATGTGATATGTGAACGTAAAGGCATGTTGAGAACCTGCAGGTGGTATTTAGGTAGATATTTTTAAGTTGTCTGATGTCAGATATAGGTCAATAAACCCATGATTTAAAAAGGAAGGGGACACAGCCAAGGGAAATTCCTGCCAAAAATAGAAATAGAGGAATCTCAATGATGACGTTTAAACACTAGATTTTCAGAGTTACATAATTTTGTCTGGGGGCAACAATTAACTTTTTGGCTAACTTTTTAACAATGCCTTAAAACAATCCACCTGTGAAGGAAATGTCTTTTTCATTTGGGAAAAATGGTTTCCATTATTTACTTATATTTTGGTGCAACCAAATTAGTTTTAATCAGTATTTAAGTAGTTTTCTTTTAAATCCCAAATTAGTTTTAATCAGTATTTAAGTGATTTTCTTTTAAATCATTGTGTCAAAGTTTCGTATCAGTGATCATTTTTTTTCATCTTTTGTTTTAATGTTGAATAACGTCATGATCTTTTAAGAAATAGCCAGAAATACATGTTGGGTGGTGGGATTAAAAATATATAACAACATATTTTGCTGTTCTTTACATTAATGTTCTTATATTTTTACTTAGTCATAGCCTGATGTAGGTTTTTTTTCCTTCAATTTATTTAAAATTAAGGCCTAGACTAGAGCCAATAAAACTAAATAATAAAAAAAAAAACGTGGTTCCACGTTGTTGTCTGGATAATTTACACTACAATCAGACAATCCATGTGTTTCACTTTACGTCACTGTGACGTGTACCAATCGACTGATTTTGGGAACATGTGGCTGACGGTGTGCACACAGTCTTGTGTGTCTAAAGTCCCTAAAGCAGCACAGACATAAGGTGAAGTACACCGACATGTACACACTTCCAACTGTATTTTGGTCGTTGAGGTATGTAAGTACAAAAATATTACACAACCTGGACGAACAGGAAGTTCTACATGACTTCACAATGGAAAAAACAAAGTTAGATGAGAGTGGAGTGAATTATTTTGTCACTGATGTGGTGTGATTGGAAATTCCGCAGTATCTGCTGTGACTCAGTCATTTTCCAGAGACTCCACTTAGGCTGTGACTTAATGACATCCCGTTTTAACCCATCCTGTTTTGTTGTTTTGAAGCAAATTTGTTTTAGTGTAAAGATGTTGGTGTTAGTTGTTCGACTGTTGATAACAGTGTGGGGAGGTTCGTAAATGGTAAATACGTATATAGAAAGTATCGCATTTGACATTTTATTAAAAGAGAAACATTTGACACAAGTGAAGATGTCCAATTAAAATTAATATGATTGAAGACGGAATCATTATAGTCAGCATCTGAAAAAAAAAAGTTGGGGTCTGAAACTCATGGTCTGGTCTACTGAAGGATGCTTAAACTGTTTGTCTGTACCAGGACTATTGTAGTTAATGTAAGCTCTGGTGTCTGTACCATGACTGTCATAGCTAACATTAGCTCATTTGACTGTACCAAGAATGTTGAAGTTAACATTAGCTCTGGTGTCTAGACCGGGGCTCCTGTAGTTAACAACTCTTGTTTATTCACCAGGACTGTTGTAGCTAACGATAAATCTGGTGTCTGTACCACGGTGGTTGTTGCTAAAATGAGCTCTGGCGTCTGTGCCAGGATGGGTTAAGCTTACATAAGCTTTCTGTGCATACAACAACGTGTCTAACATTGTGTTGACAATGTAACCTTGAAGTACTATGGTAATAACAAAACATATTTTACAATTTGCACAAAAACACCACCATGAGGAAAATTTAAACAAACACGCCTTGCTATGTTGTCATGTCTTTTCTCCGTCAATTGTCAATTGCCTTACAACACAAAAAACATATGGAACCAGCCAATTTGGTTAAGAAATCAGCAGAAAATGCATAATTCTGTGTTTGAGGTTTAAGGTTCTTTGGCCCACCGAAGATTTCTGGACGTTCTTGGAATGGTGGATAAAGATTAAGGTTAATGGATTAATATGGTTTAAGAAACAAAGGAACAGCCCCAACATCTATTGTCAGTGTTAGAAACTAAACCAGCTGCACACACTCAGTCAAATTCCTCACCGGTGCTTTGATGCCAAATATGATTTAAGAGACTCTGTTATGTAACTTGTCATTATGTCCTATTATAGAGCTGCTATTACTTAAACCTGTCAGTTACCGATAAGTGTTTGGCTAACACACATTTCAGTTGTCATGCAACACACACTTTGAATTCCTTTGTAATAAACTCTTACAACAGGTTAGCATCCAAGATAATGTTGGCCTGGCTGCCATTTCATGCCTACGGACTTTTGGGTGTTTCCAGACTGTGTGTTTGTGTGTTTGTCGCAAACCTACTACGCAAACCTTTCATCAATCTGTGATATCGTGGTCAAACTTTACTTTGCTATAGACTAGCTCTTAGTTAGCATGCTATACACAGCTTTCATTGACTTCGAAATCCGGTTGTTACAGACCTTAGTAACAACTGCATTAACTTTAAGTTACTTTGAGTTAACTTTAAGTTGTTTCTTTGGGAGTTGGTATTTTATTTACTAACTAAAATCTCTTCCTGTTTTTGTTGAACTCTAGACTTTTTATTCTGTCTAACTTTTTGTCAAGTTGTTTGTGTGCAAAACAATTGAACAGATTAGTCTTACAGTAGTAAGAAAACTTTTCATGTTTTTGGCCAACTGAGGTGATTTTCTTCATTCTTCGTGACTAAAGAGCTAACAAAAGAGTGAATAAAAATATTCTGTAATAGTTTGAGGCAGGAATTGTTAGGGGAATCAAGAGACAAAGTTAACAAACAAGAGCAATTAAGGTCTTTGTTGGAATGTCTTTTTCCATAGCCACTCCCCTTTTCTTTGTCTATCCATCAACTTGCAGCCAAAAGTTATGTGTAATTTCCCCATTTGCACAAGATT
>NC_024317.1:14246044-14263293 GCF_000523025.1 Cynoglossus semilaevis
TGAGTTTCGAGAAACCTGAGTTTGAAAAATTCCAGTGAAACCTTCGCTGAAGTGATGGAACGAGGTAATTAACGCCTCATGATTGATTGATTGTCGTTGATTTTGGGAATTCAATGTTGACATCATCATTGATGCATCATTATTTCCAGAACTGGCTATGTTAACACAATGGTCACAATTTTATCCTTCTCATAAAACCCTATTTTTTCTCTATTGTTAACCAAACTTGAGAAACTGCCCCCAAAACCCAAAAACATGAACGTCCTACACGTTCAATCAGTATGTGGCCAATGGGGTTAATAGCACCCCCTACAGATATGGTTCTTTTGGGGTTTTTTTTCATTTTGTGTGGATGGTAGTCCTTAGTTCATCGATAGTCCTTAGATGAACTACAACTTTGTTAGTACAAAAACAAATCTTGGGTCCAAACTCCCAAAAAGAACTAAAATGTTTTTAAAAAATATAATAAACTGTCGTATGCTTTTTAATAACATAATTTTAGAATTCTGTACATTTACTGCAGTACATTTTGCATACTTTTGCATTATTTTTTTTTGTTGGAAAGAGAATGAAGGGACCACGCACACACACACACACACACAGGCACACATTACTGCCTATAAAAAGTTCAGACTACTGTTAATCTTACTATAACTTTGATTTAATTTGCAGCCATTATTTCATCTGGTTTTGAATATTAATCTGCTCTCCTGGCCAATTCAAACAGCTAATTACCCATCAATATTATCTAATATTTTTGTGTTTTACCAACCCTTTATTACCTGTATGACACAAGTACTCATTGTTTTTTAAAAAACTTTTTGTTATTATTTTTACAGCCATTTTTTAAATGAGTTTTTGTTGGCATTCATTTTTTAACATGCAGCGGTCTTCTGGGCCGACCTTCAGCCCACCCCGAAACAAACATCTGGCTGTAATGAAGCTCGTCTTTGGTGCTAAACTAAATTAGTTTTACTTCACGGGGAATTTCTACTAATTAAAATGTACTTTCTGACAGGATTTTAGCTCATTGTTTGCCAGGATTTAGCCAATTTTTAATAGGAACTTTGGGAATTCTTTGGTTTTCACTTCACACCTCTGTTCCATTTCTCTTTAACACATTTGGTCAAATGAGGTTTTTTACTGGACTGTCGAAGCGCAGTTTTGTACATGATTTCATGTTTTATATGAGTGCTTTGGCAGTGGCTATGATCAAACAGACCTGTTATTGCTGAACTACACTTTCAGCTTGTTTCTTGGTCACATTTAAATATTTTTCTCTCAATTTTTAGTATGTTCTTTAACTTCCTTTTCAAGGATTTTGTCCATCCATCCATTCATCCATCCATTTTCGTCCGCTTATCCATTACCGGGTCGCGGGGCAGCAGTCCCAAATCACACTGCACCGTACCAGCCCCTCATGAACCTGAATGTTTATTCCGTGGACTTTAGTGTATGACAGTGATATGTTTCAAATCGTCACCAACAGGCGGCACATAAAATAATAGGAAGTGCTTGAAAAACATTCTATAGCGAAAATCCATCAGCGCCACTGTATCTCAGTAAATGTTATCAGTGGGACATCTTCTTTGAAAAAAGATAATGTCAATCCTTAGGTGACAGGAAGTGTCCCAGCGAAAACCAGGTCATTGCCGTTAGTTTGTGACCCAGATTCCAAGTGCGAGATCTGGTAATTACTATAGATCATCAGAATGTAGGTCAGAAAACCGTCAAGGTGTGATGGCGTTGCACCTCAAGCTGATAAGAAAACAGCTACAGGAGTCGAGAAAGTGACTTTAATTATTTTCTGGTAAAAATCAGTGGAAGTGTTTTTTGAATTGATTGAATGTTGTTTCAAGGTTTTTCTTTGTGTTTTAGTTCAGTTTTCCCTTTTTATTTTACTTCTACACATCTACACATTTTCACCTTTTAACAATTTATTTCCTTAATTTTACCAAGATTTTTCTGTTTTTCTTCTTCTGTTAAATACAAAATTATTTCTGCTGTTTTGACTATTAATGACTATTAAATTTAAAGAGTTACTTATTTCTTAATTAATAAAATAACAATTTAATTGCAATTTGTAAAACACAATTTACATTTAACTTTGATTTAGTTACATTTAAAGCATTTATTAATATTTTAAAAAATGTTAAAAATCAATTTTTAATAATTTGATGAATAAATGATAAAATTTGTTAAATTTTTATTTATTCAGCCTATTTGTGAAAATAAACTTCCTGTATGGAATAAATTACAACTGCCTAATTAATGATGATTGTCTACCTTAGCCAATCATCATTAAGCCAACCAGCGACTTTAGGTGGGCAAACCCAGCACATAGCGATAGCACACACACACACGAGATGGCGAGTTCAGAGACAAAGGGGAAGACGGCGTTTTTGAGGTGGAAATACAGGTATTACTTTGACCTCGTCGAGGTGAAAATGTACAAAATGTTCAGTGTACATTATGTCCCAGAACAGGCAGGATGGAACAGCTGGAGAAAAGTGTCAGGAGTGATCTGTGACAGAAGAGTGTCAGCTGAGGTGAAGGAATACGTTTACAGGACGGTGGTGAGACCAGCCATGATGTATGGTTTAGAGACGGTAGCAATAGGCAGAAGACAGGAGTCAGAGTAGAAGATGCAGAGAACAGGGAGAGCTGGAAATCAATGGTTCACTGTGACAACCCCTGAAAAAAAGGGACAAAGAAGAAAGAAGAAGAAGAAGAAGAAGAAGAGTGTTGAATTCACCTAACACTAGTGTGTAGTGTCACAAATGAAGACTCTCAGGACACTGTTTCAACACTGAATACGGTTCAAATTATATTGACACTATGGAAAGTGTTAATTATAACTATAAAAACATTTTATAGTTAATTTAATTAAAAAAAACTACTCCTAAAAACAGTACTATTTCCAAAAACATTTTTATTTCAAACAAACACCTCTTTGACATTTTTTTAAAAAGTAACTATAAATAGTTACTTTCCCTGCTAACTACTTACTTTTATAGTGGAGTAACTCAATTACTAACTCAGTTACGTTTAGGGAGGAGTAACTATAACTAATTACTTTTTCAAAGTAACTTTCCCAACACTGTACATTAGTAATAGTTTAATTTTGTTTTAATGTTTTAACCATTTTTGTTTTTTGATCAAAAAAAATAGGTGTTCTTCCTGAGGTCCACACCCTTGACACAGATGTGTCAATCACTGGATCGATGACCTCAATCCAATGATTGAGTGTGAGCCTCAAACTTGTTTTTCTCTGTGACCTACTTTCTTTCTCACACTAACCAGCGTTCACAGATGTTTGTCAGAGTCTGTTCCAAAAATCAGAAACAGAAGCCAGAGTTCATTAGAGAGATTGGTGGTTCTCAGCCTCGGGTCTGCAGTCCAATCCAGCATCAGGTGTTCCCAGGTCAGCTTTAAAGGATAATGTCATCTTCAAATGAGTGAAGGACTCTGGATGTTTTGGGGGATTTTTTTTTAATATTGAAATGAAGTTTTAAAGTGCTGCTGTCGCTGCTGCTGCTGTCACCGCTGCTGCTGCTGTCACCGCTGCTGCTGCTGTTTCTGTTGTCACTGCTGCTGCGGCCGTCACTGCTGCTGGTGCTGTCACTGCTGCGGCTGCTGTCACTGCTGCGGCTGCTGCTGCTGCTGGTGCCACTGCTGCTGGCGCTGCTGCTGCTGCCACTGCTGCTGCTGCGGCTGCTGTCACTGCTGCGGCTGCTGCTGCTGCTACTCCTGCTGCTGCTGCTGTTTCTGTTGTCACTGCTACTCATGGTGCTGCTGCTGCTACTCCTGCTGCTGCTGCTGCTGCTGCTCCAATTACCATGCAGCAGATGTTTAGCTTTCACAGCGTTGGATGAATGTCAAAGTCAGTTTTATTATTTTGAAGAGTGCAGTAAAAATATTTCTGGTAGATGTGTGTTTATTCAAAAAATGTATTCAGAGTGAAAGATGAAAATGTAGACGCCTGCTATCGTGTTGAATAAGTGGCTCAGATGAGATGAGGAACTCCATCAGTAAATACAGATGTCATCTTCATCACCATCACTCCTGTAATCTGTATCGTCTATATCATTGTTTCCCAAAGAGTGGGTTGCGACCCTCAGGTGGGTCGCAAGAGCTTCTTTTGGGGTGGGGGTGGGGTGGGGGGTCGTCTCACATCATGTTTCCCAGGAATTGTTTTTCCCAGGTGTCAAACTCAGGCTCACAATCTGGCCAACAATGTAATGATATTTGGCCTGTGAGATCATATCAAATGTGGACCAGCGTTGGCCTGACAGTATATAGCTCCTGTATTGGATGCACACATACCATATGTTATAGCACATACACTTTGGTTTTTTGTTATTGTTGGCCTGTGAAACTTTTTTTTACATTAAATAGGAACTCAATAGGCTACAGATAAAGAGACATAATTTCTCATGTGTTTATAATATTAAACTTTGTTCTTGTTTCAGATTTAATGTTTATGCAAAACTAAAGTTTGTTCCCATGTGAAAAAACATATCTGGAGAGAAGGGAAAACATTTACACAATTACTGTCAATGTTTAATAAATATCCACCCCTGGTCTACATCATCTTCACTGGAATCACCAAGCACTCGACCAACACCATCCTCCACACATCATCCTCATCCTCATCCTCATCATCATCATCATCATCATGGTCTCTGTTGTCATCCTCTTTGAGGATATTATGCTGTTGCTGTCACTGCTGCTGCCGGTAATGAATGCTGTTGCTGTCACTGTTACCTTGATGTTGTTTCCTGTGCGGTAATCTACCCGAGTCTGAGACAATTGTTTGTGAAAAGCAGACGATCAGGTTTGGTCTGCGGTGTGTGACAGTAGTTAGCACTGATTGCGTTAGAAGACACAGGTGAATCATTTCCTTCAGATCATGGTTCATGCCAAAAGCGATAGAGGTGAAAAAAAATCTGGAAACACCTGTATGTGCAGCTCCATCATTTTTGGACCATTGCCTCATTCACTTGTCACACTTCTCGATGCTGTGGAGGAAGAAAATGGCGTGTGGGAGAGTTATTAGTTCCAGCCGTGCCTCACAGAAAGTCTGACAGTTTACCAAAGAGTCCCACCTCGGGGCTGACTTTATCCCATGCCTCTTCTTTTTTTGTTCCGCTCCCTATAAAACATAGCAACGGTGTTGTTGCCCACGCATTGATGATAACTTTGTCCTCCATTGATCACAATCTACTCTGCTAAATAAACTCGCCGTTGTTTGGATGTCACTTCATCTGCGTTCTTCGTGCAGAGCACCAATCACGCCTCATGATATTAAGTTACTGACACAGTTACAATGATTGTGTATGTAGTCAATCCGCGCCTATCGCTTTTGGTGTGAACCCATTAGGCTCCGGCTTTAACTGACCTTTGAGTTATCAATACTTCATATCTAAATCTTAGAATATCTGTAGACTCTGTCCTTTAAAAAAAAGAAAAACTATTTTGTGTTTAGTTGTTAGCATGTTACCATTTGCGAGGCTTAACAAGCCTTTAACTTTTTTTTTTTTTAAATCTCAAAAATCAGTGTTTTCTGCTGAGCAGGAAGTCAGAATAATTCAACAGGACTGAGGACAGAGAGGACGACAGCAGCACAGATTCAGATTTTCCCAGGAAATAGATCAAATCAATAATTTATGCTTTCACAGCAGCAGCAGCAGCAGCACAGGAGGACTCTCCTGTCCTGTCCAGGAACTGTGATCTGATGGTCAGTCATCGTCTGATATTTTTTATTTTTTTGCCCCTGGTTGAACATCAGAGATGAAGTCAGGCTAGTGTTGGAGAAATGATCTGTGAAGTCGAATGACTTTATGCTGGGGAAGAGAGGGACGTTCAAATGTCACTGACCACGGTAACGCTGTCAGCTGTGTGTGTGTGTGTGTGTCTTGATTTAAGTGGTTGGTCGTTTGTGTGTGTGTTCATTTTTGAGTTTGTGTGAATGTGTGTGTGTGTATTGGTTATTGTGTTAAACGGTGTGTGTGTGTATGGAGTGTTTCAGACCTGAAAAAGGATGATACGCTGTTCTGCGCCAATTCACACTCCATCCGCTAGGGGGAACAGTTGAGCAGGTTTTGCTTGAGACCTGCTGTCACCTGGACCCAGACTGAAACAGAGATAACTGCAGCTGACAAAACAAACTCCTGAATCTGTTGTTTTTTCCTGTGTTTAACGGCCATGGTTGTTTCTGCTGCTGAAACTTTTCATCAAACACGACTCGTGGTCCAGGAGTGTTTGAACAGAACGAACACCAGTTAGTAAACATGGATCCAACACACGTTTCAGTCGACAGAGTGACGCTTAAATTTGGCAGAAATACCACCTTGGGATGATTGGTGTAGGGGGCGCTGGCGGGCTGCTTCAGTGCAGAGCAGATTGACTTTTTCACACATGTCTGGAGTGAAGAGGAGGAGGAGGAGGCACTCTGGTCCATCCAATCATACAGTAGCTCTTCATCACCATACACTGGACATTAAAAAATATACAAATATATTTCAGCACTTTAACTTAGGTTAAAAAAAAACATGGGATGTAAAGCCTGCGAAACCAGTCACATCACAGTGTAGAACGTAAACGTCTCTAAACCCGTTTCACCAAACTGCAAGTCCAGTACTGCCTCTTGTGGTAAGGTGGTGTCACTTCAGTCAATGACTTATCAGTTAAGACAAACAAATGTCTCACTTTTAAACTGTTAACTGTGATGTTTTTTTTTTTACAGTGTTAGCTCTGTGTTATTAATATAATAATTCTATAATAATAATAATTCTGTTTTCTAGGTAACACCATACTTTTGCATCATGTGGCTTTGGAAAAATCTGGAACCTGGGATTTCGAGACCAATGACCATCGGGATGTGCCTTCAGGTCATACAGGTCAGTTTTCAGCAGAAATCAGAGAGCGGTGGGTTTGTGTCCCAACAAAGGGTGTGAAAAGATCTGGTGCTGAATGTCAGCAAACACACACACACACACACACCTGCTCTAGTTCCCATGCTCTCTCCGTGGCCTCAGAAACCTAATATTCCTCCTTTTCCAGGCAGATTTCCACTGCCTCCTGGAATGTTAAGCTCCACTTGTGGCTCAGCTTTTGTTCCACTGCCGTGAAACAAAAGGTAAAGTGGCTTTTCAACTACCACCACACACACACACACACACACACACACACACACACAACCACGTCACAATCCCCTGAAATCCCTGTCAACAGTTGTTTCTCTTTTCTTTTCTCCACACTCACAGTAAACAGTAAATTATTCACGTGAGAATAATCCATGAAACTGTATTACTATAAATACAGACAATTCAACTCCACATTAAAAAAAAAACCAAGATCATCCAGGCAGTAATAGTTTACACTTTGTTTGAGTTAAAAGTATTAAACAATCTCATTTTAAATTGCATTTTGTTCAACAAAATCTTAAAATTGTCTTTTACAAAGAATACAGTTTCATGCAGAAAGTGGTAAATATATACATGTATTTTAAAAAAAATAGCTTCAACAAAGACATGTCCTTATACTCCCGGCAGCCATCTTTGTGGTGTGAGTTCAGGTGAGAATGTGTGTCAAGTCAGTCTCTGTAAAAACAAAGAATGTAGGCCACCGTGCACGTTTGGAACACATTTGCGAAGTGGGTCAAAACGACGGGTGTGGGTGTGGGCTTTCCTTCTTTAATGAACGTGATGAGCAGCTGTCAGATTGTTACCATTCATCGGCCCTTTGCCATAAAGCTTTGTGAGTTTTAATCCTGACGTTACCATCAGTCATTATCGTCATTATCATCGTCATTATTGTGTTTTTGTTTACTGAGGTAACTTCGACTCTCAGCCTTTTATGTAAGAAATGATGCTAATATTCTTATGTAATTGTCATTGAATGAATTTTTAACACAATGACTTTGTTGCATTTTTCAGTTTTGTCTTAAAACAAAGAAGGAAACGTAACCAGCTCGTGTCTGGGGGTTCCACTGTACACTAGAGTTATCTTTTCTATTACAAAAATGTTCTTCTCTAAATGTAGTATAAAATACTACATACAGATCATATTTCATTTTTAATTAAAATTAATCAAAGTGTAATATTATTTTAATATGGATAAAAGGAGGAGAATGTATTATAAAATGATTTAGTTACCTTAAGATAAAAAGCAGATTTAATGAATAACATAAAGTAAATGTTGGAATATTAAATCTTTTTTGAATGGGATTACAGCACGAATACAACTATGGCCTCATGTGATGTAATCTTCAATTGTCAAAGAAACAAACAAAAAATAAAAACAATAAAATATTATGAAACAACACATAACTATTATGTGACAAAAAGATCGACATTACTTAACAGCACCACAACTGTCAGTCTGTGTTTAGAGGAGGAACTGTTTCAGCCTGTCATTAAAATCATCTCTGCTGATTATTACATAAAAACAGATGTGTGTCACAATACCAGAAACATCCAGGTTTATCAACACTGTTCCTTTTCCTCCTGGCTGGTTTTAATTCTAGGAATTACTTTGGCCACATTCCATTTCGCTCTGCACCTCATTACAGAGACAGTAGTGAGTCTACAGAGTCTGTAATCATCCTCCACTGTCACCTGAAAACACAGTCATTGTCAGCTGTTGTTTCCTGCACACACCCTGAACCAAACCTGACGAGTGCTCCAGCGGCAGTTCTGTCTGAGCTGTAGTCACACGCAGGTCATCAAACCTTTTGTCTGTGATTTAACTTTGATATAAATTAACCTTTTGTCTGTGATTTAACTTTGACTAACATTCAACACACATATATAAATATATATGTGTGTGTGTGTGTATATGTATGTATGTATAGTATACATCCATCATTGAGTAGACACAACTGGAAGCAGTGCTTTTATATGTTATATTATATAGATTATATATATATATATTATCGTCAGTGCAGGAGGGGGTCTGAGTTTTAATGTGGAGGCGATGAAGCTGTTAACACTGATGATGGACAGAAGTCAGAGTCAGAGTTTTTTTTTTTTTTTTTTTTTTCTGAACCGTTTCACGGTCACGTCTGCAATCCTGAGCCTAGAGGCTCAGTCTAGGAGACGATGTAAAATAAATCAAATTAAACTTTGGGCTGGTAATTCAATTTCATTTATATGTTAAAGACGTAGTATTTGGTTGGTTGGTTTCAGTAGTGGATTGATAGTGTTCAATTGATTTGATTGGCTCGAATGCTCTTTGTAGGTTTCATGTTGTGCTAATTATTTGACTCCTTTATTTGTGAAATGTTGTGTATTTTAGAGGATTTCCAGCTTAATCTGAGGCTAGGCTGCAGCCGCGCTTCATTTTTTCTCCAGCAGAGGGCCACATCGTATACTATGGTCCAAACATTTATCTGTGATTCAGGTGAACACTGATCAATGTTAAGGGTGTGTTAAGGCACCCCCCCACGTCACTAATGTGTTCTGGTATTTCCCAGGTCAAAGGTCATTGTGGTTAATACAGTCCCATCCTCATTGTCTGAAGTTGTGAGTTAAAGGTCAAAGTTCAGGTCTAGAGACAAATGACACCTAGAAGACACTGAGTAACTCCCTTATACACACTGCCTCCGAGCTGTTTATAAAATCCTCTCTGTATTCTCATAAATACAGATAAAAACTATTTGGTCTGAAGTTGAAACATTTGTGGTTTGTGTATTTCATTACTTTGGTGTCAGAGAGTTTTACTTTGGTGGCCATCGGGTGGCCTGAGGTGAGGTTCATTGTTTTTGTTTTTGTTTTCAGGGTGGAACATTGAGGTCTTTAAAATCAAACAACTGTATCCCTGCAAAACCAACAATTCTCCTTCTTCTTTCCTGAAACTTTGACAACAAAACAACAATAATCACCACACATCACCCACATTCTCCTGCCTTTCTTTTGCCTCGTATCTGCTGAAGTGCTCTGGTGCCCTCTAGGGAAAGTTTGCATCATAGAGATGGGGGGGGGGGGGGGGGGCACATCAGCAGTACAGTTCCCCTTAATGGACCGGCTGTAAATGGAAGACTGTAGAGTCTCCCCGTGGGCCAGAGAAAATGACTTGGTGGGCCGAATTTGGACCCCGGGCCTTGAGTTTGACACATGTGCTATAGTCCAACTACAGATTCTGTAGTTATGTCGATAAGTTGAACAGTCAGTATTTGATTGGTTGAATGCTTTTTATTGGTTGATTTCGGTTAGTTAATACCAGCAATTAAAATGGATGGTTCGTGGATCGACTGATGATTTGATTGGTTCAGACACATATTAATAAAACCATGGAGTGAATCACAGTGAAGCAACAGAAGCTGTTGAGCTGCGATGACTGTGGACCGTGGTTTTGTTTGATGGTTGAACATCTGCTCAGTTCTGTTGACGATGTTCGTCTCACTGCAGCAGTGTGTTGGATTAAGTGGATCTAGACGTTCTCTGCTGCTCTCTCTCTCTCTCTCTCTCTCTCTCTCTCTCTGCCCCCCTCCCCTCCTCCCCGTCTGGTTCTCTTTATCTGGGCCGTTCCTCTTCATCCGTTCTTCCCTCTTCTTCTCATTAAAGGATGTGTCGACGGTTTGATGGCATTTATTCTGCTGCTGCTCTCCATGCCTGTCTCATTTTTCCCATCATCCCTCTCTCTCCCTCTCCCTGTTAATTACCCTGACGGTCTTATCAGTGGACAACTTTCAAACTGGACATTCTCTGTCATAAATCATGTTTCTCTTCTTCTTCCTCTTCCTTCACATCAGCTTGTCATTAAACCCAGCTTCTAACTCTCGTTAACCCTCTCACCGACGCTGCACTTTAAATTAGCATCATTGGCTGGAAGACAAGAAGACAGACAGAAAGACAGAAAGACACTCAAAATCCTTATCCTTCTACTCAAAAGTATGGAGTGCCGTCGTCTCTTTGGCGTTCTGTTGGATGAGTGCTTTACTGGATGCGTTGAATCTGACTATTTGTTGTTATTAAAAGAATGTGTAGACAAATATAAATATATATTTGTCATTCTAAATCTTTTTGTTTTGTATTGAGGGTTTTTTGTTCTTAGTTTTCTGTGTGTGACTTTTTAAGGCAAACCCTGTCTGAACAGTCCAGTGGAGAGACACTCTGCTGATCTAACATCAGTGTGTGATGTCATCCACTCCACACTAGGTCGCGTTAACTGTCTTCACAGGTGACGTCAGGGTCAGGGTCAGGGTCAACATGGCTAGAACATTCAATCTGGGCTCACCACAGCAGTAGTCCACGGTGGGATGAGGCCCCTGCTGACAGGACACAGAAAAAAACTCCAGGTGAGCTGTTTTACATGGTCCTGGTTTGACTTGGTCAAGACCTGGTCCAAGTTTAGACCTGCTGTGACCTACTTCCCCAGAGCTGCTCTGTGATGATTGATTATTTTGTTTTACTCTTCATAAAAATATTAGAATCTTCATTAACTTGAATGATTTTCTTTAATAATACCTCTGTTATTGGAATCTGACCTACTTAAAAGCCAGCGTTAGCATGTTCCAAAGCTCTGGAGACAGGTGTGCTGTTGAAATAACACAGGCCACAGGGGGGCAGCAGACGTGGTCCAGTTTGACTCAGGGCTGTGGATGCTGCTGCTGGGCCCAGACTGTAATTGTTTCTTTTTTTTGTTTAGCTAATTTTGAACCCTTAATAAGTGACGGTCCATGTTCCTGTCGTGGATGTAGTGATTTCACCGTATGAGTTTTTAGAGAAGCATCATTTCAGTGACTGATGTCAAAATCAGACTGTGATGAATAATTCACACATGCTTCAGGCAGACGAGCGTCTCTCAGACATTCGGCCCCTTTATTTTCTTTCTCATCACACACACACACACACACACATGCACATATACACACTCTGGTTAAACAAGGTGAAAAAACAGTGAAGGAAATTCAGAGAAAAAGATAAATATCTTCACAGGGGGGGGGTCAAGGCACGAACTGCATACAATTGAAAACTGTATTTCCTTCTTTTCATCAAAATAGTCGTTCCATGAGAATAACAGCGTTTCAGCTGAAGTTCTGTTACAACAGACGGCAGTCCTGTTTAAAAAAGAGGGAAAAATGTTTGGGAACCACCGTGACAGAGTGTTACATGTTTTTTACTAAAGTAAAATTGACAGAAGTAGCTACATTTTGATATGAATTCTCTTTAAATTAGATCAGAAAATGAAAACACGGCTCAATTTAGGTGTTAGTTTGGTCTAAATACAGTCCGTCCTTCGTCTTAGATCAACGTCCTTCCCTCGAGGCTCTTTTACTGTATTTCTTGGCTTATTTCCACCTAGATCGAGGCTAAATTTTATCTGCCTTTATTGGATCTTGATTTTTGAGAGTTTATGGCAGAACTGGAGCTCGTCGCACAAAACAAAAGAATCAGAGAAGCCACGGCTACTCTGTTCCACGTTCGTCTTCCCGTCACACGTCTGCTCCACCGTCCCCACTGACCTGAATTACAAAAACCACCATTAAAAGTATTTCGTGGATTTCCGCATAAACTGGTGTTAATGATTTTCCCGTGGTTACTGAGAGGAAAATGATTAAAACCTTGTTTGGAGGAAGTGGTGTCATGAATTTTAAACTGGTGTTGAGTGCAGCCTAATCACCCTGTCCCACACCAGCAGGAGAAAACTGATTATTTCTGTTCTTCGGGGGTGAAAATGTTCCACGTCCACCACGACAACGTAAGGAAATAATTACAAAAACTATCTTTGCCTATCCTCGCTCAAGTGCTTCCTCTGTGTTAGCCTTGTTCAATCAGTGTGTGCATGCATGTGTGTGTGTGTGTGTGTGTGTGTGTGTGTGTGTGATGAATAGAAAGAAAATAAAGGGCAGAGTGTCAAAAAGATGCAGTCCTAGCTCGTCTGCCTGAAGCATCTCTGAATTATTCATCACAGTCTGATTTTTTTTTTTAACATCTTGTTCTCTGTTAAATGATGCCTCACAATTTATACACAAAGTGGTGAAATCCCGGAAACGTAAACGACTGCAGACAAACTACTTGGATAGTTCAGGGGGAGCCGATGGACGGTCCTTATATACTGTATGTACTTCATATGTCTCTTCAGAGGACAGTGGTCGTAGCTCGTCGTTGATCCGCCTGCTGCCTGCATCATTCATTCATTGATGTATTATTTTAGAATGAAATGAAATTCATTATTGTCTGGGTGTGTGTGTATTGGCAAGAATCTGGCGACACGATACGTATCACAGTACACGGGCAAGATACGATATAAATATATCACGATATACCCCAGTACTGGAGGCCCGGTGATGTAATGAGTATTTTTTTAGACAATTTAATTGTAGGAAAACTGTCAACATAGTAAACACACAGAGCTGTTCCAGGCGGAACATCAGGTTACTGTTAACTGTTAATAGAAATCAATACAGTGCTGCAGAATATTGATGCAGTAGTTTGAAACTAAATATTGTGATATTTCAGTGTATGGATGTTTTCTTACACCCCTATTATTTCCTAAGTTCCAGAGATGATGTGTCCCGTAACTCTCTTTCCTCTGTGGACCTGCAGTGCAGCACCGGTGCTGACATTTCAATACTATTTTGGCCAAGTTTACTGATGTTTATTTAGGTTTTTTTTCTATGTCATTATTGACGTGTGATTCTTCAGATTTCTGCCTTTAACATTTTGAACCACTGTGTCTGGTCTGATGTTTTCACCGTTTACTGTAGCTGTGGTGTTTCTGGCTTCATTTTCAACTTTGTAGCTGTGGTGTTTCTGGCTTCATTTCCACTTCAACTCTGATCCAAATCATCATGATTCCATCATCCTACAGAAGTCTGGCTGGACAGTTTTGACTTTGGTGTTGTACTGGACTTTGTGACCAGATTTGACTGATTGTAGGTGTCTTTGTCTGTGGTAACCACAGTCTGTGGCCCACGCTGGAATAATGGGCCACATCACATCATCTCAGTGTTAATAAGCTCCAAGCAAAGCAGTGAAAAGGAATGAGCTGATGAACACAGAAACAACTGTCAGCCCCAATAATCACCACACCATTCAGGCTCATTAGAAAATGGCAGCCAGTAACTGAACTGGGGCTACACACACACACACACACACACACACACACACACACACACACACACAGTGGTTTTGATTCATTTTACATCATGGTGAACAGTATTTCTAAATCCACAGGTTAATTTATATCCTATCAATATTCTACAGCGCTGTATCAGTTTTTTTATTAACAATTAACATGCAAATATTCCTGGCGTTGGTTCATTTGATTTGATTTTTATTTCTTCTGTAGTTTCACAAATGTAGATCCCTCAACTCAGTGTACTGTATCGTGGTGCTTATAGTATCACAGTATATCTCCAGGTTCTTGCACACACCTAATTTGCAGTAATGTTCTGGTTTGTTTTGGTACCCTTATTTAGATTAAGTTATGAATATTTATTCACATTTCTTTTCTTTCTTTAATCGTTTTTCGACCAGTCACCTGCTATGGCACCTGACGTCCATAAGGGGTGGCTACAGGCAGAGGAGAGATCTTTAACCTTTTAAATCTGAGAGCAGAAAAAAAAAGGCCATTCATTTGCTGAGCAAACGTTCGTGATCTAATTAATAACTCCTAAAGTCGTTTGTCTCCAAGGACACCTGAGTTTTTGTCTCCACCAGGTAAACCCAGGTGAGTGGCCGTCCAAACGGATCACTGATATAAAAGCTAGTAGACGAACAGCAGAACTGCAGCTACTTCAGTGCTGTCAACGTTAGAAGACGGAATCATTAGTAGAATAACAACTAGGAGGAGGGAGGGGGTGGGGGGTGCTCTGTGTTTGTTTAAAAGAGAGAACTGGTTGAGTTTAAAGGAGACGGAGGAGGAGGAGGAGGAAGAGGAGTTTATTCTTTCCCTGTAGTGTATTATAAAAGACAGGACAGGTCTCCTGCAGTGACACCTGATGTCCTGAGGGGGGGACCAGAGGGAGGTGAAAGGAACAGAGCTGCAACCTGTTTTTGGTTGTTGTTTTTTAAGGTACTTAATTGGCTGAGATTAAAATTAATGAAGTAATTAAGGAGTTGCCTGAGCCTGAGTTCCTCCAGTTTGGGAGAAAAAAGACAAAAGAGATGAAGTTGAAAAAATGAACCATTCAACTGCGGTGGAACCTTATTTTTATCCTCCATTAAACTATTGATTCTTTTTTTTGCTATCCAATTGGTTAATTTGAGATGAAGAAAAATGTTGACAAATAAGTTTTGTTGTTGTTTCTGTTTATTTCAGAGATTGTTACTCATTTGGTTTAAAGAGAGATTTTCTTTTAGATCATGGAAAACAATGTTCTGTATGAACCAGTGCTGGGATGAAATCCTTCATCCTGTTCAGTCCAACTTCCTCCTCCAACATCTGAAGTTCTTTTTCACCTCCTCTTCCTGCTCTTCTACCTTCACATCGTTCGACTTTCTTCCTTCCTCTACTTCATCCTTCTTTTCCTGTTTCTGTTCCTTCTCTTCCCCATTAATCGTCTCTGTACTTTTGCCTCCTCACCCGTATTCCTCTTTCTTCTTCTTCTTCTTCTTCTTCTTCTTCTTCTTCTTCTTCTTCTTCTTCTTCTAGTTATTTCCTAACTCTTGCTAACTTTTTCTAATTCCTGTTTCTGCTGTGACAAGACACACACACGCATTTTCTCACATCTCCATTAAGGTTCAGGAACGTTGCTCGTGGACAGGAAGAGCAGCAGAAATTGGGAATTAGTGGCTCTCAGTGGAGAAGTGGAAGCAAATCAGATTTTATGACCCCACGAGTATCAGAGCTGAGAAGATTAGCTCTGTGTGTGTGTGTGCGAGCGTGCACGTGTACATGCAAGTGTGAGAGAGAGAGATGAATGTTCCAGAAGCTGCAATTTGTTTTATTTTTCTAATTTTCTTTCCCTCTTCAGGATTCAGGGAGATGCACTTAATAACCTTTATTTATCTGGGGAAAGGCTTTTACTGAGTGTTATTACCACTTGAAACACATGCACACACACACACACACACACACTTAAAACCTCATCCATTTCCCTGTCTGCTCAGTAAGACGTCACTTTGTCCTGCTTGTTTTTGGATGATTTCTACACATTGTGTTATTTTAGAAAAAAAAAAACATGATTTAAATGTTGAGGTTTAAGCAGATTTAGTTTCACTCGATGTAGAAGGCTAATCCTGCCCAGCTTCACTTACGACAGAGGGGACAATCCTGTGGATGAGTACTGTTCAGTGACTCAGTACAGTCACAGTACCAGTGTAGTGTTTAGCTAATATCACCGCCGCAGACGTCTGTATTACACTTTACCTTGACACCAGTCTTTTCCTCATCACTTCCTGCCGGTGTTCCTCAGGGCTCTGTTCTTGGTCCTTTCTCATTAGTCAAACAGCTCATATTATTTGGCCTCAATTTTGGTGTGATCTTAATTTTTTTTTTCCTGTTCTCTTCAGTCCAGCTAAAGTTCAGTGCCATCATTGCAGCAATGCAATGAAATCCTCTCTGTGTAGTCTTTGTTTTGTTTCTCTTTGTATTGTTGCCCAAAGATGTGATTAAATTTAATTATCTAAACATATAACGCACACACACTTGTCCTCCAAATACATTTATTTAACTTTTTACCTTCACTTTTATGACTTAATTTTACTCAAGCATTTTATTTTTATTACTAGCTAATAGCCTCATTACTTTCAGTGTCTTAGATCAGTCTTTCATTGTGGATTTTGTCCTTTTTTTTTCTTTTATTAATTGATAGTCCAAGCGTTTTATACATTTTAGTCTTTGAGGCCCTTCATGGATGAGAAGCCTGTGTTTACTGTAAAGGGTTACCTTTTTTGGCATTTAAAATAACCTTTTTTTGTACTTTCTGATGTTCCTCTGTTGCACAAACTAACCAGGTGAGGCAGCAGAGCACCAGCAGCGCCACCTAGTTGCTAAAATCAAGAGATTTCCGGGTGGACTTTGGTGAGGAAAAGTAAGTGGTTTTATGATCTTCAGTTCCCTGTCACTGCCTGCTTATAGCAGCAGGGGGCGCTAATATTACATTCATCCCTGACTGTGGGTCATGACCCCATGCTAGCACACTTGGTCAGGACAGGTTTTACATGACAACACGACGGAACGGATGACTGTTTTCATGTATAAGCCCTGCCCAATTCTGACGCTATGGGCGGGGGAGGGGTTGTGGAGGGAGGTGGGGGGAGGTCGAGGGGGTGAAGCTGTGTTTCTTTCACTCTTTC
>NC_024317.1:14263310-14300663 GCF_000523025.1 Cynoglossus semilaevis
CTCTCGTCCCCTCTGTCTGCTCATGCACCTGCTGTCTTTCCCCTTAATCCTCCCTTTTCTTCCTCCACTTCATTCTAAGTGAATCTTCTGGTCACACTGTGTTGTTGTTCGTTCTGTCTCGTCATGTCCCTGGTGTAGGTAAAAACAAAAAAAACAAAAAACTGGGAAGATTTGCTGTTTCCTGCTAAGATAGATGTTCAATTAGGATAAAAACTGTATAAGATTAGACAAATATTTAACTTAGCTCAACTTAAGCTCACAAAGCAAGTGGGTATGTTGTGTGTGTGTGTGTGTGTGTGTGTGTGTGTGTGTTTCACATGTGATGCTAATTTTAGCAGCAGACATATTAGGGCAGAGCAGCACCTCAGAGTCATGTCGACAGCTGAAGACTGAATGTCTCAAGTTACACCAGCGACAACGACCAGATGTAAAAATAAACAGGATTAGTCTGAGAGGGAGTCAACGTACACACACTTCACTCGCTGTCCACCACAAGCTAACTGCTAACTATTAACTAGCCACTGAGTCAATCAAACATTGATATCAGACTCAGTGTGAGTTAGCATGAAGATAGCCAGTTAGCAATGATGTCTAATGCTACCATTCGGCTCAGAAAGCAATATCCAACACATGTATCTACAGTACACACCTTCAAAGTAGAGTATGTACAGAATGTTTGTTAACCTTTGTGATTAGAACAAACTTAATAACTAGAACTGACCAGATGACAAACAAATATTGGTTTCAAATGTGTCTTTAAGCTTCTGTTAAACGTCAACAGTTGTCGGTTTCTATATAAATCCTGAGCAAACTGCTGCTGTGAGTGAAACGTTTTACATTTTCATTCCACACCAGGTCTGACAGTTTATCGACTGGACTGGGTAGTAGAAGAGTCAATTTCTCATCTGATCATTTTTATTGATCATCAGTATGACTGATCAGGTGTGGGTTTGACTGCAGTAAAAATGAAATTCTACCCACAAATCTGTTTTTGGTTTTGATGAATATTGTGGAATTTTGAGTGATGTTTGACCGACGATGAATGTGAGCTGAAAATCTCTGAGTCTGTTTTTAATCTCTGTCACCACAAACACACACACACACATGTTCACTGGGTTTCTGTAAAATTCTGCCTGAGTACAGACACATTCATATAAACATTCCGAACATTCCGATCAGTGTTGACACAGGCACATACACATACACAGATACAGTAGCTATAAACACACTCTCACACACACTGACTCTATTATCAGTGGGTCTGGGCCCTGAAGGGCTGCGTGTCTGAGCGTAACAGGTGGTCTTTTCACTGTTTGTTTCTACGAAACGTCAGTCTGGATTAGATTAGATCAGGATTAAATACAAATATATTTAAAATTTCACAGTGAACACTTGAATGTTTCTGCACAGACGACGTGACTTAAAAAACAATAAAAATAATTCAGCATCAGCCGAGAAAAAAATAGAATCAAATTAAAAATGAATAAATAATAAAGTCAATGGTATCCCGACAAAATGAGTTAAATACAATAAAAACAAATAAAGACTTAGAACAAAAGTATAGAATATGTACTATATATAAAAGTTGTTTTAGAAGAAGAATTATTATAGAACAGACCAAAACAGCAATGCTTTCTTGCTTACATTTAGCCTAAAGTCATTGAGCAGCTACTGTAGAAGTTAGACAGAAATAGGTCCACGAACCAGAAGGTGGTTAGAACGAACAAAGTTAGTTTAAATACGAATAGACTTGGACCAGTGAAAAGAGAATTAGAAAGAAAGAAGGCAGAGTTGAGCATTTTGTCATGTAGAATTACTGTAGCATGCATGTAGGACTATGCTAATGCTAATATGTGTCCTCTTCCCTGCTGAGGCCTGAGAGGAGGAAACAGAGGAGCAGCAGGAGTTCAGTGTTAAAGTCACAGCAGAGAATCACCATGACAACACAACAGGAAGTGGAAGCTAACGGTTACATTAGTCAGCTACATTAGCGTCCATTAGTCCACTTGATAAAAAAAAAATCATCGCACCGTATTATTTCCGTGGGCTCAGGCTAATTATGGCATCATTTATGTGGCATGGCGACTGTTAGGGTACCTGAGGTTCATGTTAGCTGTTGTATGGCTAACCCTTAGGTGTGTTTGGCTGAGTTAGTGCTCTGAACTCTCTCATCGCCGTCTCCCTGGTGTGTGCTGTTTGTGGAAACATGTAAACAAACTGAATGTGTCAAATGTCTGACTCTTCATATCTGATTTAATTTCTCACCCCCCCAACTCTCTCTCTCTCTCGCTCTCTTGTCTCTTTGATAAACAGAAACAATAAAGTCTCTCCATCCTCTGCTCTTTTCATCCAAACCTCCGGACGTCACCCTGCTATCTCCTTTCCTTTAAGCTCATCTTTCTCTTCCTACTCCTCCTCCTCCTCCTCTGGTTTTCACTGATACCAAACAGATGAAAAGTAGCTGAACTCAGCCGCTGCCACCGCTCCGGCCTCGTTTCTCTCCTCTGACTTATTAAAGTGGATAAAAAGCGCCGGCAGCAAACACTAAACATTTTTACACATAATCACATTATTGTATTTCTTGTTCTCGCTCTCTTTGATTCACACAGAAGTTCTGCACAGATTCACTTCTGCAGAACTTTTTTTTTTCTCATATATATGCGCAGCTCGTTAATCATGATGTAAATTACAGCGTAGTCCCTCAGTTTCCCTATAAGAAAAGCTGTGTTGTTATCAGGACACTGCTGGTAAATAAGAAAATCAGTTAAGAATTATAGATGAGGAGGCTGAAGCCGTCAGTACCGGTTTAAAGGCTGCCCAGGACTGGGTTCATGTGTCCCCAGCGTCACTGTTGTGTCTAAAGAACACTGGCCACTGTTTCACCTCTCAGTGTTTGTTGCCCACTGTTATAGGTGTTTAATTACAGAAAGTGTTCTTTGTTCATAATTACCTACGTGACACAAATTGACCACAAGAGGCAGTAGTTGACCAGTGAGTTGTGTGTCTCTGTGAGCTACAATCACGTTCTCTTTGGACTTTGGTGTGGGAGATTGAAGATCAACGTCATTCATGGTTGAATTCTGTATCAGTCGTGCCCGTCACTCCTCCTCCTCCCCCTTCTTTCTCTCCTCCTCCCCCCTTTTCTTGCTCTCCCAATGGTAAAATGAAACTGAAACGATCATTTTTCTCCCGATTCTCCTAGGACAGGTTTGTGAGCGGTGCGGTGGAGCAGTGGAGATCCTTGAAACCTTCTCCATCACCCCAGATGCTGTAACTAACTGCAGACAGAGCAGATATTGATTTGCTTCCAGACATGGAGCAGATGTTTTTGTGCAGTTTTACAGAAACCAGGCTGTAAATCCACCATGGGACGTTGCAGGAGGAACAACATGGAGGAACATACAGCGGAGGAAGAACATAGCTGAACCACATGGAGAACCACAGTGGACCCTAGAGGAGGTCAGCATGAGGTGTGGGGATGAAGCTGTACTTGGAGTCCCGACTGTAAGTGGAACTTTCTTTTGTTTTGAACTGAATTCAGACATCTTTCAAAACTTATGACACTGACAAAAAGCAAAGTTCAACCAAAGCTCCTTCTCTGAGGTCCAGCTGTTTGACCTTTGACCTGCTCTTCATCTTCTCAGTGACAACACATCTGTTGCTTTTTTTGCTTCTTGTCTTTGTTGTTCATCTGTCAGCTTCACTCTTTATCACCTGACCCTCCTCCTCCTCTCATTTCCTCCACTGACCTTATCCAATAAAACATCTGTTTGTAAAGAAGCTCCTGCTGTAAAAACTCTTGAAAACATTTAAACAAAACCATTTAGTGAAAAGGAACAAAGTGCCCAGAAGAGCTAAAGGTTAGCTAACCTTTAGCTCTTCTGGGCACTTTGTTCCTTTTCCCCAACGATCTGTAAATGTATGTAACATTTTTCAGGTCTAATGTTCTGGCTAACATTTAGCTGGATTTAGGTCATTTGGTGGGAGGATTTCAGAACTTTCATTTTGATTTTATATTTATTTCTAATCTTTGTTTTTCTGACCTAGCTATTCTTGAATAACTAACCTGAAGCTGTGATGTTACACTGTCAGTCCCTTATATTTGACTGTGTGTGTGGTGTGTGACCTGGCTGAACATTTAAGACTCACTTTAGCCGTAAGATAAAGTGCACGTTAAATGTAACCGCAGCTTTAAAAGAGAATACCACAGGAAAGTTTAAAGGACAGATTCACAGTTTTCACTCTGACCTTTCAGTAAAGTTTGACCTTGGTTTACTCTTGTCTTTTGAGTTCCCTGAATCTGGACTTTCCAGTAGAGACGTCGGCCTCTCTCTCTCTCTCTCTCTCTCTCGCTCACACACACACACACAGAAACCACCTCCCTCGGAGTCTTTATCTCATCCGTCTTCTCTCCTCCCTCTTTTCTCTGCTCTAAACCTTTTTATTGTTTTACAGCTGCTGTGTTTGGAGAATCTGCAGCTTCATGGTCTCAGCGTCTGTCTGTGAAAAACTCCCAGCCTCTGTCAACAACAGCAGGAGATTTTTCATACATAACATTTCCCTCTTCTTAGGTGAAAGCATTGGTTCCTAGTTTCTAGTGCAAGAGACTTCAAAACTTTCATATACTTTAGTCACCTTTTTTTTTACCATTTTATATTTATTCTCATCCCTTTCACAATGTTTTCAATGTTTTCATTGAAATCCTGTTTTGCTGTGTTTCATGTGACGTCTCTTTGACTCATTGCTGGTACAATACTGACGAGACAAGAGACAATCTAGAATATTACATCTAGAACCTCCATCCATTTTATGTGTTGAATCCTTGTTAGGTGTCGCTGGAGGAGCTGGAGCAGATCCCAGCAGTCATCAGGTGAGGGCGTGGTCACACCCTGGACCACATGAGGCCCCGCCCCACGTTTTTTAATGGTTGTTAATAATAGTTTTAATGGTGCTTTTTTTGTACTAAGTATTTAATCTTATTTAATCTCAGTGACATAATTCCTGTTTATCCTCATTAACATAGAATTCATCTGCATGTTTTTATTGGCTCTCTGGACCAGTGACCAGAACCAGATCCTCTTCCTCATCTTCATCTTCTTCCTCCTCCTGCTACAGCTGATTGTTCAAAATTGAGCCTCAGGTGTGAATTTAAATGGTTGAACGACAGCAGGGCCATAAATAAATCAATGACTGTGAGGCTGCTGTGCTGTGAGACCTCTGAGGGTGTGAGGAGGTGAAGGGTCATCGTTGACCTGGATCTGTCTGTTCCATCTGTTCAGAACGGAGGACAAACTGTCGTTAATCATACTTTAATTATACAATCTGATGATTTTCTACGATCTATTTTAGATTTGGATTCTACTTTGAATTACTTTTACTCATCCTTTAACTCACTTTTTATCTACTGCCTGAAATCTCTTAGTTGTTCACACTTGGATGGTGAATGACAGTGTGAATGACAGTGTGAATGACGGTGTGAATGACAGTGTGAATGGTTGTTTGTTTCGACTGGTGTCAGGTGAGTGTAGCCCCTAAGATCACTGAATATACTGCAGACTATACCCTGTTCAAGTCAGTGGCTCATTTATTATTTTTCCATATTCAAATATTGAAATCAAAGAGGAACCAGATTCTCATTCTCTGACGTCTGAGATCTGCTGTGGAACTAATCTCTGGCTCACTGCAGTTCCAAAACACAGAGATTCCTACTGAATGGTGTGGGTCACGAACGCACCGTTGGGATTTGTTTGGCTTTTCTGCCACGTTAATCAGCTTTGTAGTGTGACGAGATGAGAGGTGTGAAAGAAACAGCAGGTAAAGCTGTGAGAGCAGCAGCAGGTTACAGCCCATCCTCACTTCACCTGCTGTCCTGAACCTCCTTCTTTGTGTCCTCCTCTATCTGCAGCCTCCCCTCCATGCTCTCTCTCTCTCTCTCTCTCTCTCTCCCTCTCTCCAGTCCTATTGCATGTTTTTAAGTGAATTGATTATCAGAATAAAATATATTTTATTTTTAATTATGACTAGATTCTCTCACAATCACTAATACTTGTGGCCATGTGAAGTCTTTTCAGAATAAAAGTCATGGTAGAGCTTCATTCAAGAGGAGCCTTCACCTTCACAGTGAAAGAAAGTTCCATTTAGAGTACGACTTCAAGGACTGATTTGTCATCACAGCTGATTTCTACTTTATAAACCGTCTCTGGAGAAAATGCACTGTTCACTGGTGCGGTCACTTTGACCTCCATGACCTTTAGATTTATTTTTGTTAAATTGATTACTCTCTCTCTCTGTAGGAGTGACAGTGGACTCCATTTGTTGAAAGTAACTTTAAAATGCATGTTTTCCCAGTTTACTGTTAAACTGTTAAATCAACTCAAGGAATGTGTGTGTGTGTGTGTGTGTGTGTGTGTGTACATTCCTGTAGGCAGTGGCCCGTGGCTCGGTTCCAGTCACTCCCCAGTTTGCAATTACAGGGAGGTGAGAGGGTGCAGGTAATCATCATTGATCAGCGCACACACACACACACACACACACACACACACACATTGATCCAGCCTGGAGAGAAGATGGTGACTCTGATGGAAATTGTAAAATTAACATAGATACAGACTCTCTCTCTCTCTCTCTCTCTCTCTCTCTCTCTCTGTGAGTGTGTGTGTGTGTGTGTCGCATGTGCAGCTCCACTTGTGTTGAATGTCTCTGTCAAGGTCAAACCAACGTCTTCATTAATTTTTCATTATGGACTGAAGACAAATCTGCTCTGCATTAATTATCTTCTATTCAATACGATGTATGGACTAATTAATCTGCCATTTAATACCTTCACATTCACTTTGGCTGATTTGGTTTTTTTTTTAAGTTACAGCTACGAGATGAGTCTTTACTATAGGAAACATAAGTTTGTCCAACAACTTTACTATTCTACACCAAACCTCATAGAGAAACTTAGTGATTTTAGCTCACAGAGACGCAGCAGTCATTAATCCACTGCTGCCTCCATGTCAAAGGTCAAAGGTCAAATGCTTTATTTTGTGACTCCATTGTTTGAAATCATTTGTTCAGATCATTTTTGTGGAATTTATTAAACCCTCCATAATGAGATTTTTTATTATTATTAATGCTCAATATCAATGTTTAACATCTTTGGTTCGTTGCCGTATCAGTGATATGAATCAACCACAGGAGGCAGCAGTGGACCAACAGGTTCCGTGTCCCTGTGAGCTAAAATCACTGATTTTCAATATGGACTTTGGTGCAGGAGAGTGAGGGGTTTATAAAACCAGAGTCATGCTAGAAATGTTTGTCTAACCGTGATGTAAAGTATAAATATTTCAAAATTCTATAAACTCAATCTGACAGAGGTTTTATCGGCTTTTTTCCTCCTAAATATCCTCGAACGTTTATATACAGTTTTATCTTCTTCTTTTTTTTTTTTTCTTTTTTTTTTTAGAACCATTATCCTCTCCAGGAGCTGCTAGCATAGATGTGGCTAATCAAGTGATGAATGTCGCCCCCGGTGGTTAATAGTGCATGTGTGCATGCCTGTGCCTCTCCAATCATCCCCGCTCTCATTAGACTGCCATTATGGCGAGGCCTGGGTTCAGGAGGTGCTGTGATAATCGGTACTGGGTTCAGTCCAAATTTACACAAACACAGGAAAGAATGGAGGCTGATTATCTCGTCGTCCTCCTCCTCCTGCTTTAGTTTTCTGCTCGGGTTGTAACCTCTGTGTAATCAACTCATTTAGCATCTCAAAGTGCATGTACCTGTGCGTGCGTGTGTGTGAGTAAATTGCTGCAGATATTACATGGCTTCAAACTGCTGCACAGTGTGAATTAATTTCTTTTTATAACAGACACGGCTAATAGTTTGATCAAAATGGGTAAATGTTAGATAACTGTCTAAATATATCTTGTTTTTTTTTGATAATTATCACAAGCTGTGTTCATGTTTCATGGTTTTTTTAAAACACACTTCTCAATTATTTACTTGAAAATTGGTTGGTTTAGGCACATTTCTAACATTCAATATATAAAAATATATACTATAGATTAAAAAAAAACAAACATCCAAGAAGAACGGCTGCTGTCAGAGTGACGGTGGTCATTTCTCTGGACTGTGAGTCTCTGCACTGACCCGTTAACAGCATCTACAGAGGATCATGGGAACTCTGACAACAGAGAGGAGACGGAGAAAAACTTTAGTTTAAAAGTTTAACTCAGGAGTATATTTGATGGAAGAATGTCTTGAACGACATCATAACATAATTGAGACACGAAACGTTTTACAAAAAAATATTAACCATTAGTAAATCCATTTATTAATTCATGTTGATGCACAAAAACATTCACACACAACACACCGTGTTAAAGGTCACCTTGTGAAAGGTCATGTTTAGAGATGACTCTTGTCTCCAGATTATCATCCACAGAAAGTCTGAGCTATCAGTATGGAGATGAACGCAGGAAGTGCAGCCAAATACAGCTATCACTGTGAGTGTGTGTGTCAGAGTGAGCGAGGGAGAACAGCAGTTTGTTGCTGTTAGCTCTAACTGACAGGACTTGGCTCCACCTGTTTCAGTCTAAATGATCTTAAGTTAGACGGCTAAGTCGTAGCACAGTTAGCTAAACGCTGCTCTCACACATAAACAGTAAACAGTCAGTGACTTATTTGACATCAGCGTCATGAAAAGCAGTAGTTTAATAAGCTCTGAAATCATTTGGTCCTTTTACATGTGTTTTTATTTGTTAGCTTTGCTAGTCAGCTGTGCTAACCCACAGTAGTTGGCCCCGGTGTCACATAGTTCTATAAGTTCTGTTAGCGCTCTGTCACCCAAATCCTAGACACATTAGTTCTGCTAGCTCTTAGCGCTTTTAAATACAGGCTGTTTTAGCTGTCCTTTGCGAAAGAAAATATTTCACATCTCAAACATGAAAGAAATAAAAATAAGCCCAAGATGAAAAAGGGGAGAATTTAAAAAAAACAAAGGTATGAGAAACAAATTGTTCCACAGCAGTAAAAGAAATGAGGAAGTAAATAAAACAACAACAGATATCTTACAAAATGATGCAGAGAAATGCAGCTGTCTGCAAAAAGAAGGACACTTCAGTCCAAGTGTCCCTGCCTCACACACACACACACACACACTCGGCCTCCTTTGTGTCATGCTGTGGGTAAATGTGTTGGCAGCTGCTGCTCACTGGCATCAAAATAACTTGATAATGTTTATCTACACAAGCTGATTAACTGAGTGTAGGCGCCGAGAATTCTGGGAAACATTGAGAGAAGGCTGGCATCTGTGTTCACCACACAGTCCAATTAACTAATGCTAACGGCTAACGACACTCACAATTAGGCTCGTAAATATCAAGATTAGGTTTGAAATAGACAAGAGTCCGGGCTGAGATTCAAAGGGTCCATATCAGGGTCAGAAGGGTCAGGCTCAGAATTGATGCAGTTAGGATTGGGATTACTAAAGTCAGGATCAGGATTAATATCATCAAGACAAGGATAATTAGTTCATTCTTGCAATATTACAAATCGGGTTAATCTTTACTGCACTAATGTGAACAGGGAACAAGAACGTGTGTGTGTGTGTGTGTCATCGGCAGCTGTTGTAAATTAGAGCCAAATCAGCTCATCCAATTGAAACTCCCATGATCCCCAGCATTGTGTAATTGCTGTACCTGCTCTTTGATTGGTTACCTGATTATAATTGATTAGTTGGTTCAGCTGAGCACAGAAACACAGACACTGTGTTCAGCCATGTGGGACACGGAGCCGCACAGAGTCTGGAAATAATGAGAAGATATGAAAAGTATCAATAATGCAGGAGTTACAGTAAAAAGACGCCTGATTCAGAAACTACACACACACACACACACACACACTCAGGAAAATGTAGTTGTTATCTCGTCTGACCCGGACCTCACTCAGCCACACTCAAGTCCACAGAGAAAATCAGTGACTTCAGCTTAAAGGTCACCGCGGATGTTGATCAGATTTACCTTTGAGGCTCAACCCATCCACAGGGGGCAGCAGTGAGGATTTTCTCTTTTTACTGCAGTGTGGTTGAGTGAGTCGTGTCACAGACTTAGTCTAGCTTAAATGGAATTAGCTGAGCTTTGATGTGATACGTGGCTACGATTATTTTGACCCTTATCTGTTTTCTCTCAGTTGTTGAATACAAACCTATTTTTATCACTTTATTATTAATTTACATCTGGCACAATACACAAACTGACCACAGGGGGCGGCAGTTGAAATTCCTAATTTTCTCTATAAACTGTAACCTGTAGACAGTAGAGCAGGGGTCACCAACATGGAGCTCGGGGGCGTCTGGTAGCCCCCGTGGACTACCTAAGGTGGCCGCGGGGTATGTTCTGAAAATAAAACTAGTCAACGAGAAGGTCTGTGTTTGGAATCAGTTCCACTTACAATGATATTCAAATGGGTCCAATGACAAACACTACTGTCTGTCCCAGAACTTTTTATTATCACAATGTTCTGGACGTCTGAAGTAGGCCCTGAGACCCCAACTTCATTCTACTCTGTGTGTGTGTGTGTGCATTCCTGGTTCCTGTGTGTGTTGGTGGCTCAGGTGGTCCATGCCTGACAATCACGCTCCCTCAGGGCGATACAGGAATGTGAGGAGCCGCGGTCTGTGCTGGGCTACCACTGGAGGGCGATCAATGTTGTGATTGATTAATTGATCTTCACTCCTGCTCTTTCATTAACTGTTTAAGGTCATTAAGGCGCCGTCTTTATTTTCTTTCCCAGGGAGTGGTTTCAGTTACGTCCCATTCCTTTTGTTATTTTCTCTGATTTTATCTCCACTTTCAGATTCTCGGTTTATCTTCACCAAGTGTCTGCAGCCTGACGTCACAGGGTGAAAATGTAAACAAATGTCACATGGTCTGAGGACGAGATCTAACATGAAATGGACGAGAAACTATTTGACGTTAAAAAAGACAAAGAATTTACTCAGCAGTGTGTGTGTGTGTGTGTGTGTGTGTTTGAAAAAGTCCTTGACGTTTTCTGCTTTAATACTAAAAAGCTTTTACTTGTAAATATTTAAACAAATATTAAATCAGTAAAAATAATGAATGATAAAAAAATAAATCTATATATATAGACATATATATATTTTTTAAAAAATAATTCCTTTAAATAAAACAATTTAATATAAAATAATGACATTTAATAACAGAAAAATGAGATGATTAAACATCCTGTTCCCATTCTTTTCACCGTGCCTTCTGGTTGAATGCAGTGTTTATTAAATACAGTGACACTAAAACGTGACTCTCTTGGTTTCTGCTGCAGCAGTGACCTGTTAACGCTGTAATGAAGCTGAATCCACGTCTTCTAATTGAAAGTATAACGTTTATTGTCTGTTAGCCAGCAGCCGTTAAAGTTAATCGTGCAAAGCTTTGTGTTAAAAACTTTTAACTGCAGCAGCAGCGACGGTGACCACGAATATGGCGTGGAGCTCAGAGTGAAGTGTCAGACTCAGAGCAATAAAAAAAAGAAATTGTTTTACAAATTAGATTTTTGTTAACGTGCTCATGGAATGACGTCATCGCCTTAATGGGCGAAAATGACGGAAACAATCAGGGAAAGAAATGAGGCTCAAAAAAGAGTTGGTAAAAGTTCACGTTGATGATGATATTGCTGCTGCTGCTGCTGCTGCTGCTGCTGCTGCTGCTGCTGCTGCTGCTGCTGCTGCTGCTGCTGCTGCTGCTGCTGCTGCTGCTGCTGCTGCTGATGATGCTGTGGTTTTTCTGAGAGCCTGCAGCTCATCTACAAAGTCATACACCAACGACCCAATTACAGCCAGACAGACCATAATAACATGTGAGCTGAAGATCCTGAGCCGCAGCATCGTCATTCTGCTGCTGCTGGGTTTAGAAAACAAGGATCTGAAGATTGTGCAGCAGCAGGAGCAGGAAGTGCTGCTGCTGTCAGAGGTTCAGTCATGTTTTCTGTCACACGTTTCAAAAAGACAAGGGATTCAGAGCTGAGTCAGAAATCATTTCCGTCAGGCGTCATTGTAACAGCGTCAGAGTCCAACCTTCACCAGGAAGCAGCTGTGACCCAACTGTGACCCAAACTGAGGTTCACAACACTGCCGAGATCCAGTATCACAGGGACCTGTGTTCCAGGAACTGATCCTTGAAAGAGTCTTCTGAAATAAGTTCATTCAAGGTTAAAGGTCATTTTACCAGCTCTCTGAACCAACAAAGGCTGGTCGGACTGGTCTTCACTTACAGTAGATGGTCTGGTCCTCAAGTAGAGTCACTAACTGAGGCAGAGAACCAGGTGTTGTCAACCTCGGTTAGGAAGGAATGTGAGTTGAGCTGTTGCTAGGCAGCTGTGAGAGACCGGCAAGTCAAGATTGTTGGGTCGAGTTGTAGCATGTAAATCCTTTGCTGTGTAACTGAAGAATCTCCTTTTGTGCTGTACAACTTTTCAAGAATATTTTCTAGAACGTTCTATAGGACGTCTTTCTGAGCAGGACAACTCTCACCACCTCTTCCACATCCAATATTGATTAAGAAATGGACATTGGCCCAGAATTTAAGTCTGAACTCAGCACTGCCCCCTAATGGATGTATTCCCTAACAAGGATGCCAAACAAGAAGCCCACATGGGACTGTAAACGTCTCTACGTACGTTAAGGAAGAATAAATGAGCCTTAAATGTGTATCTACGTGGACAAAGTCTTCACTAAATGTCTTCCTGTATATGTTCTAAGACTAGAAGACAAAAAGAAAGGAGAGACGTCTGTGAAGCAGAAACATCTGTAACCTTCATTGCAGCGGCTGATTTTCCCTCTTGTAAATTAAATGCCACTCGTTTCACGTCTTTGCCCTGTCCTCGTCTCTTAGGCTGTGTCTAATGAAAAGTGACAAGTCTCTTCTCCCACAGGCTCTTCTTCTTTCACTACACTTCTATCCCATTTTCTCCTCCTCCCTTTTTCTACTCCCTCTCTTCTCTCGGTTTGTGACGAGCTTCACTAGTAAAAAAAAAAGAGCCAATATTTTCTCATTATTTCTTAACTGCAGTGAATTGTTCCTGGGGGAGGATGAACCAGACCGAGCCGCGGCAGAGAATCTGGTTTTAAATGTGTAATAATTATCATCAGAGAGAGCGAAGCAGCAGATGTTGTGAGAGCAGAAACACCACGGACGGCAGGTGAATTGATTATTGAACGACAGGTCGAGGCTGTTTGTCAGATTATCTGTGAAAGAAAACTTCACACACCACTCCATCAATCAGGCCAAGAGATAAAACTGGTGAATCCATTGCAGAGAAATAGATTAATCCTGCAGAGAATGAACTTTTAAACAACAGGGTCCTGGAGCAGGAGACTAGCAACTATTTTAGAGCTAACTTTTAGAGCTAATTATTTTAGAGCTAACTTTTAGATGCTTCATACCTTGTATTAACTTTGTGCTAATTATAACTTGATTTCCTATCCGCCAAAATCTACAAGACTCCTGGTACAGACACCGAAGCTAACGTTAGCTACAACAGTCCTGGTACAGATAAACAAGATATACAGCCCACAGTACACCAGATGAGAAGGTTCATAACTGCTTCTTCTGTCAAATACTGCTTTTTGATTTGAGTAATTACTTACAAATCATCTCACATTTAGCACAAATAACAAGAGGAATGTAATAGCATTCCTCTTGTTATTTGAATCAATTTATGTTATAACCTTTAGCTGTAATTAAATAACTGACTAACGTTAGTCTAATCTGTTGATTGTTAGATTTTGAGCTGTTCATTCTTCAGATTATTTCCACATTTGTTCCTCCAAACAAAGGAATGTGGATGATTCAGAGCCAGCACCACTTTCTCTGTTCAGACCTGTTAGAGAAGAATGTCAAGCTGCGCTGAGGCTCGCACATGCTCAGGCTTGCTGGGATTTGGCAAAGCATGACTCGCTCTGAGGGAATTATCAGGTAACAGTAGATTATAATCTGGAGCCTGAGCTTCGGTAGAGACAAACAAAAAAGCCTCCTGTGGTTTAACTGAGAAAATTAGAGAGGGACAGAAAAAGAGAGGAGGGGGGGGGGAGTGATCCTTCATTGATAAGACAATAGATGTTGATTAGACACAGACACACACACAGATACACACAAGTCCACATTCCAGCAGGTCTTCACAGACCTGGATGGAATCCCCACACTTTCAAAGTCCACATTCCAGCAGGTCTTCACAGTCCCCACACTTTCTGAGTCGACCTAAAACATGATTTATTTTGACTTCTACAGTGAATATGTCTGATTTATTCTTCTGAGCCAAAGTCCAAACCAGCCATTTTAGCTCACAGTGAAACAGGAGCTGCTTGTGCACTACTCAAAGGTTCAAACCAGTTATTTTGTGAGTTTAGTTTCTGAAACTCATCTGTCCTGTTTAATTTACAGTAGTGACGCAAAGTGACCACAGGAGGCCTGTGTTTCTGTTAACTACAGGAAAGTCTCTTTTTTTTCTCTATGGAAATGAGTGTGGAAGAGTAACTGTACTGAACTACCACTAAACACCTGAACTGTTTTTAATATGTGGACAGCAGTCCAGATGCTGACCCAGACACCGTCCTAACTGGACCGAAAACCTGTAACTTCTGAAATATCAAGGTTTGTTTCTTTTCTATTTGTATTTTAACAGGTGACCGTGGTTAAACTGCAGCATCCCTCCTTTCACACTTCAGCTAAACAGCCAATCGGAATAGTTCAACACTGATGTACACACTGGACAGAGGAGGTATTCTGCATGGTGGTCAAGGGAAGTTGAACTTTGGTGTTTTTATGTTGTTGTTTTTTGAAAACTCTTTCTCCAGTTGATATGAATCCTCTCAGCATCACAGTGAAAGCCTCCTTACACAGATATTGATAAAGCGTCCGTGTGATCACTCACCTTCTGGATCAATGGCATCATCACAGCATAATGGGAGGAGGATATGAGAGAAAACATATTGATTTATTTGGCATTAATCCATTGAAATTATGATGCCGTTTAAACGTCTTCATGATAAAATAATGATCATGTTGATGTAGTCAACCACGGCCCACAGCAGCTGCTGGTCCTCTGCTGTCTCCATCACCATGTTCAGATGTAAAAGCAATCGCTGATTAACAACGAAAACATTATTTTATATATGAAATAATATTAAAGTTGATGTGTCTATAATCAGGGTTTAATGTTGTGAAAAAAGGATGAGAAAACAATGGTAGGCTATATTTACCTTTAAGTTTTCCCTTGGAATTTATACAGTATATATATGACATTTTTCATGACATTATGTTTCTTTCCTAAGGATTTAGAAAAATAAAGTAAGAATGTAAATTCAATTTATTTATCTCAGAAATGGGACTGTCCACACATTACCATTATCACTGTTTCTCAGGTAGACGAAAAGCCGAGGAACGTACAAAAAATTAGGGATGGGGGGGGGTATCGTGAAGTGGGCGGTGTGTATTAAACCCCGCCCTCACCCACTTCCCCCTCCTCTTGAGTATCAGCAGTCACAGTTACAGCAGCAGCAGACATATATTCCATTGCTGGAGCGGTAGCGGACCAGCAGCGTCTCGGTTTCCGCTCACAAGAGGCTCTGATTCGGTCAAAGGGAGCAGCCGCTGTGGCTGCAGCTAACCACGGTTTAGGTTCATAACCCTCTGGAGCTTTGTCTCTGGAAGAATAGCCCCATAGCGGGACCTTCTTCAATAACCTTCTTTTTGTTTTCACAATAACTGGTTTTGAGTTTGTGATTATATTCAAAGCGGAGGTTTGACAGCGGGCACCGAGCCTGGATTTGTCCGCCTAAGGAAGCGAGTCAGACAGCAAAGAGAGAGCGGAGAGAGTCGGTGTCTGAGGCGCAGGAACGTGGATGAAGGGACGCGACATCACGGTGAGTTTGATTGGACGTAATTAGAATTTTCATCTATTTTGATATTATTAGAGAGCAGCCAAATTAACCGTAATGTACATTCATCTGTGTGTGTACGTGAACGCATCACAGTGTGTGTGTGGCTGAAAAAGAGAAAGTGTTTGTCTCTGCCGCTGCTACTGTTTGTGTGTGTGCCTGTGTGTGTGTATGTACGTGCACGCGCAAGTGTGCGTGTAATGGTTTGTGTTGCTACAACACTGTTATATTTGACGGTTCTCGTATCATTTTTGGTGGGGGTACGTTTGTTGAGCCGACCGGCTCACACCGCCTCCATTCAGCAGCAGGAGGAGCAGTGAAGGAGCAGCCGGAGGAGGAGGAGGTGCAGTAGCAGCAGCTCCGGGTTATTTTTAGGATCTGTCTCCGTCTGTGTGTGTGTGTCATTAACGGGCTTTCTGAGCCACTTATCCCGGCTTTTACTGCTCTCATTGCCCCTGCTGCTCCTCCATCTCCTCCCTTTCTCCTCTCCGCGTCTCCCCCTGTTCTTCCCTTTGTGCCTGTTTTGCTCAGAGCAGGAACAGCTGAAGAACAGGTGCAAAATAATGTTATTTGTTGAAGTCTGAAAGCCAATACTGGCTGGAACAGACCGACACCGAGCAGCAGTAGTTTAATGTCGTTTAATAATCACAGCGTGATCAAAGTCCTGATACTAGGAAAATAAAATAAAATAAAAAACTAGATCTGGATTAGTTCTATGCCTTTGACCTGGGTGTTCGCTGGCTGTGGTCTATATTCAGCTTTAGGTCTAATTTGTGGTTCAACCCAGATTATGAATTCTGTTGTGATCAGAATCAATGATCCAGATCTGCATCACAACAATCTGGCCCTGGAATTGAAACGTGATCCATATGTAGTCCTGTATATGGTACAAGTTAGGCTCCAGGTTTAGATCCAGGCTATGGTTTAGTTTTAGGCTCAAAATTGTGTTTAATTTGACTCATAATGTTGGTTGAAATCCACTACTGTATGGTCCAGGTTCAGTACTTGGTTTAGGTTTTGTTCCCAATTGATTCCAGTCTTTTAGGTTATGAAGTTTAGAGTCAGGTTTTGGTAAAAGTTGTGATTCAGTTTTTTGGTTTTGGCTCTGTTTGTTGTTGGTTTGTTTTTTTGGGGTTAGTTAGGGTTTAGGTTCACATCTTGTTTTTTGGAACATGGTCCCGGGTGTCCAAATATTATCTTTTGGTCTTAATTCTGTTCCAAGTTGTGATGTTATTGATTGAAAATCTCAATAAATAAAAAACTAAAATCTTATCTGCATGAGATGCTCAGTACGATTCTGTCCAGATCATGGTCCACGTTGGTCCAGTTTTTGATTTAATTTGTGGAGGATCTGGCAGAGGTTGTGGTACAGAACGTGGTCTGGGTTTGAGTCAGGCTCGGATCCAGCTTGTGGTCCAGGTTTTGGTCATGTGACCAGAGTATTCTGAGAAGACCCTGACCTCTGACGTCTTCCTGCTGTTTGTGTTTGTTCCACCTCATCTCAGTGATGGTAGAGTCTGAGGGTCTGTAATGGCCCCCGGGGGCCCATTATTCTCCATGTCCCTCAGTGGAAGAAGCACCACATCCCCAACTGTTTTCCTATAACTCACTGATGTAAATCAATACTGTGTGTGTGTGTGTGGGGGGGGGGGGATTCAGTGTTAGAATGTCAGCCCTACAGTACAATATAATACTAAAATATAACACAATAAAATACTTACAAATACTCATTAAATGGTTATGTCAGATTAGATCAGATTACCAAGAACAGAACTCAGTTGTAAGTGGATCAGATTTTGGTTAACAAATCTTTAAACTTTCATTTGAACCAATTTCTTGTTTTGCTGATCCTGCAGCTGAGTACACACTGTGTGTGTGTGGGTGTGTGTGTGTGTGTGTGTAAACATATGTTTTAGTGTGTTTTGTAGACGAGAGCCACACACAGAGGACGGTGTTTGTTTACAGGTCTACACTTCTGTTGGTTAGTGTGTGTGTGTGTGTGTGTTTGCTGTCGTTCTCATTAAAAAACAGAGGCTGTTGTTTCACTTTGTCCACAAATACAGAAAAAAGTGAATACAACTCTAACATATTTCCCTGGAAAGCAGCAGGAGTTACATTTTTATTGAGTGATTTTCTTTTAAAAAACAGTGTTTTAAGTTAATTATGTTCACCATCCGTAACCACCAACGGTGTTGTTACGGTCACAGTGTGAGGAGCTGAGATTCTGGAAGAGTTTTTCAGGTCAACGCTGTACATTAAACATGATATAAGGAGAGGAATTAAAAACGCACAGAGAACCAACCAACAGCTGAGGGGCTCATAAAAAAACATTTTTAAACCCATTAAAGTAGATCGTCACCTTCAAGAGACTCGGCGGCAGCAGCAGCAGCAGCATTTGCTACAGGCAATTTACAGCCGTTAAACCAACAAGCAGCTTTTTATACGTGGACACACACGCACACGCACACACATAGTGGGAGAACAGGGTGTGTGTTGTGTGGATGCTGCAGCAGAAATGTAATTTGAATGAAACATTTGTGATTTTTTTTTTCAAATGCTGAAAAGTCAGCATTTACTCACCATATGTTGAAATGAAACGGTTATAAACACCACAGGACAAAAGAGTCATGTGACTGTACACTGTGATGTCACACCAAACAAACAAATGAAGCAAATAATCTCAGATCTCAGTGTTAACAAACAACGTCATGTTGCTGTCTTCCTTCACTACTGCCCCAAAGAGCTCAATGGCACTAAGGTTTTGATGTTGAGCTGCAGAGATAGCGCCATCTGCTGATCCAAAAATAGTATTCTATATCAGTGGTTCCCAAATATTTTGTATGAAAGACTGGTAGGGAGCTGCCGGGCAGTACGGCAGGCCGTTAGTGTCTGACTTTACTCCATGACGTCTATGAAGATCTGTTGAAGGATCTGCTGAAGGCTTGATGAATATACTCAACAAAACATTTTGGACTTTATCCTGTTAGCATTGTAATCTGAAAAACAACTGGATTCTCTTTAAATGAAGTCAACTTTGAATTCTTTTGCTGTGGCCAGGTACCACATGACCCGTGGACCGGTACCGGTTCGACGATAGAGGGTTGGGGACCCCTGCTGTAGATCACAATCTTGTTTCTGCCAAGGACAATTTCCGTAGAAGACACACAGAGACCAGCTGTCAGATTGCACCAAAAAATTAATAATTGGACTAATAATAAACAAATATGAAGGTCATGAAGGTCAAAGTGACTCACACAGAGATGGTTTGTGAGGTGAGAACCAGCTGTGGTGATAACGCTGTATTTATTTATTTTATTTTTTCGGCTTTTGAAGCTGAAAGCTGCCCTTCGGTCTTCTTTGTGACCTTTCAACAGCCTGGTACTAAATTCCTCACTCTGTAGTGTTAGTCGGGTACCTGGTTGTTAGGGCCCTCAGTTCTGGAAGATTGGACATGCTGCACCTTTTATCAAGGAACTGGAAACAGTTTCTGTGTGTGTGTGTGTGTGTGTCCGCCCCCCTCAAAGCACACAGCCCTCATGTATATCACAGTCAGACGCTGCTCCAGATCTCCTGCTCCGTCGTGTTCCTGAGCCACAGCAGCTCACAGTGATGATGACTATTTCAGAGATCGTTCACAAAACAGCTGTTGCAGCCGTTGTTTTAAGATTCACACGCGGGCTTTAGCTGAACGGGACAATTAGTGTGGCACAGAGCAACTGGCTCTAGTGTGAGTGCACCCTCAGACATGTGCAGGAACTGTTGTGGGCGGAGCCAGAGACATCAGGGTTTTTTTTTTATCTCACTTTGGTCACAGTTGATTCTTAGTCCTCTGTCTGCCTGTGTGAGTATGTGGTGGGGTATTTTGTTTGTTTGTTTTTTTTTATTATTCGCCTGAGCCTCTTTCACAAATCAGTATCATCCCAAACAGGATTGAGTTTTCTTGCGTTTCCTTATCCGCCCCATAAATCCCATCTTTCGGCTCTTCTCTCGGCTCAGGGATCACAGCTGCGTGAGTTTCTCCATTTCAGAAGCTTTAGAGGAAAGTGAAAAAAAATCACAGCGTTGTTGAATAAGAGCCACTTTAACGCAACAGGAGATTAGATTTAGATCCTTTTAGGATTTTTTATTCTTCCGCCGTCTCTTTCCTGTGTCCTGTTTTGGCTCCTCTGGGTTGAGGAATGGCTTTGTATCCGGTGTTTGTCTGCTCACGGGTCAGCAGCAGACTGACTCTGTGCTTGGTAAGAATCTATCAGCGTGGCTTCAAAATCACTGAAACTGACCCTGGCCCATTTAAAAACCTGGAAAATGTTTATCATGTTATGCCGTTTTCACACTGTCCCCTAATACAGTATTCACTGCGCTTTTGTGAGCTCACTGTAAAGTAATGCACACTTGCTCCTCAACTAATGTGCATTAACTGATCCACCTCTAGATATGTGGTTTTGATCCTGAATTAACCAGTTTGGGCAGAAAGCCATAAAACTACAGTGTGTGAGTCAGTTTAGCAGTCACGCAAAATTAACATGCATGGGTATTAAGTGTGCAGCGATTCCCAAGTAATAAAGTAAGCGTGAACAAAACTGTATTTGCCGTACTTTTATGACTACAGAGTACAGTAGTGTATTATTTATACAGGAGTTGATGCAGGATTGAGTGTAAAAAACAGTATTAGAGTGGTAGCCAAAAAATATCCAGCAGAAAAATAACTTGAGCTTTAGATAAATTCTGACATATCTATAAATATCTATCTAGATATCAAAGTGGCCAACATTGAGACATATACATATACATACTTTCCAAAACGGAAAACTGGGGCAAATATTTGGTTTTGGCAAAAATGGAGGCGTGTTTTTTTAATTCTGTTGTCAGCAGTCATATACAAAGTTATCAACAATTGTAATGATGCGTTTAAAAATGAAATAAAATCAACGCAGGAATCTGGAAATCAGAGAAATGCCCTTAAAAGATTGTGTGTGTGTGTGTGTGTGTGTGTGTGTGTGTGTGTATGGGCACAACAGCCTCATTAGTTTCGGGACATTAACAGTGTAGCAGTGGACAGCTTTATTAACTTGTTTTGGACGGTTAGTTTTCTGCTCACGGAGCCAAAGCTGTTCCTACTTTTCACAGTTGTCCGAGAAGGAAGCGCAGGAGAGAATGCAGTACAGACCAGAACGAAGACTGAAGTCCTGCCACACTCACACCTTTCACAAGAAAAATGTTTCACAGTGTGGGTTTAAAAAAAAAAAAAGCTGAATTAAGGTTTGTACTGCACTGTATGAGTATAATCTGCACTGTGTGATGAAACTTTTCAATATTGAGATATCCTTTTTCATTTACCGTTTCAAAGTTAAGATTAAATGAAAAAATGTCACTGCTGAGTCACCAACAAGTCAATACTACGTCTCTGTTTAAGTTGTACAGTTGCTTTGACGTTTGAGTCGTCACCAAGCAGGTGCAGCGCTCGGACAGTTTAGAAATGAGTCTCAGTCATGTTAATGTTTAATCTTCGCTGAGTCATGGTTGACCATACACTGTGTCACTGCACTGTGTACCTCTGTCAGCCTCTGTCCGACTTAGTCGAAGTAATGACTGTTTGATGACCAAAGATCACATTTCGACTCTCGGGTAAAAGCGTAGTCAAATGAATCAAAAGTTTATTAACAGTTTCTTTATGGAAGTGTTTTTCAATATTTGACAGAAATAACATTATAATCAAAATCTTTTTCTAACATTTTTTTATATTTGTGGATTTAATCAATAATTACTTTTTCCGACACAATTCGAATCAATCTGTGTAAATATTCATTAGCTACAGTTCAAATAAAGTCAGCGCCAAGTCATTAAGACTAGAAATGAATTGACCAAATTACGCATATATATGACGACTCTCGGGTAAAAGCGTAGTCAAATGAATCAAAAGTTTATTAACAGTTTCTTTATGGAAGTGTTTTTCAATATTTGACAGAAATAACATTATAATCAAAATCTTTTTCTAACATTTTTTTATATTTGTGGATTTAATCAATAATTACTTTTTCCGACACAATTCGAATCAATCTGTGTAAATATTCATTAGCTACAGTTCAAATAAAGTCAGCGCCAAGTCATTAAGACTAGAAATGAATTGACCAAATTACGCATATATTAGAATTTTTGGATACACACACACACACAGAGAGATACACACACACACACACAGAGAGATACACACACACACACACACTGGTTTGGAGACTTGTCGCTCCATTGCTCCGTGAAGGAATTCAGTTCCAGCACCATGGCAGGCACAGAGTGCCTGTGCAGTAACCATGGAGACGCAGAGACGGGGGAGGGGCCAGTGGTTAACAAGCAGTTAGAAAAAGAAAAACTCAAAGAGTTGAATAATGTTTGGTTTAATGGTTTGTGGCTAAAACCGGGGAGAGTCTTCTTTAACTTTATGGGTTAAAATAGAAGCAACACAACTCTCTGTCTCTCTGTCTCTCTGTCTCACACCCAGCCCCCCCCCTCGTCTGTGTGTGTGTGTGATCTTATGTATGTGTGATTAGGGCTGTGTGTCGGTCGAGGTGAAAGAAACAAACAGAATTAGTCAAAGGAAATGAGAATCCAGGAGAAGACCATGTGTCAAATCTAACATTGACACAACAGCAGGTGTGTGTGTGTGTTTTGTGTGTGGTGTCAGGTCTCACAAGTTTGAACAAGTCTGTTGGTGAAATCTCACACATTTGCCACGGTAAAAAAGTGATGCAGCTGTTTGTAGTCTTGAGTTTCCATTAACTCCTGTGCCATACCAAACCTCTTAGAGAAAAACAGTGATTTTAGCTCACACACACACAGAGAGAGAGAGAGAGAGAGAGAGAGAGTCAGCAGTTGTTGACCCACTGATACCTCCATCACTCAGCTCAAATGTGCTGTTTGGCACTTTATGATTCATTATTTCAGATTTATCTCAGTGACACAAACTGACCACAGGAGGCAGCAGTGGGCTTTCCTTGTCTGTCTCTCCCTGAGCTAAAATCCCAGATTTTGTCCATGGACTTTGGTGTGGCTCACCCACAGTGTAGCATCAGTGTGCACTCGTCATCTTCAGGCCTATTTGAGGATGTCGTGAGTCACTGGTTTATCCACCCATTCAAACGTCAGCCTGTCTTTGTGTGATGATGATTCACGCCATCACATTGGCTTTGTGTGAGTGTGTGTGTGTGTCTGGGTGCGTGGGTGTCTGGGTGTGTGGGTGTTTGTACTCGTTTCTTTTTACTTTAAGGACAAATTGTTGTTTGAACATCATGAATGTGAAGCCGTTTTGGCAGAACATTAAAGGGCCGTCACCGGGCTCAAAAAGTGGATTTGAGGCTGAAGTCAGTCTTCTAGAAGGTTTGGTTCAATCTCCCAGCGTCATCACAGCTAAAGAGTGAGAGGTGTGTGTGTGTGTGTGTGTGTGTGTGTACAGCAGCATCTGTGGATGGTGGAGACTGAAGACAGCGAGCCTACTAAGAGAAATGGGGTTGATAGGAAGTGGAAGAAACGTAGAAAATGAGCACAGTCAGGAGGAGGAGGCTGTGCTGTGGAGGAGGAAGTGGAGAAAGGAGGAGGAGAAGGAGGACAAGGACAGGATGAAGCTGCTCGGCTGAAGAAGAGGAGCCTACGTATGAAAGAAAAATTGAGCCACAGAGGCGTTGATTTTTTTTTTTTTTTCCCTCTTTTCTTTTTTTGCTCTTTCCCGAACGTCCTTCATGTCCACACTGTGACCTCCATTTACAGCCTCGGCATCCAAAGAGGGGGAGGACAAGAATGAGGATGAGGTGGTGGAGGTGGAGGAGGAGGGGGTGGTGTGAGAGAAAATAAATTGTGATATTGTTTACAGAGCTGCATCACAGTTTAATAAGGAGGTAATCTTCAAGGACAAACTGGACCAAAATGGACTTGGATGTGGAGTAGAAAGAGGACAGTGTTCAGATCCCCTGGGGACGTCCACGTCCAAGATGTAGAAGAAGAAGTGAATACAGAATACATTTATTATAAAAGTACATCTATTTAAAAGAGGATCACGTCAGATACAATTCTGTGCAAAAGTTGGAGTTGGGTACTTACTTTGTACTTTATCTTTTTGTGGCATTTATGTTTAAGGCTGAGTAAGGCGACCCATTAATATTTCTCACACACACACACACACACACGATACAGATACAGACAAACCACAGGTCAGAGAAGAGAGGGCCCTTGATCAGTCCTGGCCTGAGGCTGGTGTCTTCATGCAGCTCCACTAATGAGAGCTTTCAGGGTGGGGTGAAGTAACACTCTAATGTAACACACACCTTTGACACGCCCTGTCATGACAGCTCCATGGATGGGGTGGAAAACAATGTTTGTGTTCAAATTAAAATTCAACAATGAAGGTCTGAAAGACAGCTACATCTGAAGGAGCTGGTAAACATATTCACCTGCCTAAAACTTTTACACCCTGCGTCTACAGAAGTCCACATCAAGACAAAAAAAATCAACCAAGACATACAAAAAATGCACGTAGAAGACAAAGATCAGGATGGGCTCAGCTGGAGACATACGTACGCTGTTCATCAGGACATCCTGTCGAGGTGTCTAGTCGTCTCTCAAGGACGTTCAAACCAGAGATGTCCTTGTTGAGTTTGTGACAGAGACACAGAGAGAATGATGTCTTCTGGGACTCTGTCCTCTTCCTCTGTCTCCTCCTTTGTCTACTTGCTATTCTCATGTCACTCACTCTTAGCAGCAGAGCAAATTTAGTTAGTGTGTGTGTGTGTGTGTCACTTGGACTAAATGATATTGTTCTGGGGACATTGTCCTTTTTTGGACATTATGCATGTGAGTAACAGTTGGAACAATTTGGGTTGGATTAGAGTTAGTGTAGGGATTAGAATGAGACATGTATTTGTAAATGTCCTTCAGTCACTTCTACTACTAACACCAAGTATTGACACCATGTACTCTACTGACTGTAATCTCCACCAAAGGCCATAGAGAAATCCAGGATTTTAGCTCACACGGTCATGGGAGCTGCTGGTCCACTGCTGCCTCCAGTGGTCAGTTTGTGTCACTGATGTCAATCTGAACAAAGGTGAAGTCACTAAATGGCACATTTGAACTTTGGCATAGAGGCGTTAATGGATCAACGCCTGATGTGTCTGTGTGAGTTAAAATCACTGATTTTCTCTATGAACGTCAGTGGGAGAGTCAGAGTTTAAGAAACTTCCCTTTCCTGTAGGTGGCGCCTGTCTAACAAAGATGAGATAGAGCAGTGAACACATTCTTAATATACCACAGACTTTAGACAGGTGTTATTATCACATCACATTACACTTGTATCTCATCACGTCCCAGAATGCTCCTCTTCACTGTATTCCTCCTGTGGCCATGGTGTTATCTGACTCTGACACAAGGTGTTGGTTGAATTCAATGGTGTCTCGGCTCTGGGAGACAACAGATAATTCAGACGCTGACGAGCCCATCCTGTTCCTCCTCACTTGTTATCATCTGCTACAAAACATCACATCTTCATCACCGTCTTCTTCACTGTCTCTGCATCTTTTCACTGTTGTTCCATTAGATGGATGAATATTTGCTCCTCTAATGTTCAAAAAAGAATTTTGTAAAGTTCCCAGTGTCTCTGCTCCTCATCTTCAGGTCATTTTTTTTAAACCAAAATGTCAGAAAATGGACATGATCGCAGCAACCTGTCACAGACACTAAGGAAGTTAAATGGATTGTAGTTAACCTGTAGTTGCTGACGTTCCCTGTACTATGAGATGGAAATGTAGTATTCATATGAGTGATGGTTTCTGTCACATTCCTTGAGGTTTTTATTGAGCATTTTTATTATGAATAAAAAACCCCAACTCTGATAGCATTTGCTGTTAACAGTTAGGAGTTCCTCAGGGTTTTGTTGTAGGAACCCTTACCGTGTTTGTGTATTCAGTGTGTGTGTGTTCGACAGCTGAGGACATTTGCTAAGGTGTCAAAAAAGCCAGCCGGGCAACACGAAACTTTCCTGTACCACACACACAGACTGACCACAGCTGTCACTGTAGCTCACTTCAACCTGGTGGTCCTGACATGAGAGTCACACAGAGACTTTTGCTGACATTCCAGAATTGACTCACTCTCCCAGGCCAAAGTCCATGGAGAAAATCAGCAGTTTTAGCTCACGGGGACACAGCAGTTGTTGCTCCCCTGCTGCCTCCATCTCTATGTCCAAGTGTGTTAATATGTTACCTCACAGTTTTAAATCCAGTGAGAACTGACCACAGCTCCGTTAGCTATGGCTAAAAAATGTTTAAAGAGTAATTGCGTTTCTGGGTTGAGCCAGTTTGAGCTGATTAGGGCGTTAGGTCAAGATGCCTGCTGTGTGCCTTCAGTCCAGAGAATTCCTCACTCTCCCACACCAAATTCCATTGAGGAAATTAGTAAGTCACTGAGGTAAATCTGATGATAGGATTTTAAACAGTAAAGTCACAAAGAAATATATAATATATGTAAAGAGATGGAGGCAGAGTTAAGTGTGGGAGTGTTTCAAACGCTTCAGGTTTCTGTCGAGAAAACAAATGTGTCCAACACTGAGGTAGAACTTCAGTAGATTGACTGGAGTGAAATGTAATTACTTGTTCTTCCTACACCGTCTTAGACAATAATTGTGTTCCCTCTGTTCTCTGTTAATTCTTTGGTGGCTTATTTTGCAGCAGTTGCAATGTTATAACAGGCCTACTGAGATACACACACACGGCCGCGCACGCACGCACACACACACGTGCACACCAAAAGTGTGTGTGTTAAAAATGCTGATGATGCTTCGACGCTCCAAAAACACAACTCTCATCAAAGTGGATGCTTTTTATTTGGCTGTGTTCGCAAGAAGACACAATTCCCAGGATTCTACTTGTTTACTGGTTTTCACTCCTTAAAAAATATATACGTCTAATTGATTTAATGTTTGTTTTTCCTGTTTGGAGGAACATGAAGAAAACCTTTAAAAGAAGGATGCATTTAGGCTTATTCTGATTCTGAAGTTTCATCAAACAAAGATGACAGAAAACCAGTTGGCAGAAAAACAGCTTCATTTTTAAAAAATTCAAACCTCAGTAGTCCTGGAGAAACACAAAATATTTAATACGGTGTGTTACGTAGAGGTCATTTCTGTAGAAATAAAAAAAAGAAAATTTTTTAGAAAAACAAAAGTTATTCTAGAAATAGTTCAAAGATAGTAAAGGTATTAACAACTGCCAACATGTTAATTAAACACAACAAATGGACCTAAATGTTACCCTTCTAAGCTAGCAGCTTTCTGAAGTTTTGTTTAAAGGTAACCACATACATTATATATAAACAACAACAAATAGTTCATTAAAATAGTTACCCAACAAAAATCACATTAACATAAAGAATAAAGATTAAAAAAACAAAATAGCCTCAGCATTAGCCATTAGTTTCTAACAGTTCCTGGAAATAGATCGTAGAGCTGGTAAAACCCGGTGTCATTGGGTTTAAAGTTTGCTTGTGGTAAAGCTGGACAAATGCGGGTAAACAGAAGATAGCCCATTTAGCTAAATTATTATAAAATAAGTCAATTATCCCTGAACTACGCAAACGCTAGCAAGTAACGTACAACAAAAAAAGGCAAAATCAAAAATAGTTTTTATTTACTCTCCAGAAACATCTCTTGTTGATGAAAAACTAGAAGTTTTACTATGACGTTTTTACATTTGTCACATTTGACCAACATTTTTAAAAAAAAGTTGTGAACAGCAGGGAATTGAGCGGAAGCCTTTCATCTCAGCCCAGATCAGATTGTTATTTTCAAACTGGTCAGTTGAAATAACAGTGATGAGATTTTTCTCTGTCCAATCTTATTTGTGTGGACATTGAGCTGCTGTTTTTGAACCTGGAGACTGTATTTTGTTTTTAAAAATGTTGTTGATTTTTATCTGATAAGATAAGGACTGTGTTTGCAGAGATAATAAACCTCTGCCTGTTTAACTCTGGGAAAACAAACTTTTCCCCTCTCCGTCTGTGCAACACTGGGAAGCCCGGAAGAGCTGAACCCACTTATTGTTGTGAAAGCCTGTGCGGGGGCGCTGTTGGGTCAAATTGCTCGCTCACCTTAAAATGATCTCCATCGTGTTTTTGAGACTGAAAAAATACGTTGGACATATTTGTCTGTTGTCCTGGCTGCATAACAGCACCCCCCTCTGGAGATAGGAACGACACCCATGGGTTCATTTTATTTTGCTTTTATTTCTTCTCTAGCGATTTGCTCAAACATTGCTCAAAAAAATGTATATATTATTCTGCCTATAGTATGGCACTATATCGCAATATATCGTAACCCTTAATGTCAGTACATATCGTATCACCAGATTCTTGCCAATACACACCGCTGTTGCTAAGAGACACCAACACATTGTTTTCTTAAGATATTTCTGAAGTCGTGTTGTATTCCATGTCTACTGCAGAGGTTTCTGGTCTTCAGCGACAGTAGACACTGGACTCGTCCTCTTAAATAAAGAGAGTATGTGTATTTCACAGCTGGAGTACTTTAGTATTATTAGTAATTATGTCTTGTGTAGAGTCAGTGTCATCTTTCTGTCTCTGCTCCAGAATCTTTTATAAACTCTGCACATTTCTCTCACTGACGATGCCTCACGCTAACCTTTAGTGCTTTCCCTGTAAATGTAGCTTTTTATGCTCTTCATATAAAATACTTTTATCTAGTTTATTCTCTATCTATTCTCTTATCTTGAGTAAGAGTTTTTGAAGGGCTTTTAGATGTTTTTGGGGGATCTTTTATGGTTCTTTGGACTAGCTATGTTTTGGTTGAAATGTTCATTTACCTTCATTTGAGTATAATGGTTAATGTTGATCTAATTCCATCTTTAATTAGCGTTAGGTTTAACTTATTACTTTCTGTGTTTGGCTAAATTCAAATATCTGTTGATGTGTCAGCTCTGGATCCTGACGCTGGGATCAGGCAACTCTTCAGATTGTGTGTAGTATTTTAGGTTTACGTCCTGCATAGCGTCAGTGTCACCTTTCTGTCTCGAAGCTTCCTCTTAGCTTCAGATAATTTTAGGAACTCTCTCACTCTCTTTCTCTCTCTCTCTCTCTCTCGTGCTGTCAGAACCATTAATAGCAGCATCAGCTGCGAGGGAGGACGCTGAGGAACGTCCTCGACCTTTTCCACTAGTGGACTAATGTTTGGCCTCTGACGAGATGTCTGTCTGTGTGATTGGCCAACACAATTGGCTGCCGAGTAGCAGCTCTGTGTTCTGATTGGCTGATCCTTCAGGTGGCATTTTCCAATCTGGTCCTCTAGCTAAAAAAGAAACTTTATGATCTGTATGTGGATCTTTAGCCTGTGTTGGAGTCTTCACATCAAATGCCCTTCCTGAAATAACATTGATTTTGGGCACTCTGTGGTATGGAACCTGGAGTCTTCTTAGGGCAGGGGTCGGTCCTACCACCTAGTATTCACGTTAGAAACATATGTGCACATTTATGACTGACCAAAGTCTTTCTTTTACACTACCTTTTCCTAGTCATGGTTTTTCAGAGGTGTGTTCCTCTTATGGTTTATTTGCACTGTGGGAATTGCTCTGCTGTCCAAAGTTCTCACTGTAACATTTTCAGTTGTACAATGGAAAAACTGAATTCAGGAATTTCTCTCTCACACCTGGTTTTCCTCAGTACCGTAAAGGTTAACAATAACTTTTAAATAACGTAATAATCTGAGTGTAGTTCTGTAGAGGTCTCTGGTGTGAAGTTGTTCCTCAGGTAAAGTCTTGGTTCCCAGACTTCCAACGGTTCTCAAACATCTCTCTCTTTTTCTCTCTTGACTGCGTTAGTCCTGTTTCAGACTTCCCACCTCCACCTTTTCCTTTACTTTCTATTTTTCGCCCTGGAGGTAGAAGACTAAGGCTCTCCACATCATACATTTTTACCTTCATTGTTTCTAAACCATCTCCTGGTCTCACTTCAGTCTGCTGTGTTTCATCTTCCTCCAGTCAGGGCATCAAAGTCTGGCTCAGGTCTCCCTTCAGCGTTCCAACCTGGATTCCTCGCTCTCATTTCTCTTTTTCTCCTCCGCCCTCACCTTTGACGAAGTTAAAAAGCCAGGACCGTGGCGTCTCTGAGGCTTCATAGATCACAGATCTGAGCTTCCTGCTTGGATTTGATGTTTTCACATTATCTCCCAGGATAAAGGCCGGGATCAGAAAACCCTCCCGCCTTCAGGCAGCATTCCAAAAACACACACACTCTTCTGCTTTAGAGAATATTTCAATTCATATTAATTCCTGTTTGGTTGAGTTTTATTTTCGGGAGTAAAATTTAGTTATCTTTTAGCTGACTTTGCTAACTTAGAGCTATTTGAAAAGGATGTTTTATTTCCTTTTTTCTTCACTCCTCACTTTACTTTTAGTTTTTGTATTTCATGGCTAAATGTTTTCTTTTAAGTTTTTTTTTTTGGGGGGGGGGGGTGTGCTCACCTTAAGTTATCTGATGGCTGATTAATTTCCTTGGCTGTTGAGTTTCCATTTCTCTTCTTTTTATTATGCCAACCTTCATCAGGCTCACCTTTAAGAAGCCTCTTGGCCGAACCTTTAGCATTTTTGACTGAGTTCTTTCTATGATTCCTGAAGGGCTAACATTTAGAGTTAAAACATCAGTGATGTATCCTTAACTGCTGATTTACCTGGAAGATATTTTAAAAAATATTTCCAGTGTTTTGTTACTTACTTTAAGCTATTTTAGAGATTGTTTTTTTTTTTTTTTGTTGCCTGATGCAATTTGTTTGTGTCTTCCATTTTTTTTATTGGCTCGTCCCAGGAAAGGCTAACTCTGGTGATATTTTTAATTGGACATGTTTTCAGCGGCTGCAGTGATGATGTCAGTGTCATCAGTTTTTAACGAGGCGTGTAATGTTCAGTGACAGATGGCGCCGCATGTCACACTGTGGCTAACGCTAAACTGGTGAAGAGCAGATGCATTTCCTACTTTAGAAAGGACGGGTGGAGCACTTTTCTCACACTGTGTCCTGACAGTGAAAACAAACGCCCCTCCCTCACATTCCTCTTCTGCTTTTAGCCCAATGTTTCCCCTGCTGTTTTTTAACCTGCTGCCATCCACTACGTCTTAACTCCCCCATTCCGCCTGCCCTCTCACCCTGTTCCACCCCAACGGGCTGACCGACAGGAAGTGAGGCGCTGAGGTGTCTGCTGATCAGTGTATTTATAATAAAGCCTGATGCTGGAGACGAGGTGTCATGTCTCGACGTTTATTTTTATTTTCCAGTAGGAGACAGTGTTGAAAGAATGAAACACCATGTCTCTCTCTGTCACACACACACCAAAGTCCATAGAAAAATTTTGTGATTTTGGCTCCCAGTTCAGGGGTTTACCTGGGAAAAGTGATTTAAAATCTATCTTAAATGTACGTATGTATTGATGGGCCAATCAAATGCAGATTTTCCAGCATGACACATTTTACTGCATTCCACAGAACATCCAGGGAGACACCTGGAAATGTCCCAGATATTTCCCACTAGGTTGCTGGGCTGAAAAGACCTCTGCTGATCTAAACAAAGTCTCCGGGTGCATTTGACCTGACGGAGGAACGTAGGACAAACAGACGGACAGATGGAGGGAAAAAGAGTGGAGGTGATTTACGGTGGGAGCCTGGATTAGCCAACAAAGAGCAGGCAGTCAGGGCTTTTCTGAGAACCGCTGATGAATGGAGCAGAGTTCTATTGTTAGGGAGAGGTGTGTGTGTGTATGTATATGTATGCGTGTGCATGTGTGTGTGTTGTTCATTCAGCTCTTTCATGGTGGAGGAGAATCTCCTATGGAGCGAGTGTGTTTGAGAAGTGAGAGAGTCACAGCTGGGACTCCATTTTCCTGCAGCAGCTCAGCCATAACACGACCCTCAGCTGCATCACAAAAGCCAACTGCGTCTATTTCTCTGTGTTTTTTTTTTACTGAAATGTTATAAATTGCTTCCTTCCATCAACCTGATTTTCCTTTCATCGCCTTCTTTACTTCACACCAGGATCACAAATGCTCTGGAATCTTCGGCTTTAGAAATCTGAGTGCAGTTCTGTAAAGATCTCTGCTGCTGTGTAGCTCCTGAGCTGTGAAGTTCTCCTCTTCAGACCTCTGCTGTTTTCTCTCCTAATCTCCTTTTTGTGTCATCTCTTCATATAAGTGATATATTATCATTGGGTGAGCTAATAAGCTATTAGCTAGTAGAACTTTAAGATCGGGGAAACAGGAAACTATGAAGTGACGCAGCAGTAACATTTGATGAGGAACGCAATCCCAAACAAGGAGTGCTCTTTTATAACGCACGTTACGGCTTTATGTTTAACATAACCTCCAACATCAAGAATGCAGTGGAAATAACCACATGGTGCAACATATCTAACAAAACCACAAAGCATTATGGGGAATTCTCCTAAATACTTCCAACCTGCTTCATTATACAATATACAACATGTCTGGGGTTATTATGTAGAATATTCCGGAACATATTTGTTTTTTTTATTATTATTGTTGTTGTCATCGTTGACCTCTTTTTAAAGCTCTCTCTCTCTCTCTCTCTCTCTCTCTATTTATATATATGTATGTATGTATATATAAATATGTAATTTAAGATCAATCTTTCAGATCACTATGAATAACTGCATATTATTGACAATTAAATGTTTGAATCAATGCACACACCTAGTAAAACTTTAAAAAAATATATATGTTTCATTAATTTTTTTTTTTTCTGTCCCTCCTCGTGCCTGCCCAGGTCTTTGAGGCGACCATGATGGAACTCCTGACCCTTTGAATAGAGAGGAGGACAAAAGAACAGGGGAGAAGGAGGAGGAGGAGGAGGAGGTGGAGCAGGAGGTGGAATCTCACTGAAGTCTTGACAAAGAACGAGGACAAAAGAAGAAAGAGGAGGAGAAGATTCCTGCTCGGCGCCAGGCCAGGGGAAGAGTGGGTGGAGAAGGAGGGAGGTTTGAAAGGAAGGATTAGTCAGTCCCCCCGCCCCCCTTCCTCTTCCTTCCACCTGGACGTCCTTCTTTAGGTACTTTTTGGACATTAAAGAAGGACAATGTCTGGCGAAGTGAAATCAGGGCGTCCTCTGGATGTCAGACTCCTTCCCCGACCTGGAGTTCTGCTGGTCTCACTGCTCAGCATCATGGTCTGGTTCCAGGGTCCAGTCCATGCTCAGGTGGAGATCGATGCACTGCTGCAAGAAGAAGATCTGGATGCAGGACGAGGACACAGTAGCATCATGGGAGAACTGGAGGCGTCCATGCGCTCATCCCTCCTGCAGGACTTTCAGGAAGAGACAAACAAGGTTCAGACACCTGCCGCTTTCCCAGACTCCTCAGCGGTGGTGGGTCGAGTCTTCCAGATGAAGGTGCCAAACAAGATGGAGGATGTTTACCTTGGTGACATCATCAAGGTGAGTTCAGTTCCTTCATTCTTTTTCAACTGTGCTTTCACCCCAAACTGCAGGGGCTGCAAGTATTGGTTTATACACCTGCCCTTCTGAAGATCCCTGGTTCAATTCCCATATGTTGGGGTCTCAGTTTGGTGTTAAAGGTCATGTGGTGTAAAACCTCTGCCAGATTGAAATGTGGACCTTTGGCTGAGGTGACTCCTGATGAAGAGAAAAAAATGAAATGTAAGCGCCACCTGCTGCGAGGTCCAGGCCAAAACTGAAACGAAATTTATAAAATGTAGACTTTTACCTGAACTTCTGAACTCTGAGTCAGATGTTCAGGAGAAAACTGAAACATTAGTATGTGAAGAACACCGACCGAATTGATTTGGCCTTTTGCTCCACAAGCTCAGTACTGACCTTCAAAAATGTTTGCAAAAAGGGGTAAAGAGGAGGAGAGAAAGTAGGAGGGGAGGAGGCAGGCAGGATGGAGGAAGGAGTAAATAAAACCTCAGGTGTTTTGGTTCCTTTCTGTCCAAACCTTCATCTCCGTGCTCTCTTACATCCTAATTACTCACATATGGGCTGCAACTGTGTGGAGTGAGTGTCGTATAACTCCCTACAACGATGGAGTCGGAGACACTGGAGACATCACATGCACGTTTTAGAGCTGTTGTGGTACTGATTAAACTCGTATCTTGAAGCCCCACTGTATTTGGTTTCACATTGACATTGACACAAACTGGCCACATGAGGCAGCAGAGGACCAGCAGCTCCTGTGTCCCTAAAGTCCACCGTGTGTGTGCGTGTGTGTTTGTCAGAATCGCTCCTTCTGATGAACAGTGACAGTAAAAGAAACCCCTCCCCCTCAGGAAAAACTCATTCCTCCTCTTCCTCTCCTTGCGGCCTCCTCTGTGTCTCCTCACCACTTTCCCTGTCCTCCACATTAATCTCGTCTCAGCCTTTAATTGAAGCAGCAGCTCTTTCTCCTCTCCATCGTTTCACGCTGTCGTCTCTTTTTAGCCTGTCCACAGTCATTTTCTCTCCTCTGTATTTTTCTTTTCATACACATTTTAATTTTTCAGAGCCATCAAAATAACACGCATTCAGCTGTCACTGTGTTCAACTCCTCTTTATGCCTCACATTAAATGTGGCTCCGCTCACCCCTCCCTCTGACCAAGGAATTCAGGCAGAGACAGTAAAACTCACAGCACGGTCACAAATTAGCAGGAGCTAACTATTCAACAAAAGACAAAGTAAAGTCTCACAAAGACAGAGGACACATTTAATTGTCTGTGTGTCTACTGTGTACAATGACTGGTAGGTCACATAAAATGAGCCTTAGCATCAGTTGGTGCTAACAAGATGTAGCCTCAAAAAAGCAAAAGGTAAACAAACATGAACAAGCTTCTTCAAGTTTCTTCAGAGCTGAAAAACACTTAACTCCTTAACTTTACTTTATTTACTCACAACCTAGTAAACAGATAGATCACTGCTGTGAACGAGCCACAGACTCATAAACACAGAATTCCTGTCAGTTAAGAGAATCACAGAAAGTCTACAGTCCTGTAAACAACAGCACGGTTTCTTCTTCTTCTCTGTATTTTCTTCACTGTTGACGTTTAGGCTCTAGACGAAATATTTACCAGTTGGAAATAGGCCCAGTAGGTGGCAGTAATGCAGGTAACAAGAGTCAGCTCTGCTGGTAAAGTACAAAATAAAAAATGCGAGGCTAAGGCTGTTAGCAACCTTAGCATGGCCTAGCCTCAACGAAGTCTCTTAAAAATCAAGGACTAGATGAAATGTGCGACTGTAATACAACATGTTGCCACTTGGCTTCGTGCCACCGCTAGCCTACTGAAAACGAAAATGCTAAATGTCTTAAAATGTTCCTACATCTGGTGGGCAAATAGTAGCCAGCCTAAATGTTTCCTTTATTTCTTGTGGAAAAGGATTTGACAGACTTCACAGGATTAGATTTACATCACACACAGAATACTCGGCACCACCTACAGGTCAGAAAAATACCTATGGGACAAAAACTGCAAAACTCAGCTTACAAAATGTAACCAATGAAGATTAGCCAGATGTTATCTTAAAGTTGAAAAGACAACACATGATGAACATGTTTGGCCAGAACAAACTTGTCCAGTCCAGATCGTGTTTCGAGGATTCGGCCAAAACTTGCAGCTACACAGAAGCAGAAACAAAGATAGTTTTCTTTTTCTTTTTCTTTCTCTTTCTCTTTCACTGTGGCTTCTTTTCTTTTATGCTTTTAAATAAAAGTCTCATTTTACCAAAACGTTGGCTCCAGGAGCCTCCGTCACCGTGGAGCTGTTCACTGCTGGCAGAGCAGCATTGGAAAACCACACACACACACACACACACACACAGCAGAACATATGAGTCACTCTCGCTGTTCGCCCATACACTGCCTTCAGTTTACCAGCAGCTGATTGGTTGTGGTCGTGTTGCTATGTAATTAAACGTACAGTGGGCGGAGCCGGTTGTTTTTTAATTCATATGTTCTAAATTACACACTCATTCACGGTGTGATGTTTCTATGGTCTGGTTAAAAAACACATAAAACACAGTGGAACAACTTTCCCATGATCCCTTTCTGTCAGGGATATTAGGGATTTCAGGGTTTGGGCTCACCTTTGACCTTTGACACTGAATGGCCCCACTGCTGCCAAGTGCCACTGAGGAGGAGTCGCAGCAGATGATACCTATTTATATGGACCATATAAATAATTGAAGCTAATTTGATCCTCAGTGAATTTATACCACGTTATACACAATCTAAGTTTAGAACTTCAAAGACATGAAATTGGAACAGAAATGTTAAATGTGGTTCAAGAAAATATTACAGAGTAATTCAGTGTCTTAAAAACGAACAAGAATTAGAGGATAAAGATAATTACATTGGAGCAACAGGAGTTTCTTAAGCCGGACAACATTTACAGTTAGAACATGTTGAATGACAATAATAAAGTCTGTGTTGTGTTGGTAGAACAAGAACAGAAGATTTTGTGAAAATAAAATAAAATAAATGTAAGAACGTTCAGCTTATTTAAGCAACGACACAAATGTTTTAGGGAAAAAAACAGTGTTGCTCCACGTCACTAATAAATAAATATAGGGAAACTGAACATTTAAGCAACAGAAAAGATATTATATAAAAAAAGAGAAAGTTTCAATTATTTGTTATTAATTATTTATTTATCTGTTTTACATAAACACTTTCAGTTTTTCCATTATTTAGAGCACTAAACAATTTAGATAAAAAAAATCAGACCAAAGTTATACTTGAGCAAAGACAAGTCTGAAACAAAACTTGATGCAGTCACAGCCAGTCGTCAGGCTGTAAACAGGGCTCGTTACTATGTAATTAAACCTACAGTGGGCGGGGCCTGCTGTACAGTGGGCGGAGTCTGGCTGTTTTTAATTCATATGTTCCAAATTACACACCCACACACACTTAATTACTGTGTGATGGTCTTAGGGTTCAGAGCAGCAAACAAACAACATGGTGGAACAACAATGAGTAGAATGTGCCACGTGCAGAATAAATAAAAGCAGCTCCAGTCACTGTTCTGTTAGACCACCACAGCAGCAGAACACGATGGCCCCTCATATGGTCTGTCTGGGTCATGGTATTAATGGGCAGTGGTGGTTTCAGGTTCTAGTCCACCACCCCCCACACTGCTCCCCAAAGGTGCTTAAAGCTGCCCACTGTTCACTTTGGTGATGGGTTAAAGCAGAGGTCAGAGGTCACAGTTGGGTTCACTCTCCTAATGGGCCCACCTTCTCCAAAATGATTAAGCCTTATTTTTGCTATTTTTAGAAAGTATTTAAAATAAATATCTCGGTCGTGGACAGTGCCGGGGCCTTTGGGTCGATAACAGCAGCCAGGCCTCAGGACCTGTTCAGGAGTGGGGGGGGGGGGGGCAATGCA
>NC_024317.1:14302115-14370729 GCF_000523025.1 Cynoglossus semilaevis
ATGACCGCGCAGCCGGTGTCCGCGCGTTGTGAGGGGTGGGGGGGGGGGGTGAAACTCACCCTGTGTGTGTGTGTGTGTGTGTGTGTGTTTTATATTTAGCCTCTGTGATTAAAATCTACTTATCATCACCTGCAGGTTTTATTGACACTCACTGGCAGTGATTGAAAGGTCAGAGGTCACGTGGAATTAAAGGCTAAGTTTGGATCTTTTTTCAGCTGTCACTACATGGCGTGCTGACACACAGCCACAGGTGACAGCGGCGAGGGCCGACGCCAAAGACGCCAGGAATATTTAAAAAATGTAAACACTGAGTTCAAACACTGACTGCCAGCTGGAAAACATCTGTTTCACAAAATATTCCACATTTTCTCTAAAAGTAGAATCTCCCACTGTGCGCACACACACACACACACACACACACACACACGTCCTCCTTTGTTGACGCTCCTTAATTTTTTTTCACTGCAACGTTCAGCATCGTGAGGGCGCCACTGAGACGACCGCTGTGAGCTCACCTTCTGGTCGTCCTTATCAAACACCACACACACACACACACACACACACTGTTACTATTCACATCTCAGAATGAGCGAGAACGATGGAGAGACATAGAGAGACAATAGTGAAAGTTTTATGGGTTTTACTGCAGGTAACATGGGCCTGTCTGCGCTCTACGTGTGTGTGTGTGTGTGTGTGTGTGTATTTTATAGCTACCACCTCATTCCACTATTGTACTTTATGGACAGTTTAAAAGGTGTGTGTGTGTGTGTGTGTGTGTGTGTGTGTGTGATTCGCCCACAGGGACGAATCAACAGCCTGGTTTCTTTCATTTCTGCTGCTGCTGTTGGGACTCACTGAAGAAACAGTTCCATTTCTATCAGTGGCTGAGTTCCACTCCCTTCACAGGAACCCTGAGTCAAAACAAGGACAGAAATAAAATATAAGGAAGCTGCAGGAGGAAAAGGAAGAGAGGGAGAGGGAATTAAGAGGGAGGGAGGCAGAAAAGGCAGAAGGAAAACGAGGAAGAAGAGAGGATGGTGTCATAGAAAAATAATAAATGAACCCAGGAGGTAGGAAGTGGAGAAGGGAAGGACGCAGAAAGAGGAGGGGAAAAGGAAAGGAAGAAGCAAAGGAAGGGCAAAGTGATGAATGAAGGAGGTGGAGGGTGAGATAGTAAGTCTGCAGCAGCTTCTTCCTCTCCTCTTATAAACATCTCTCCTTCTACTGTTTCCTCCTCTTCACATTTTCCACTGGAAACTCTCCACTCTGCCAGAGTCCCCCGTGCCCCCCCCCCCTTTCATCCCCCCTTCCCTGGTTTCACTGGTTTCCTCGTCTCCAACTTTTCCCCTTGACCACCACCACCACCACCACCAGGCCCATTTTACCCCGTTTACAGCCTCAGACCTCCACTCCTCTTCTCTCTTTCTCCTCCTGGAGAATATGAGTGTTATCAGAGGAGCTGTGCCATGTAACAATGGCCTCCTTTCTCCTCTTCTCTCTCCTCACTTCTCTCTTCACCTCCACAATGAGCTGCTTTCTTCCCCCTGAGGCTCTGCATGCCTCCTTCTCCTCATCATCATCATCTTTCTCCCCAACTCATTCTTGAATCCTGAAATTTTGAGGCAAAAGTCTAGAAGGGAATCATCCCTGCTAACCTTTAGCTAGTTCTGAGCTAACTCTAACTCACACTATGTTGTGTCCTTGGGTCCTTGTTCTCTATGGTTTACTTTAGGTTTTCAACCTTTGTTTTGCCTTTTGGCCTTTTTACTTTGGTCTAAGAAGTTTCTATTTTTACCCTTTTGCTAATGTCGGTCCTTCTTTAGCAGCATAATGGTCTTTGATGCTGCGTTTGTTCTTTCCAACCCTGGACTTTACAGTGTCTTTAACTCGTTGACCTTGCTCCTCCTGTTGAAGCTCCTGAGCAGAAATCAGCTGACTCCCTGCTCTTCCTCTCCACATAAATCTTCAGAACACAGCTTTCCTCTCTGGGTTTTTCTGGGCTCAGCTGTAGCTCTAACCTTGGCCCTGGCGGTTCCTCAGAACTCCAGGGATGAAGAACCTGAGCTCTGAAGAAGCAAGATAACCTTTAGGTCTCAAACATCTCCTCCTGTTGATGCCAGGAGGAGACCGGAAACATTTGACCTGACATTTCACACCATGTGAAATGTTTTTGTTTTTGACTCCATGAGGAGGTGGAAGGAACTGTGGGTTTGTTTTTCTTTTTTTGCCAATTAGTCTGGAAGCTTGACGTTATGAAACTGCTAAACAGGATCAGAAATATTCTGTTATAACAGTAGATGTTTTGATACTAATTAAAGGGACATTTTGAATCTTTTCTGTGAATCAGGATCATCAGAGTATTTTATTTATCTGTATTTATCACTAAATTTGGGCTAATTTCATTGTTTTTGCTCTGTTTTTAGCTCATTTTATTTGTGCTAAATTATTATATATATTATAAACATACACAGTGAAATAAGTGATTTAAAGTCCACCGAAATTAAATAACTCTAATTATGCATAGCTCTCTCTCTCTCTCTCTCTCTCTCTCTCTCTCTCTCTCATTCATATTCACACATAAATCCACACAGACGAGCAAATGTGACCTGTGCCGTTCGGCCTCTTCAAGTTAATTCTGCGGCTAATAAATCCTATGTGATAAATTATGCAGAGGGGACCCTCCCCAGACACATCATTAACACAGATACACACACACACACACACACACTTGCCAACAAACCACAGAGACAGACAAATAAACCCTTCCAGAAAACAAACATTTACAAAGTTCCTAATGAGGAAAAGGACACTCTCTGATGATGTCACCGGATGATGTCATGTCTCGAACAAAGGTTTCTAAATGCAGAACAGCAACGTGTCAACAATGATGTTAACTAAACTTACTTGAAAAAGAGTGAAACAAATACTAGCTTCGTGTAGCCTAGCCTTGATAAAAAAACATTTTTAAACTTGATTAAAATTACAAAAACTGCTCAAATGTCAGCCAAACGTTTTACCCAGGAAGGAGCTCAAGTATTGACCAGAATGTTAAGCCATACTGTAAATTAATGAAACGTCAGAAGAAAATACATTTTCTTTTTATTTCATTTAAAGTTTCACTGCATTTCTTTTTCTGTTCCCATACTCTTGTTTTATTTGTTTTATTAATACAGATGTGTTAATGTACATTATATATAAAATGTACATGTCCATATATATGTGTCTACCATATACAGTATATGGACTACTACCACATGTTTTTCAAACATCCCTGTACTTCCTGTTTCCTGTGTCTGCAGATCTCAGAGATGGGAAAAGACTCCCTTCCAGCCTGGCTTCACTGGGACTCCAGCACAAAGACCCTTCAGGGTCTTCCTCTGGATGAAGACAAAGGTGTCCACTACATCTCCGTCTCCATCTCCAACCACATCAAGTCCTCCTCGTCGACCGAGGTCTTCTCCATCGAGGTCCACCCCGAAGATTATATGGACGCAGACACGGCCCAGACATTGTCTTCCAATCAGACCTCATCTGAAAACGACAACTACAGCGACGTCCAACCGTTCATCTGCAGGAACGAGGAACCCGTGACACTGCTAACGGTGATCTTGGATGCAGATCTGACCAAGATGAGCTCCCAGCAGCGGGTGGAGCTACTGGAGAAGATGAGAAGGTTCTCAGAGGTGGGGCTTCAGCACATGAAGATCCTCCCTGTGGTCAACAACAGGCTCTTTGACATGTCAGCATTCATGGCCGGACCAGGAAATGCTAAGAAGGTGAGACACCTTAAAGCCACATATAAACTTAATGGAACCAGGAGCTGAAGTACTGGGGACCAGTTTGTAAAATTCAGTCTAACCTAAAGAACCTAGACGACTCTACAAGACAAGTTGCTGGTTTTCATAGCTATAAGTTAACAAATATTTTTGAGCTAATTAATCTTTTGATTGTTTGTGCTACTTTTAGCTAAATGCTAGCTGTGTTTGCCTTTCTTTATTTATATTTTTGATCTGTACTTAATTTGTCTTTTGCTAGATATAAATTACATTTTATTTTTGAACTATAACCAATTTATAAATTATTGTGCTGTTGATGATATCTGATTAGCATGTAGTTTCGGAAAAAGCTGTTTTATTTCCTCAGTTTTTGCCTTATATTTTTACTATTTTAATCCCATATTTGTCTTAATGTTTAACCTATTACTATTCTTACTTTTGAAGTAAGTGATTTATAAAGTGATTTATCTTCAAACTTACCTGCGGTTCTTTTAATGACCTCTACCTTTTTGTACCCTTTAAAAAAGAAAACCAAGTCCACCCATACTTGTTGTTATAGTTCATAGCAATCATGGATCTAATGCATCACTTACGGATAATTATCTGATGAGACATAAACCTAACGAATTGTTTCTCTTCAGGTGGTAGAAAACGGTGCTCTGCTGTCCTGGAAGCTTGGCTGCTCTTTGGACCAGACCTCGGTGCCAAATATCAAGAATGTTCAGAGTCCAGCAAAAGAAGGTACCATGTCAGCCAGCCTGGGCTACCCAGTGGTGGGCTGGCACATCGCCAACAAGAAACCCCACACGCCTAAGAGGGTGAGAAGGCAGTTGAACAACACTCCAACACCCGTTTTAGCAGTGCTGCCTCCAACAACAGCAGTGGAGCCCCCTGTCAGAATTGTTCCTACCTTGTCCTCACCATCCATTGCTGCACCCACTGAAAGCTCTGCTCCCCCTGCAAGAGGTCCTGTTCCACTTCCTGGAAAGCCTACGATCAGAGTCCGTGACCCGATTGCCCACACCCCAACATTAGGACCCCCTCAACCAACAAGGGTGATGGAGACCACTAGCACAATCCCTATCCAGCCAACAGTGACCAGACCTACCTATGTTGAGGCCACAGCTACACCATCCACACCTACCAGAAGACCTACCAAGAAACCCAAAAGACCCAAAACCACTCCTTTCCCAAGGGAGCCAAAGACTTCTACAGTGAAACCCTCAGCCCGTACCATTCCTCCTCTTGTCGTCATCCCTGATCCGTACAACCAGAAGCCAATCTTGAGTAACCCCTTGGACCAGGTTGATGCTCTGGTCGGAACCTACTTTGAGGTTAAGATCCCATCAGATACATTCTTTGATAAAGAAGATGGCTCGACCGAGAAGCTGCGTCTCACCCTGAGGCAGAACCACAACGAAGCAGTGGGAGAAGGCTCCTGGATTCAGTTTAACACCACCAGTCAACTTCTCTATGGCCTTCCTGATGTCCAACATGTAGGAAAACATGAGTATTTCATGTACGCCACTGACAAAGGTGGCCTTAACGCCATCGATGCCTTTGAGGTCCGGGTGAACCGCTGGCCCACAAATGACAAGACTCCAGTGACCTTCACGGCAAGATTTGATGGTGAACCACGGATGGTCACTCATGACATTCATAAGAAAATCCTCTTAGTGAAGAAGTTGGCTTATGCCCTTGGGGATCGCAACAGCAGCACAGTAAGTCTCCGGAATATCAGCAAAGGGTCCATCGTGGTTGAGTGGACTAACACCAGCCTCCCACAGCATCCATGTCCAAAGGAGCAGATTGCGATCATGAGCAGAACATTAGGCAATGCTGATGGAAGGCCCTCACAGACCTTCAGATATGCATTAGAGCCTGAATTTAGACCACTGGACGTAAAGGTCAAGGGAAGGGCAAGCTGCAGGATGTATTCGTTTATCCCACCAGGAGAGGTTGACCTACCAGAACCTCCTGCTGTCACCCCCGGACTTGGAACGAGTAGGCACAGCACAGATGACGTGTATCTCCACACAGTCATTCCTGCAGTTGTGGTTGCCGCCATCTTGTTGATTGCAGGTATCATAGCAATGGTCTGCTACAGGAAAAAGCGAAAGGGCAAACTGACTATTGAAGACCAGGCAACCTTCATCAAGAAAGGTGTGCCGATTATCTTTGCAGACGAACTAGATGACTCAAAGCCGCCTCCCTCTTCTAGTATGCCCTTGATTCTCCAGGAGGAGAAGCCCCCGCTCCCGCCACCTGAGTACCCCAACATGGCCACACCAGAGACCACTCCCCTCAACCAGGAACTACTGGGGGAGTACACGGCTCTGCGGGACGAGGACCCCAATGCTCCTCCCTATCAGCCACCACCTCCATTTGCTGCTCCCATGGAGGGCAAGGGCTCTCGCCCCAAGAACATGACCCCCTACAGATCACCACCACCCTATGTGCCCCCCTAAGACTTACCCAAGCCTCTCCTGAGAGAGGGGAGGATGGAGCGGATGCCTGACGGCTTCCATTCTGGTAACTGACTGGACATTTACAGGAAGTGACGACAAAGAGGTGCTAAAGTACAACTACAGCTACAAAAGTGGGAGGGAGGGGTTGGTCTGGGAGGGTCAGTGATGGAAATGGGCGGTGGGGGGGTTAAAGTGGACACTTGGTGTCATGGTTTCAGACAACTGGGTGGGACTACTTTTTTACGTGGTAGCCCAGCTGCTACAGTGGCCTAAGACAAACAAATTCTCGTCAGCACTGGCTTTCGGGGTCGACCACTTGGTCCGAAGCAACAATTCAAGAGATGTGGTCTCTCTTCCCAGCAGCATTTCACTTTTTGGATTTGGAAACCGGCTTTAATTTTAACTAATTTCTCTTCATTTTTTGGACTGAACCATTTGCCAAATAACTCCTGTTTTTTTAAGGAGGTTCTCTGAAAAGACACGTTTACCAGGAAGTTGGATCGGATCTGCAGATGGTGTGTTCACATGTATGAATGAGTGGGTGTGGTTTATCCAGATTCAGTATGTTTGCCTTTTAACACTATTATCCTTCGCTAGCAAAGATGAGAGTAAAAAGTAGCCTAAAAAGATTTAGAGTTAATTAATATTTGGTTTGTTTCACTTTATTTTCTCTATCTTTATTATTTACTGTATTTCACAAAGACGTCCAGATGGATTGTCCTATATTTTGTTTGGTGGTGGAAGAAAGGGATGGCGTAACCTTGTTAAACCTACTGGTGCTTTTTAATTTCCTGGTTTTCATTTATTTGGTACTTTCCAAAACTCAACTGCTGTCGAGGACATTTCAAATTAGATTGTTTGTATAAATAGAAAAAGGAGAAATATTTAACTTTTGATTTTTTCTGTTAAGACACGGACACAATCCCAGTTGGTTCCTTCAAATCTCTGTTTCCTTTTAAGTGACGCGTCCTGATGACTTAAATGCTTGTGACACTGTCGCCAAATTAATGAAGAATGTTACACCAATTTTAGTTTATACAAACAATTCATGCATCAATCCGTCCTCCTTCACACGGTGCTAACAAGAAAACTACAGCCAGCGTTTAGTTGCTAAATATTTATTTAACTTAGGTTTTGTAAAAATCACTGCTTCCTATCCATAAGAAACTTGTGGTTTCTGCTAACAACCCCCCTAACATGTTCATGATTGATTTACTTATGCAGTCTTTCTGACATTACAGTGTAGCATCAACAGTCCAGTAAGGGGCAGTAGTGTATTTTCTGGCTTTGTAACGACTACGACATGAGGCTAAAGCTAGCTGACAGGAAAATAAAGCAGTTTATATTCAGACAATATTTCTCAACACCACTTTTAATTTGTCTTGGCCTAAATTTGGTGACAGTGTTGCTCGTTGATCTAATCAAATATTTTTTTGATTTCACATAAAAAGTGTTACATCATCAACATATACAGGGAAAAAAAGTCCTGAGGTTAATTTTCTTCAGTGAGATATTTATTTTTGTAACATTTTCAGGCTGTTCTCTTCTCACAGACTGAGGGAAATTTTGATGTTGTTTTTAAATCATTTTAAAGGTAAAGACGAAAAGTACCATGAAATTTGTAGTAATTGGACCTCAAACATAACCATTTCATTTTTCTTTAACAATAATCCGTATTTAATTATTAAAAGTCACATTTAATGATTAGTCTTCAGTGATTTGTAAAATCGTAGGCTAGAAATTTACAGATTTTGATTCAATGATATAAACTTATCCTTTTGTCCTGGGTCACAAGTGTCACACGTTTTTATTTGATTGTATTTTATTTGACCTGGTTTGTGTTGTTGCATATGGAAACGTATCTGCACAGAGACTGAAAGACTGGTCTCTTCACCTTTTACACCTTTTATTTGACGCTTTTATCGAACCACCAGTTTCTACTCAGAGTGACCCTTTGCAATAACGATGATGACGTATGAACTTCTCTTGTCATGTTGTTGTTTGTTTTTTTGGAGGATGCCAAGGCTTTTTTTTTTGCTTATCGAGTGTTGCATTGTCATAATAAAACCCACTGGTACGAATTAAATAAACGCGCATCTACTTATTCCTGCTCACAAACCAACCATGTTTTAACAGTCGTACGTGACCTTAAGATAACAGATACAACGGCTGCTGTGATTATTAACAATAGTTGACCAGGGCTTAATCTGTAGGCATGAAAATGGTTTTAACTCTGTTATTTTGTTATAGCAAAACAAAATAAAAAACTTTGGATGAAGTAGCCAGAGTCCATTGAGAAAATCAGTGATTTAAGCTCACATGGAAACTGCTCCTTCTTCTCTGTGGGGTCTTGTGTGTCTTCACTGCTTGAAATATTTTGATCTGATTTACTTCGTTGACACAAAGAGACCACAGCAGTCTAGCAGCAGTCTAGCAGCAGTCTCCTGTGAGCTAAAATCACAGATTTTTTTTTCATGGATTCTGGTCTGTGAGCTGCCGTTTTATGAACGTCACTGTGTCTAACGGTGAGATGAAGCCGATGATTTTCTGGCTCCAGTATCTTCAGCCTAGTGCTGTGAATCATTTCACTACATTGTTACGCTCTCCTCTGCAGGATATTTTATCGTGAAGCACACATGATGGTCCAGAATCTGATCTCTGTTTTTTATGGCAGCACAGCAGCTGATTTTTATTTTGGGAGTATTTTGGTGGAAGCGCCGACATTCATTCAACCTGCACTTGGTGTCAGAGGAATCGTTTCTGAGGAAACAAAGAAATCTAAAATGACTGCAGCGAAGGAGTCATTAGAGGGGCCTGTTTTCAAATATTCACTCATCAACTGCGGGAGCACAGAGACACTTTCCTCCAACTGAGATGTTTCTTCAAGAGGTTTTACTGCAATAAAACCTCAGACAATCTCAGACCCAAGAGCTGCAGGGAAAAAGCCATCTGCAGAAAACGATGTTCACAAACTGAACAGCTGAGGCTCAGATGTTCACTGACGTGTCAGTGGGAGTATATATACAGTATATATGTACATATATATATAGCCGTCCCTTGCTGTATCTCAGTACATTTTAATATTTTAAATGTATTGCAGATTTTTCACTCTATCGTGGTTTTTTGCAGAATATAACACTTTATATATTATAAATGTAGGCATTTTCTAACCTAAGTAGAAAAAAACAGTAAAAATAAATTAAATAAGTTAATTGCAAGAAATAACCTGTACGTATGGGTAAATGAGATTTGTGAACATTTCGTTTTTTTATACATATATACAGTACATACTGTATATGTATACATATATAAAGATATATGTATACATATTAGTCACACTTAAATACAAAGTCCCAATTTTAAGAACAGATCTAAAAGCCAAAAAAACTCAGAACATAGTTTCAGTAGAAATTACTATACTCGTCAATTTCTATTATAATTAACTCAACTAAACGTTAGCTGCCCTTAGTGTTAAACATAGCTGCAGTACCAGCTTACACCCTGTGGTGTCTACATGAAGACGTTTCAGTTGCCTGCCATCGTGTCTGGCTTTGTCTCGTCGGTGTTGGCCCTGTTTAAGGAGCACGAGCAGCGCTGGGACTGAGCTTCTATAAACATTAGTAAAAGGCATCAGGAGGTCGGTTAGCTCTGCTCGCGTCACCGCACATCACATTTGTTCTTCTGCTGCTGCTGCTGCTGCTGCTGCTGCTGCTGCTGCTGCTGCCGCCACATCAACATCAACACATTGAGTGGAATAAAGATGAGACTGAGAGGCAGTGTGGAAGAGAAGGAGCAGATCTTAGAGCCACACAGCTGATAGAACTGCATCAGAACCCACAGAGCCTTCACCGAGTCAGACCACGGCAGAAGTCTGTGGCTCTCAGTGAGTGACAGTCTGTTGACTGATGGAAGAGGAAAATCCAGAGAACCACAGGTGCTTTTTACTCCCTGGCTAACATTTAGTTATATTTTACCTGAGGTTAAACAAACATTATGAGTTTAAAAAGCTAATGAAGCTATTCATGGTTAGCATTACCAGCTAATGAAGCAAAACTGTTGATGATTTAGCGTTCCTTTAGAACTCACTGCTCCTGGTCCTAGCTTAGCTAACAGAGCTGCATCGGTGTGGTAAATAAAATACTTTATTCTCTCTTCCCTCCTACATCCTCAGTATCATGAAGTTTATTTAATTTGAGTAAAATATAGAGAGTCAAGTCAAACATTGTGAGAGTTTCAGCTACCTACCCAACGTTAGTTAGAAACATTAATAAAAGGTGGTTTCCTTCTTTTATTTGTACTATAACGTATAAATGTCTTTGCTATACATCAGACAATTTTATTTTTACTCTTCATGACATCACTTCCTCTGAATGAAATGACTTCCTGTTGTTGTTTTTCCTGTTTGTTGGACCTGTGAAGCAGCTCTGATTGTCAACGGTAAAAATGTAAGTTTGGAATTGGATTTCACTCACATTTACAATCATTTATGAAAAGGTTGTATGTGAAAAAAAAACAGACAAACAAATAATTTGTGTTTATCAAAACACTGCACCTGCTGACTGCAACAACTAAGCCGCTAGCATGCTAATTATCACACACAAGTGATACGATAACAGCATTTCGAGGCAAAATAAACAAATAACGTTATTAACAAATTCTATTTTGACTGACTGGGGCAGTGGTGGCTTAGTGGTTAAGTGGACTTGGGTCCAGAAGTCTTCAGGTTCTAGTCCACCAGCTGCCAAGTCACCACTGAGGTGCTCTAAACATGGCCCCGTCCCCCCACACTGCTCCCCTGGTCCTTAAAGCTGCCCACTGTTCACTTTGGTGATGGGTTAAAGCAGAGGTCAGAGGTCACAGTTGGTTGTGTTTGGTTGCAGTGGTGAGCTGTGTCACAACGACAAGGAGTTCACTTTCCTTCCATTCGTTTATCTGGCTGACCTTGAGTCATGTTTGCTGACATTTAGCTTCTTCTAGGACAAATGGATACTAAATATTTTTTTATCCAGTCTAGAAATCTTCTTTTCCCCTGAACTTTAAACTGTTGATGACACACTGTTATTGTTGTTCTGTAGATCATTTATGTTGAAGGTGCTTTTAAGTATTTTGTTATCTTATGTTCTTTTTCTATTTCTTTATGGTTTCTTCATGAGGTTTCACCCTGGGTTTTCATTGTTTTTATGTAGCATTTGTAGACAAATATAAATATATGATTGTGTTATCTGAATATATAAATATATGAATAAGTGGGAGCAGGTTTGGAGCTGTAGCGGTTAAAGAAAAGAACACCTGCTCTGGACCAATCAGAAGAGAGGAGAGGAGAGAGCTCCTGAAGGAGAGACTCAGGAGAGAGGAGAGAGGGTTGGGGGGTTTATTTGAGGTGGTGTTGTGACTGAGCTCAGAGACAGAGATAAGAGGATGAATCTCCAGAGGAGGAAACTTAATTAAAGATTTTTTTTTTAAAAAGAGTGTTGTTGAACTGAGAGGAGTGAGGAAAGAAGGAGTGAGGAGGTGTGGGCAGGATGCCCAGAAAGAAGGAGACAAAGCTCGTGTTCCAGAGGGAGCAGAAAATATAAATGAATATAAATAAATCATTTAATTCAATGAAATAAAATCGTTGGTGTTTAGGTAGAAAGACCAAAGGAGCTTCTGGCCCACTGCTGCCTCCTGTGGTCAGTTTATGTCACTGAGGTTATTGAAAAAATATTTCCAGCTAGAAAGTCAAAATATAACCCAGTTTACCTTAGCGGTGGATCAACAACAGTCGTGTTCCAATGGGATCAAATCAATGTTTTTCTGTTTGGAACCAATGGAATCATTTTGTTTTGTCTCTTAAAACCACTACAAATACACTTCACTTGATTAACTACCATTATTGCCTCAAAGTCTATAGAAAAAAAATCAGAACTGACAGCAGGGGGGCAGCGTTGCGTCAGCCGCTCATGTGTACCTGTTAGCTAAAATCACTGATGTCACTGACTTTGGTGCGGCAGAGTGAGTGTTTTTTTTTGTTTTTTTTGATTATCAGTCATGTGTACCTGTTAGCTAAAATCACTAAAATCATTTGATGCTGAAAATGTCCTGATGATGAGATAAAATCATCAACAAATATTCACATATTTTTGCTTGAATTGAATTAAAATGACCCACTTTTTTGCTAAAGGTGCAGTGCAAACTTTTAGCTTGTTTTGATTAATATCAAGTACGTTTGGGGTAAAAACACATGTGCGAACATTTTCTTAAAATATCTATTTTAACTATATGTTGTCTGTCTAACAACTGATTCTTAGACAATAGGAAACTAAGATTCCTGACCTCTTGGCCCTGTGTGTTTACAGGAATTTCCTCCTGAAGTATCAGGTTAAGAAGTATTTGAGTATAAATGTATAGTCAGAGTGTGAGCTGTTGTTGACTCAGTGATTCACCCAGGACTGTGGTGACATTTACACTGTCAAAATGGGTTTGGAAGAAATGTTGAACTGGCTGATGATTTATGAGCCACTCGTAAATAAATTCTGAGTCAAAGTATCCCGCTGCTGCTGCTGATGCTGCTGATGCAACTGCTGCTGCTGCTGCTGCTAAAGGAACTGCTGCTGCTGCTGCTAAATGTTATTGCTTACTTTGCTGCTGCTGATGTTATTGATAAAGCTGCTGTGATGCACTGCTATTGCTAATGCTACTGCTGTTGCCAAAGCTGCTGCTGATATTGTCACACTTGCTGATGCCCTTGTGAAATTTTGCTGTTGCTCAGGCTGCTGATGATGCTGCTGCTGCTGCTCGGCTCATTATTTACTGCAAACGTCTCCATTAAAAACGTCTTTGCAGCTGTCACAACACAACACACACACACAGACACACACACACACAGTCCTGATGAAACTTTCTGGGTTTATTTCTCATCTCACATTTTGTGTTGCGTTATTCTGCTGAATTTGGGCTGAGGCCCAAACTTTCTTGTCAAACTGTAGCTCTTCTTCATCAAACATCAGTGACTTTAGCTCCCAGACCAAAGTCCATAGAGAAAATCAGTGGTTTGAACTCACAAACACACAGTTGATGATCCACTCCATCATCAAGTTCAAACATGTTATTCTGTGACATCGCTGTTTGAATTCCTTTGTCTAGATTTACCTTAGTGACTCCAGTTGACCACAAGAGGCAGCAGTGGGGTGGAGGAGAGGCGTTTTTTATCACCACCAGTTTTCTTTTTAAACCTTGTTTATTTATTTTTTTATTGGAACAAAGCATCCATTCGCTGAACTGCCTTTTTTACACTGAGTAGCAGCAGCAACAACAGCAGCAGGACCCGCGTGTGTTCCTGCTGAACTCTATTATCATGCTAATAGTAAAATTAGAATGCATTTGTATTAGTTTTGTATCTGCTCTCCCCGGCTCCCTGATCTGTTCTGTATGAATATGAAAATCCACTGATCCACATGGAAACCAGTGTCACAGCTAAAGTGATTATTCTGGTCTGTAAGCAGTAATAAAACCCACCACCGACTGAGATCACAGCACTGATTTACATACTGTTTACATTCTCAATGTCACAAACAGGTTAGAGCAGAACCAGAGGCACCACAGGCCTCAGTGAGCCCACAACAATGTTCTTCTGAGGAGTGTGTGTGTGTGTGTGCAGAAGGTGCTGCTCCAGAGGCCTTCATCCATTTTGTTCTTCATTAGTTTAATAAGGCCTGGGACTTGAACGTTTCATGGAAATAAAGCCGCAGCCAGGGCTAACTTCAATAAATGTCTAAAAAAGGTAGCATAATGTTGGCTACAGGAGCTCATCGTAGACCAGATGACAGTGTTCAAATCCAAAAGAGTTTTCACATGATACCTCAGTGACACAAAGTGGCCACAGGAGGCAGCAGAGGGCAAAGGCTCCTGGTTTTCTCTACGGACTTATGTTAGGTGGAGTGTTCTAAACATACACTCTGTCACTCTGCTCTCTGCAGCAGGGCTATAGAGTTATAAAGTTTTTGCACTCTGAAAAGTTCTGACACAGATCATACCCCAGTTTTTTTGGTCCAGTCGTGGTCAAGGAGAACCCAGGAACATACAGTTCCTTCACTGTATATGATTTTCATCTTCCTTATTTTTCCCATGTTATTTTAAAACAACAGCTCAAATTTTACCTTCCCAAATTAAAGAATTACTCACAGTGACACAATCTGACCACAGGGGGCAGCAGTGGGCTAGAAGGCAGTTAGGTCAAGTGTTCTGTATATTATACCGTTTGTTTTTCACTAGCACTAGAATGTGCTAACATCTTCAACCTCGGCTCCAAAGCCCTGGTGTCAGAGTTAAGACTCATTAGTAACTGAGCTAAGATGGTTTACTAGGACTGACACTGGCATTTCGACGTGTCAACCCTCTCTCACTTTCTGTCGGTGTCACTCCCCCTTCGCCGTGAGTGGTCACATGAGAAAACAGATGAAGCGAATGAAATCAATCATTCATCATCACATCTGTTGTTGATTCGGAGAAAACATTTTCATCGTCAGCGCTGTGGAGAAAATTTACTGCCGATGGAACCGCAGCAGCTGTACGCACTCACACACCTCTTTAATTAGCAATGGCTTTGCTAACTAAGCTAATTCTCTGCTCAAGGTTCGTCATCACTTGGCTTCTTTTATTTATCTATATTTCTGTGTTTTTCTCCACTCTTGAGCAAAAGTGACGGTTTTCGTTTATGTTTGGCAACAATTTGTTTTATATTATTTATTTTAGATATTTTATCCTGATGTTTGATTCGTCTGAATTTAAATGGCAACTCTCTGTCCTTTGGCTAAACATTGCCTGTCACTTAAGCTAACATCTAGATGACTTTGTTGATCTGGGCTCCTCTTAAGTTATCCCTTAATTTACCTTTCACTTTCAGTTTGCTATCACCAAATTGTTTTCTATCATAAGTAAACTTTTAGCTTCAAGTGTTAGCCACATTTGTCTTCTAACTTTGTAGTCTTTGTAGTCTTTGTAGTCTTTGCACACATTTAATAATGTATTTATTTTTCTATTTTTTCTTTTAGCCTTTTCTCTGCGTTTTGTCTTCATTCATTGTTCATCTTGCCTCGTTAGTTTCATCCACATCGTATCAAATGAGTATGAAAAACCAAATGAATATTAGCCACTGTGGTCTCAGGTTACTGCCCAGGAATACTCACAGCAGTATTTCCTGCTGGGTTGATTTGTCGTCTGCATCTGTTTCACAGCACACAGGGATTTTTTTTCTTCAGTGTGTGATGAAGATACAACACTGAGCAGCAGCAGCAGCAGCAGCAGCAGCAGCAGCAGCAGCAGCAGCAGCAGCAGTGAATAAATCTCTGCTTCATGAAAATCAAATTTCACACTGGTGTGAATAAAAACATTGAGGCTGATGTTCTATTATCACTGTTACCGTCAGATACGGAGCTTCATCAACAACATCACCATCATCTGTGTCTGTGTCTGTGTGTGTGTGTGTGTGTGTGTGGGTGTGTGTGATAAAGCTGCGATTCATCAATAAGCCATTTTTCCAGCGTCTCCATCCCGCCCCGTTCTTTGCAGCGGGGATCCATGATATTGAGTCGGTTCCTGCTTGAAGCTGGACAGTTCTGACACTGATCGGTACCACACTGAGATACAGTCTCTGTGGCCCAATAGAGTTCAAGGAGAGCCCAGGAACATCTAGTTCCTTCATCTCTGCTGGGCCACTCTGGTATCTTTACCAAATCTCAGTCTCTAAATGATTGAACTGGACCACAGTTGTGATCCCTGACCATCAGCTCAGTGGAACCGACCAAAGTACAGGGTTCTGCTGTGTGGAAGAGTTTTGAGAAAAGTTTTAAAAACAACTTGGAGGTTTGTGTTTGTGTTTGTGGATGTAGTGCACCTGTGTATACTCTCTGTCTGTGTGTGTGTGTGTGTGTTTATAAATGGTGTACTGTACGAGTGTGTGTCTGTGTTAATATGTTGTGTGTATGGATGTACTGTGTTTGTACTGTGTTTGCATGGTATGTGTAGGTACAGTATGAAGTGTTGTATGTACAGTGAATATTTGTTTGTACTCATGCTGTTATTTTAATATCCATTTTATTTCCAAAGCATTACTGCCACCTACTGGGCTGTAGTGTGTGCATCAGCGTTAGGGTGATACTGTAGCCTGGGTTGTTAGTGGCTATAGCCCAAAGAAGGACATGTACACTGTATATGACTATATAAATATAAATATATAGTAGCGTGTATTCTCTGTATTCTCTGTGTACTTGGACCACGGACCAGTGTCTGCGTGACTCAGACTTTAGGTCGCTGTGATCGCTGAGCTTCTGAAGATAATCGTGTTATCAGTCGACGGTGACCCTGCAGGACGGATCGTACGTGTTCTGTTTGCGGAGTTAATGCCAGTGATGTGTGTGTGTGTGTGTGTGTGTGTGTGTGTGTGTGTGTGTCCTGATAGAGATTCTTCACAACTGATGTCGTCTGCGGCTGAACTGGAGGAGAGGTTTGAGGGCAGGGCAGATTGACTCTTTCTGCTCTGACAACAAGTGACTGATATTTATTATTGTAGATTCCTATTTTCATCAGGAAAACACACTCTTCCACAGCCAGCTGCTGGTCCACTGCTGCCTCCTGTGGCCAGTCTGTGTCACTGAGGTAAATCTGAGCAGAGGTTTAGGAGGAGGATGGACGGGGCAGTGGTGGCTTGGTGCTTGAGGAAGTGGACTTGTGTCTGGAAGGTTTCAGGTTTGAGTCCACCACCGTCCCCCCACACACTGCTCCCCTGGTCCTTAAAGCTGCCCACTGTTCACTTTGGTGATGGGTTAACAGCAGAGGTCAGAGGTCACAGTTGGTCGTGTGCAGTGGTGAGCTGTGAGTTCACTTTCCTTCCTTTCCTTTTGTTTTTTGTGGCGTTTCACTGTTTAAAGTTATTTGATGTCATGAAAGCCTGGCATCAGCCCCTCACTCACCCCTGTGATGGTCTCCATCAGGTGCCATCACAGCACTGAACAGTGGGCAGGTCCTGTTCCAACTCTTGTTTGGTAATAAAACTCCACATGTCTGACCTGATGGGACATTACTGCCCCCTCTGGTCCACTCCAGCATCTGTAATGACCAGCGTTGGCTGTTCACAGCTCACTGCCTGGAAATGTTTGATGTTCCTGCTGCTGTTCTTCGTCCTGCTCACACACTGATCCACAGCTTCATTAAACACACTGTGGTTTTTATGAAGCTGCAGAGAAACATAACAGCGTTTGATTACCCCGTACTGTAAACCAATTCAAATCATGCTAACTCTGATTAGCATGTCCATTTATAGTCATGGTCACTGTGTGTGTGTGTGTGTGTGTGTGTGTGAACATGTTAATGTAAATTATAACAGAAGCTTTAAAGCAGCGTGAACCTTTATTTTGGTTTCATTTAAACTTTTCATTTTTTCTTTTAGTGAAATCTTGTCCTTACCTTTCTGTGACAAAACCCTTTTCTAAAAGACATTTTCCCACACCTGTCTCAGTGTGCTGTCCACCATCTCCTGTCTTCACATGACTGGCCGTAAACCTTTTCTGCTTCAACTCATTTTGTGTTGCACTGTGGTTTTTATCACGAGCCTCAGCCCCGAGGCCTTGACCTGTGACCCGTGACATTATTTCCACGGCGTTCCGGCGCATTCCTGTCCCTGGCTGACTCACCTTTTCCCTCGTCCAAATTCTATTTCCTGTTTTTGTTTCCAGGTCACTCGTCTCATTTGTCTCACGGGTCAGGAGTCTGTGAAAATAAGGGAAGAACTGGGTGGGTTATGTGTGTGTGTGTGTGTGTTTGGTTTTTGTGATGTTATTTAAGTTAAGTGTAAACTCCTGCTGTGATGGTGTTTGATGAGCCGTCACGTAAACATCGTCTACAAACAGGAAAATGCTAATGATTAGCATAATAATAACCAGGGCAGAATGTGCAAAAATCTGACAAATATTTTGTAAATATTGGCAACATTGGCATTACAATTATTAGACAACAACAGTACTGTACTGGTTACGTACAAATTAGCTTAACCAGTCACAGGTTAGCCATAGCGGGTCAGCAGCTCTTTGAAAGTTTTCTCATCCTTCTCTTGTTTCCTGCTCGTTGATCTGAGCTGAGAGTCGACGAGGCTCAGCTGCTGCGGACACCTGAGCTGCAGACACGTTTTCACCTCCTGCTGATTTATTCCTGTATTTTCTGACGGGCGGTTGTATTTCAGATGGATTATACACAGTGAAATGATTGTACTTTAAAAGTCAGTCACAGAAAATGATTAAACCAAGAAAAAGATTGAGTTTCAACACGTCATTAAAATTTATAGGGAAATAAAAAAGGGACAAAGCTGCAGAGACGGACCTTAGAAGAGATCCTGCCCACAGAGTGAAGGTCAAAGGGTCAGCGGCCCAGGTGTCACAGGGCCACGTCATTAACGCCAGAAATTCATTAACATGTAAATGTGCCCCAGTATGACTTCAACCACCCCGTCCTCCTCTCAGGGGAGGGAATCAAACACCAGAAGAAAACGTGACTGGGCTGACTCTCCATCGAGAAAATTGCGAAATTTAGAAGCTGCTGGTCCACCGCTGCCTCCTGTGGTCAGTTTGTGTAACTCAATTAAATTTGAAATAAGGAATTCTTGACACATTTGAACATAGTGTTGAGGGTAGCTGTGGATGAACCACTGTTTTATCCCGTTATCCCTGCAGTATTTCATGAGCCAATTTTTTTTTTTGTAAAACTATCTGGTTTATTTGCCATTATCAATTTATTCTGAAATTTAGAAAAACGTTTGGGTAAATATTATCACTGCTTTTGCAATTTGTTGGCTTCTTTAAAATCTTGTAGCTAAATCAGCCAAGATGGTTTATGATTTCTTCAGCAGATATCACACTTTGTCTGTCTTTAGTAACAGCGTTACTAAAATGCTGGACTAACAAAAGGTACTTTTGTCTAACTCCACACACGTTCTTTAGTTCCTCAGCTGATTTCGGACTCTGCCCAGAACTTTGAGGAACTGCTACAGTTTAGCAACCGACTCAAATCACTGCTCAAATATCAGCTGTTTTACTTGGATAAACAACGAGACTCAGATAAAAGAGAAAAACTGTGAAATGTCCTCCCACAGGGAGCGGTCTGCAGAGAGACGGGAACGTACAAAAGATCAACACGACATCTTAATTTCCCCTGTGTGTTTCCTGTGTCTCCTCTCTGGCCGACTCCTGCTCCATCTCCATCCTGTCGTCATCGTATCCCTGCCTCCCTCCCTGGTGTGTTGAGCCCTGGCTCAGTGTATTTAATATAAATCCACACTCTGGATCCTAACACTGTGTGTGGATTTATTTGACTCTCTAAATGTCAGCGTGAGTCTGGCTGCTGCTCCTCTTTACATCAGCTCAAATACCACTCACACAAATTTGCCCCGTGTGTTTGCTGCATCTGCCTGAAACATCGTCAACACCTCCACCACAGCCTGGTGACACCTGGACAAATAGAAAAGACCTTTAACCTCAATGCAGAGGTGCATTTTCACAGTCACTGCCCTCTAGAGTCAGAATGAACGGTGCACCTGCGCCTGAGGCTCTCACTGAGGCTAACTATATTCATAGGAAAGTTTGAAGGCAGTCCTGCTGTGAGACAGCCGGTTTGAATAGACCTGTGGGTTTTCTAATCCACTCACAAAATCAGTGATTCAAGAGCTGCTGCTTCACTGCTGCCTCATGTGGTCAGTGTGTATCATTGAGGTGAATCTAGCTATAGCTATTAGTTTGACTAAAGTAACGTGACATATAAAATATTTTACTTTTCTTATTAAGAAAGTTTTTTTTTTTTCAATAATATGATATCTATTTCTTTTTATTTAAAAGTTTTGGACTTAAAGTTTCCAACCACTCCTCCTGTAGTGAAGTCCATGCACAAAAATGGTGATTTAAGCTCAACTGGACTAAGTTAACGTGTAATCTTTTAGTCTTTGGTCTACACAAAGTGACCACAGGAGGCAGCAGTGATCCAAAGGCTAGACATTTTCTCAATGCATCTGTGTTTTTACTTTTAGCAGACGCTTTTATCCAAAGCGACTTACAGAGGACGATCAACCTTATCAAGTATGTGGTTCCTCTGGGAATCAAACCCAGGAGGCAAGCGTGCTAACCGCTACACTATGGAACCACTACCTACAGTATATTGTATTGAATGGAGAGCGGTCAAAAGTGTCTTTGACGAAGGAGCCTCAGGTTGAGTCAGTATGTCCTGGTCCAGTCTGGACAGAGTTTGTCTCCTGCAGGGTGAACAACAAACCGTTTTCAACTCTGTAGAGATTTTTCCACCCACTTGAATCTATCGCTAATTAACAGTCGGATTCATTTACTGTGCAGTTAAAGAGACTTCTATTTGATGTTTCTTCTGTCAAAGTTCCTCCACCACAAACAGAGGTAATCAGCAGCAGAAGAAAAAAATATAAATACATAATAATAATATTTAACATTATTACTGTTATTATTATAACAATTAATAATAGTTATTATCATATCTACTCTTATAATAACATCATTACTATAGGTACAATTATTAAATGTATGAATTAGTATCACAGCATATACCTTTACTTTAATATAATCAGACCTCAGGCTGTGCGATCCTCTCTTCATCAGACACACATGAAAAACCTGGAGTAAAGAAACATGAGGTGATGTCTTCAGACCTGGCTTGGGTCCTGCATCTCTTCAGCGAACACGTCAGCTGACGTGTTCTCTGAAGACCACAGTGAGGTGAGATCATGTGAAACACAGCTAGTCCTGCTCTGATGCTTCACCTTAAAGACCTAATCTGCTCAGAGGTGATCTTCACTCTGGGGTTTTCTTAAGTCTTCTGTTCTAATCACTTCTACGACCGTGACCTGGAAAAATGAGCAGAACAGAAAATGAGGCAAATCCTCCAAGAAGGACCTCACAGATGGGTTTTAAGGAGGTCAGGGTTCAGACAGGAGCTCTGGAGTCAGGAGGCACCGATTGTGTCTGCAGGTGCCCTGTTTGATCGGTTTTAAAGTTTACAGGTGGAAAAAAACATGGTGAAAATAAAAGATGATAATATAGAATTATAATAACGTTTGAATCTGAAAACTAACAGAAACTTACAGTTCATTTTACTCGAGTTGATTTCAGCTGATCCGAAACCTGCAGCAGTGGCTGTGGCTGCGTGAGCATGCTAACACACCAGGGAAAGGTCAGCGCCTGCAGACAGGAATCGAACGCCAACGTCCTGCAAGTTTGTCTCCAGCTGCTGCTTTGTGTCAGAGATTGAGCCAGAGTTTTTAAGTGCTGAGAGAGTTCAGTGTAAAGGTCACACAACAGTTCTGTCAGAGAGGAAGTGTGTGTGTGTGTGTGTGTGTGTGTGTGTGTGTTTACCACTCCTATGTTCCAGAGACTGTAAGGTCATTTTAGCATCATTGTTTCGCTGTTGTTAGCTATTAGTGGCTATTAGCTTAATGTCTGCTTCTGTTGATACTGTGGTTTAGGTTTTGGCTAACTGACCACCACCTTACTGGTGGGTCACAGTGTGACCTTTGACTCAGCCTTGATGACGGCTGGGATTGAATCCATCGCTTCTTGTGACCCTCACCGGACGGTCCGAGATGAAAGGATGGACGGACAAATGAATCAGCAGAGAAAGAAAGAGACGCAGATGTTGCTCAGACAGTCGTAAACAGACACAAAGAGAAGGTTCCGGAGGATGGAGTCAGAGAACAGCAGTGGAACAGAGTGACTTTGTAAAGACTGTCAATCACAGTGTGATCACAGTTTATTTGAAAAAAAAAAAAAAGGTTAGAGTGGAGACAGGAACGAAACAGAAACAGCAGCAGATATTCAATTAAAGTCCTGTTAAAATGTAATAACACACCCTCTATCACCCTGTGTGTGTGTGTGTGTGTGTGTGTGTGTGTGTGTGTGTGTGAGCACGCTCGTTTTTATAAGCTCTATTCGCCGCTTTATGTGATGGCATTGGGCCTGCATATATTTCAGCAGGGAAATGGGTCGTTACACTCAACACCAAACACACACACACACACACACACACACACACACACACACACACACAGAAGTGTGATGCTGCAGGTTTTAACAGCGACTATTGGAAACAGATTTCTGTGTTTATATGAAGGATCATTAAAGCAAAAACAAACACCAGCAAAACAAACACACGCACATTGAAGGAGGGTAGCTGAACATATCACACAGCTTAAGGTTAGCATATAGTATTGATACAGTCAGCATTAGCCAGGATCATTTAACTTTGGCCTAATTATTCAAATCAGAATTGGAGAGCACCAAAAAAAAACCCCACAAAAGATAAACAAAAATATATCAACATAACTGAAATACAGTCAAAAACAGCGAGTGTCAAAACCAAAAACAAAAGTTGTCGTGAGGTCAGATTTTCTAAAAAATACATTTGAATTCAACTTAAATACACATACACTTATAGGTTTGCATTTGGAAAAAGTAGAACTTGTTTTTCCCTTCTCGTCTCTGCTTTTTTGAAGGTTCATTATTGACCACCAGGTGAAGAGCAGACGCCGGAAACGTCACGTTCACGACCACATGATTTATTTCTGCTCTACAATGATGTGGTTCACATCAGGCCGTGAACAAAGAATTCCAAACAAAAACATCATCATCATTTTTTCCTTCCTGAATGTTTGTCACCCGTCCGTCTCTGGTCTCGTTGTTGGCGTCTTTGGTCTCAGCATCTTCTGGAAAGTTCTTCCACAAAGCCCTCTGTTGTTGATGTGGCCTTTACCCACACAGTAGGACACTGTTGTCGCCTCTGCTAAGACTGGAATGTCCCCCTCTGCTGGAATGGAGGGGCTGTGGGACAAAAACAGGCATGGAATGAAATGAAAAGCAAATAGAGTGGGAGAGGCAGAGAGGAAGGAAAGAATCTGAGAATCGGACAGAGGAGAAGGAGAGGGTGAGGAGGTGATGAAGAGCTCCAGGGACACGACAGAGTCCAGGAATGTGGAGAAACAGAGGGAAGGGAGGATTTAATGTCAATGTTGGCCACCAGGGGGCGTACGGGCTTGTGTATATGTGTGCATTCGTGCATGTGTGTATTTGCATGGACATGTGTGTGTATTTAAGAATAAGAAGTCCTTTATTTATCATCCAGAGGAGTTGTCTGCAAAATGTATTCAACTGCGTATGTGTGTGTGTGTGTGTGTGCATGGATTTGTATGTGTGTTTGTATATATGTATATATGTATTTGTTCATAGTCTAATCACCTCCTCAGTCAGAAACCCTCTTCCTCGTCTCATCTGAAACCTGTGTCTCTGTGCTGCTGGTCTCAGTCTCACCACTGCCTCTGGATCCGACTGATGTTTTCACCAGTTTGATCCAGACTATAGACACATCTGCTGTTTGTCTGTGCTCTGCTGTCAAACAGTCAGCTTAAACAAAGTGAGCATCTAACATCTCCAGAGCTAAGGGGGTGGGGGTGGGGGTACGGGGGGGCCATAAACCTCACCTTCCTCCACCTGTGTTTCTTCACGTCTGTTGTCCGTCCTCCCTCCTCCTCCTCTCACAGATGAGAGGTGACAGCTGCTGTCAGCACCTTCTCTCTTCCACCCACACTATCAGCCCTGCTCTCAGCTCGGTTAAAAATTCATTCCAAAGTGTCACCTCAGTCCAGAGAGTCCACTCTCTGCTATCTTCACCTCAAACCTTCGTTTTCTCGTTTTCATTTTCTTATGTCTTAAGACAAACTGACAAGTTATTATCTGTCACTCTACCTCCACACCAAAGTCCATGGAGAAAAACACTGTTCTTACCTCACAGGACGCAGCAACTGCTGGTTCACTGCTGCCCCCCGTGGTCACCATTGTGTCGCTCAAACAAGCAGTAATGAATTAGTGAAGTCGCAAAATAACACACTGGAAAGTTGAATGGTGCCTCCATTACAACGGTCCATTTTAGGATTTTTAACATTTCCAGCCATCCTGGCCTGTTACAAAAATCTATTTTGTATTAATTCAAATGTAGTTTTAAGCTCTGGGCTGGAAGCTCCTCCAGATGTGCTCCAAGGGCTTTAGGGTTGACAAAGTCCATCAAGTCAGCAGTAAGGGCTTTAGGGTTGACAAAGTCCATCTCAGCAGGGGTGAAGATAAAACTGTCATATAATAATAAATCCTCTGGTTGAAGCAGGACGACTGCAGACAAAAGTGAACCGAGGAGAAGAAATGATGTTGAGCTCCTTCTCCTGAGCAGAGAGGATGCAATGGAAATAATATCTTTAATGATAATGAGCTCTGGCTAAAGTACCTGGAAATGGGTTTGAGAGCGGCTCAGAGGAGTGTTAAAAGCTAACAGCAGCAGTCATTAGAACAAATGTATTAGAACAAATCCATTATAAATCCTTATAATCTGCAGCAGGCTGTAAGCAGCTGGCTGGAAGTGTTCAGGAAACCCCACAAATGTTCAAATACAGAGGGAGGAGAAGCTGCCCATACTTTTAACTTCATTGATTTCAACTGTGAAATTTGTTCCCAGGCTGACACCATGTTTTCACTGAAAAAACCTTTGCTACAAAAGGCACATATTGCATTCACCTGGGGGCGGCATGTAGCCATCGTAGAATTTAAAATTGAGACTCTGAAAGTGTCTGATTTACAGGAGGCAGATTGTTCTTTGTGACTACATTAATGTAGCACTGCCTCAACAGCTCCTCAAAAAGTCCTTTCACCATTTTCTGCTCTCTGACTTTTCCAAGACTGTATTGATCCACTAAAATGACATTTTTTCTTTTATTCCCCTCGGTTGGCCACTGTAGTGCTGCACCTCCAGCCAGCAGGGACCAGAGTCTCATTCAAAGACTGTTTCTGTCAAAACAAAGGTTTCGAACTCTGCCCTTCAGGTTGAAAAATGGCCCCCCGTCTGCCATCACCGCTGCCTTTTCAATTACTTACTGCTGTGTCTCTGCAGGGCCGAGGCTGAGCCTGGGTCTGGGTTAAAATGAGCTCTGGGTCTTGGGCTCAACATGAGGTCAGGGGGAAAGTAGCGGACAAATACAGGAGGAAGAAAAAAAAACTTCAGGTGGAGGTGAGTGCACAGCCATCAGTGCACTGACTGAACCAAAGAGTCCAACCACTGGAATGAATGCACAAGTCAAAGAGCTACGAACCAGGAGTCAGGTATTTTAAGCAGTCAGAAGCTGTTGTTAGCGGTGCTAGTGGTCAGTAGAGACAACTAAAAGTCCAGGAAGACTAACTAGGACAGCCAGGCCTCAATGTCCATTTAAAGTCAATGACTAACTTTAAGACTTTTAGATGGGAAGCAAACGATTGCAACTGCTGGAAAAATTGTAATATTGCTAAAGAAAACGTTTAAAGTTTATATGTAAATATAAAAAGGAAAAACATCTAGAAGCTACAGGCAGCTACATACTAGCTACAGCATTTGGTGAGACATAATGAGTGAGCTAGTTGTAATGAGCTAGTTGTTAGCTATTGGTATTTGTGTATTAGTGTCATGTTAAAGTGTCTGGACAGCATTACAATGGTTGATTTATAAAATTCCATCAACAGAACAAACAAAGGTGATAACGGCTAGCTCATCTGGTATTGGTTTGTTCGCTATGATCAGCAGTAAAAGTAAAGCTGTAAAAGCATGTAGCTAAAGTAGACTGTATTGGTATATATCATATTTCATGCCTTCAATGGTACCTTTAGCAGTTAACGCAGCTACGGTAGTTGTTAGCAGTTATGCTAATCTTTCCTCTTGAGTCCATTGACATTGAAAATTCACCAAATGATATGTTTAAAAAACATGCTCGATTAGATGCATGAGCTGTAACGACTCAGACATCGTCAGGTCTTAAGAAGCTAGAGATAAGAGAGCTTTAACATTAAAGCATCAAAAACAAGGCTCTTCCACCTGGTTCTGCTTCCTGCACAACCTGAAAGAGTTGATCTGCGTCACAAAGACCAGCAGACAGTCAACACGTGTGCAGTCGCGTCACATCTTTGAAGGAGAAATAATGAGTTCATAAAGCTTCAAAAATGAGAGTAATCAGCAACAAACATCTGAGGATCTCCTCTGTTTGATCTCTGATCACACTTAGATTCTACAGAATTATTTCCCCTCAGCTTCTTTAGCTCTGCTTCTGGTTACGTGTTGTTTTGAAACATTCAAACTCAGTTTCAGTATTTAATCCTTTTCCATTTCTGGACATTTCTGGACACACTTTTATCTCCTAGCTTTCGTTTTTGATTTCTTTAAATATGTGTATTATTTTTGTGTGTTATGACGTTTTTTATTGGCTTTTTTAAATGTGATATTTTTCCAGAGCCCTCACTGTGTTTGATGGATATTTGACCTTATTTTCCTATGATTTCCTGTAGGTTGTGCCGTAGTGAAACGGGTATAACACGTGCTATCTTTTTGACATCTACATTATTCCAAAATTAAACTAGGACGCATTAGGTTGGCAGTACTAAACCAGACCGTGTGTTTGGGGTGTACCCCCCCCCCCCCCCCCACACACACACACACCTTTCAGCTGAGTAATTTTCTAAAACCATTTTTATCTGGTTGTTATCGTCAATGAATCCTGTTTCCTCAGACATGACAAATAAATTCTTTTTTCCTCCTCCAGTTCCTGCTCTGCTGTGATTTACCTTCTCTTTGTTCCTTGTTCTCTTTAAATCTTTCTTGTTTTTGTTTTGACGTGTTGACATTTCTGTAATTTGTTTTCTCAACCGCTGTGTTTGGAGATGATTTTTTCCTTATATTTCCATTTGTTTCCCACCTGTTCAGACAGATAAATAATCCTTTGTGCCTCCTTTGTTTTTCTGTCTTTTTGTTTTATAACCTTTCAAATGATGACTTTTATTTCTACACAAATGCACGCAGCCTTTAACTGAAAATGTTTTGTAAAAAAAAAAAAATCAACAACTTTTGACTTGTAACCCCAAAAGTTTGCTTCCTGTAACTGAGATAATAAATACCCTGTGATAAATGCACTTCCCTCTGTGGGAATTGCAGGGTTGGGAATTTTAGACAGGGGTTTAATAAATCAGCTGACAGTGGCAGTCAGGTCAAGAAAGCAGTATGATGCTATCTATCCCAAGGAGAAAACTGTCCTACTACTGTCCTCCAGGGGGGGCATGGCAGAGAATAATTGAGGAACACTCCTTTAACCTATCACCTTAGTGAGCAGGGGGCGCGTAACTTCCTTAACCACCAGTCCACCACTGCAACGCCATAATGGAATCGATTGATATCAGGATCAGAAATGAAGTGTTTGGACGATACTGGCATATTGAATATCAGATGTTAATGTCCTTAATTGACATTCATAAACTGACCAGAAGAGGCAGCAATGGACCAGAAGCGCCTGTATCCCTGTGAACAGTGAGTAATGTGAGTCATTTTCTTCATGGACATCGGTGTAGAAGTTCTCTGACATAAAACTTAGCAGTTTTATGTCAGAGATCACTGTATTTTTGATTCTATCACAGACTTAGACTTTACTGCTTTGTGCTCTCAGGACATTTACAGCGCACCAGCTGCTGCCGTGTCTCTGTGAGATCAAATCGGTGGTTTTCTTTATGGACTTTTGTATGGGGAGGTGGTTCTTAGTGGATAAAGTAGTCTGAAGACTCCTGACAACACGTCAGGGTGAATTATGTGACTGCATTGTTACCACCGTCTTTAGTCAAACACTACCCTCTGCTGACAGTTAACTGAACTTACACCCTGCGTTAAATGCGTTTGTGTTCCCGAGATGTTGCAGATCTGCTGTGGATGACGCAGTAGTGGGATCAATGGATTCATTCAAGAAAACAAACAAATCCAAGGATTCGCCAATTTCATTCAGGAAAACAAACAAATCCAAGTATTTGTACAGTAGTATTTTTTTTTTTTTTTGGGGGGGGGGGGGGTGATTTTACTCATTTCATGTATATTTTAACTGAATGTGATTAAAAGACATTTTAGGACTTAGGAATATTCGCTGAGTATTTATTCTTACTGCGCATGTGCACACGGGAACGGGAAGATGGACCTATAATAAAGGTATTGGCACGGTGCTGAAGACAGTGAAGTTAGTTATCACGGTAGATCTAAGAAGAGGAGGAAGCGCACAGAAAAGAAAACAACGTCTGAATCGATTCTATAAAATGTGTTCCTTACTGTGTCATGATGACGCCTTATGTGAGAAATGACCAGTGCCGCAGCCACGGAGTTCACTGTTCATTTCTCACGTTTTCAGACATAAGACAGAAGTAAAGCATTTAATCAATAATATGAAATCATCGAGAACAAAGTAAAAACAAAATTCCAGTTCTTTTTACTCTTTGTTAGAACATCTTAGAAGGATATTGCCTTAAATATGAACTAAAGACTTTGCTTTAATTTCATGTGTCCTCTTTACCTGTAGGTGGCAGCAGTAGCTTATGGAGCACCGAGAAAGCTGCAGAGTAAGGAGTAGTGGAGAAGTAGATAATGGAGGAAGAGTTATGTTAGGAACTAATAAATTAAGGGAACGGATTGAAGAGAGGAAAATGAACAACCACAGCTCGAGGCCATTAGAAGAAAGGAATGAAGAGTGAAATGTATAAATATATAATCAAGACAAAATGTCATCGTTAAAGGGAGTATGGATAAAAGAAAAAGGGAGGGTAGAAGACGACTGGTTTGATAACGACTCATAAACAGGGCAAGAAAACAGGAAAAAACTAAGGAAGAGAGATGTGGAGGACGGGTGCATTAGTTCCAGTCCGTGTTTATTTCCTGTAACAATCGATGTCTCTGGTTGTGATTGGACAGACTGGATCCCTCCTCTCTCTCTCTCTCCCTCCTTCCTTCACAGCAGTCTCCTCCTCTCTTCTCTCCTCTCCTCCTTTTCTTCTCTCCCCGCTTCCCAGGGTGTAAAGATGCTTCCTCCCCAGACTAAGGATTTATAATTCTCTCCTTTCTCCTCTCAAGGTAAGCTCCACGAGCCCTTCTTCCCTCTGTGTGTGTGGGTGTGCGTGTTGAACTTCCACAGCTCCTCGTTGTGCCACACGCACACGCTCAGCCTCGGTATTTTAAATGATGTTGTAAACGTCCTGTTTCTGTTTGTTCTCCTCTTCCTCGGAGGTTCTGTCAGGTTCACTCGTGTGTGTTTACCCGAGCGAGTCACTGTTTCTCCTCATCAAAACTCAGTCCGATCCTCAGACTCCGTTCACTCCTGGCAACTTTCTGACTTATAGTTTTACTTAAAAAAAAATCAGCCAAATTAAGGTCATGTGGTCTACAGTCCTTGTCAGTCATTGGTCCATATTGGACATGTTAATTGCCATGTTTTTCTTCACTGTTTGGTAGACGGTATGTTTTCAATGGTTTTTAGCATCTTAGCTAGTCTGGTTTTTACTTTTTTTTTTTTTTTTTTCTAAAATTCCTCCAGCAGTTGCAGGAAGGTTTAGGTGGATGGAAGCTGTTTTTAGTTATCATCATGGTAAAGGTTTTCATCTTATTAATGGACAAACTTCATTTCGTCTTATTAAGTGTTAATTCATTTCTCCAAATTTAGCCGTTTGCCAATTTATTTGTCGTTTTGCAGATGTTTTATGGCTTCATTTGGTAAAACAAAAGTAAAAATGTTTTTACAGTTGAAATTAATATTTGGAAATTTTTAGGAAATATATTAAAAGAGACTTGGAGTTTTAGAGTTTGATGGAACAATTTCAAACATCATAGAAATTAATTTAGCTCAAACCATTACATTTGTGTTTATATTAAGATGTACACATTTTCCCTGAACTGTTCTCAGTGTCTACATCTAGTTTTATGCAGGAAATAAACAATTAGATTTTGTAATGATGATTATTTGAGATTGATGCTGTTTAAACACACATAAATCTTACATGAAAGATACACACAAATAAATGCACACGTACACCTCAGATCATTTAAATTAATGCTAATTTATTCTGTTTTTCGTAAACACTGAGTTCAAAGATGCTACCAGTCCCACAGTGCTCTCTCTCTCTCTCTCTCTCCATTTAACCAGAGGCCAGCAGTGTGACTTCTCCAATGCTAAACAAATTACCTCAGTCTATTTTTTTAATGAACCTGAGTGAACTCAGCGCTGCGTCACATCACCAAAGTTCACAGAGAAAATCTGTGATTGTTATCATCACAGAGAATACGCAGTTGTTGATCCACTGCTGCCTCCATTACAAAGATCAAGTGTGTTGTTTTGTGACATCAGTGTTTGAAATGTATTGTTGAAATTTACCCTAGTGACACAAACTGACCACCGGAGGCAGCAGTGGACCAGCAGCTGCTGTCTCCATTTGAACTAAAATCACAGATTTAGCTTTAGATAGACTTCTTCGACTATGCTTCCAGGTTTCCCTTCTATTCCACTTCAACTATCCCACTGCTTTGGTTTTTTTAGCTTAAATGTATCTCCTAGGTTCAGTTCCATCCTGGGTCTTTTTTTTTAAGTGGACCAGTCTTCATTTATTTTTTTCTTTTCTGCTCTATTTTCATGTGATCCTTCATCTTTCATCCCACTCTCCTTTGTTTACATCCTGAGCTTTTTATCTTTACTTCCCCCATCTTCCTAGTTTCCTCTGCCAGCCACTGCCACGGCACTGATTTTCATCCTTTTTACTGTGTCCCTCCTCCAGACACACACCCTATTTTCATTCAGCCTCCGACTTCACCTATCCTCCCCCTCCACTCCATCTCTGTGTCCGTCTCTTCTCTCCAGTCTTCCCCGGAGACCCTTAAATCCATTAGGATAAGAGCTTCTCTATCAGCTCTCGAGGATCCTTTACTTTAGTCTCTCTCTCTCCCTCCCTCCCTCTGAGACACACACACACACACACACTTAAGGATCAGTCTAATCTCCTTGTGCATATATTGCTACTCCTATAATCAACCAGAGTCTCCCTGAGCCGGAATCATTGTTTTTCTCCATAGTATTTGGTTCATCAGCTAACTCTGTCGCTCAATGGCTAAAAACATTTTTCTGTTTTCTCCTGTGGGACCCATGTGTTTACTGAGATGAACCTTTTCAACAAAAAAATACAATTTGCGAAAAGGTCCCTTCACACAGACGTCCATAGAGAAAATCTGTGACTTTTTTTATCCTGCAAGGACATCGTAGCTGCTGGTCTATCGCTGTCCCCTGTGGTCAGCTTGTGCAACTAAAGTAAATATGTACTGAAGATGTAAATTCTTTGAACTGAGATGTTGATCCACTGCTGTCGATGCCTCCGTCAGCAGGAGCGGATTGACGTTTGTTGTTCCTAAACTTTAAGTGTTTTTCCATGGACTTGTTTTTCCATGGTGTGGACGAGGGAGTTGGTCACACACTTCTATATCTGTGGTCTCACAGCGAGGTGTCACAATGACCGTGCTATCAAGATATGGAGCCAAGAATAAGTTTTAGCTTTTTAGCTAGAATTATTTTTTAGCTCATGTGACAAATGTCAGTTCTTGAGATTATCATTCAGTCTTGAATCCTGGCCTGAACTCCGTGCCGCCTTAATGACATCACTCTTGGAGACAGACAAATGTGTCACATGTTCAGTGTAACATGTGACACAATGCAGATTTCTTGTGCAGCGCTTTCTTAGCTGAACAACAGAAGCTTTGTTCAGAGGATGCACACAGAAAGTAAACATTCTTTTGTGCCTCATCTCCTGACTTTGTTGTTTCTCTCCCACAAATCCAGGTCGTTCTTCTTGGAAATTGACAAACATTTCAGTTGTTTCATATTTATATATATATTTTTTTTGTTTAAAGTGATTGTGCCTCACTGGAATTACCATATTCTCTTTTCCTCCAGTGGAGTTGTTGATATTTCCTTTGAGATGTTTGCACAGAGGCACAGCTTCATCCTCATTCTGTCACACATTTATTTACAAACGGCAAGTTTAACAGATGATGCTACAGTTTTTCTTTTTCGAGGCAAGAATTATGAGAGTCTTCTTCCAAAGATTTCTGTGAAATAGTTTCTGGACATTTGTCCCCCAGCAGAGAGGACAAGGACATAGATTGTGGAATGAACCAAGCCCCTCTGTCTGTTCTGTGGAACAAAGCAACTGCTGTTTTCTCCACACAGTGATCATCAGTGAGCGCTGCTCAACTGACATTTGTTTGGAGCGTCTTACATCTCATGGTCTGAGTTTATGTCACAGCAGGAGGTTATTATACTGGAGTTTCTGCTTTCACATTTGTCTGGGACGGAACCAGACAGAGTTCTGTGACGGCATCGTTTAAACAATTGCTCTATTTATCATTGTACATAGACATTCGTAACACAAATGTGCAAAATCACTGGTTCTTTCTTCAACCCAACAACTTTCACTTCACAATTAAGTTCTTGATTTGTGAGGTTCACAACCCTTCGGCTAACCTTACGTACTTGTATTACAAATATTACAAATACTTTTTTTTTTCTCCGTGTATGTCCTTCTGAGATAAAAAAAAACACTGCAAATAATGACATGATTTCTCACATTGTAATTGTTTTTACTTAAGCATGTCTTATCTTATATTAGCATGAAGTTGTTGATGTGAAATAGGAAGTGTTTGTATTTCATGTGACAAAAGCGCTAAAAAAAAATTGAATCAGTGATTCAGACATGCAGAGTAGAATCAGGTCTGAAGACGTCTCCAAAAATTTCAAATAAAAGGCTTTTGGTTTTGAAAGTCTCCAAAAAATAATAATTCTCATTTCTTCTCATCTTCTTGTGAGTCAGGTTTATCATTACAATCCTAATATTACCATGATCCTTTCTTACAAAGGCTTCTCTGTTTCTGTGAATGCCAGTCTCTGAACCTGATCTTGTCAGGACGTCAGCAGAACTTCCCTGTAAACCAGCATAATCTAAGCCTGCAGTGAATATTTTTTATTGGCATGTAAAGAGATGAAAACGTTGCTCTGTTTTTTTTTTTTCCCCTGAGCAAACATCAGACCAAGCTTCTCCGCTTCCTGCTGCTGGCCTCATAAAGCTGTCATGCGTGTCATAATAGATTTGAACATCAGCAGGGCCTTGTATCTATAATGGAGGAGGCGGCAGCAGAAGCTGCAGAGACCATGAAGAAGTGGGTCAAACTGAACAACGTCTCAGGAGTGGAGCGGCTTTAACGTTAGGGTTTTATCTGTGCTCCCAGAACTGACTGAGTCACTGAAAATAATGTCTTGCTGTCAATGTGTCACAAACATCTTCTCTGTTAGTGCCGCAAAACAGGAAATAATTCATCACAGTTGGAATCCTGACTGGAGGTCTGTGCTCAGGTCTGTTCAGACCAACGTAGCTAATGTAGCTCTGGTGTCTTTTTGTGTTGTTCCTCATGCTAACGTACCTTACAGGTACGATAATTTGGCTACCCTAGTTAGATCGTCATGCTAGCAACTTTACAATCGAAGGTTTTGCCTACTTTAGCTACATTCAAAATCTAGTCTTCTGTCATCTGTTAGCAGCCTACATATCAACATGTTTATCCTCAACTTCTTAGTCATTTTAACAGTTGTCTTATACTCAGAGGGTTTTCAGCCTGATTCCAGACTTAGTAAATTCTATGCAAACCCCAGGGAAATGGGATAAGGGTTAGGGTTAGAACTTGTAATGCACTTTGTGTGGTCACCAGGTCTAGAAAAGTGTGACACACGTACTATTGAACCCCAGGGGTTCGGCAGAAGACACACACCCGACTCATATGATTCGTGATGACACGCCCCCGCTTGGCCATCACCGGTGAATGCGCATATCAAACTGGTGGGGTTCAGTACCTCCAACAAGGTTAAGAACCACTGCAGTAAAGTGTTACCACTGTCTCTGTTTCCTTGATGGGATGAATTCAGAGGCAGCGTTTGTTGTGGGTATATACGGCTGGATGTGCTGGATGGTTGTGTGATAAAATGAAATACACAATAGATGTGAGAAAATATACATTTTAGTTCATTTACCTCAAAATAAATACTACTCCTCGTCTCCTAAACATTTTTTTTTTACAAAGTCAACTCAAGTTGACCTTTAGTGAGAAGTTTTCCAGCCCCTCTTTCTCCATGTATATCATCATATGTCATGAATATTATTGTCATTTCTCATTTCTATCCAAGTTTCAAAGTTGGTGTCACATCACTGATTCCTCTTGCAGTCGTTTGGAGAACAGAGCTTTGTGGAATCTAATTCTCTTTTATTCACTTAAAACTTGGGACTGGACCAGTTTGGCCTACAAGCAGAGCACTAACCCTAATGTAATGGCAACTAATGCTATTATATTGAAAGGGATGAGGAAAAGACCTGAGAAGCAGATCATGGACCAGTACAGAACTCCCTCTGTCCTTCTGCTGCCACCGAATGACTCCATTTTCAGAAAGAGCTTGCGGCTGTTCTTCTGCAGACAGAACACCAGGAACGTCTCCACCTCTGGAGTCTCCTCCAGCAGGTGCTGCTTGAGGTCGCCGCCGTATCTCTTGTGGAGCTTTTTGAAGATGACCTTTGCGAACGGCTTGGCCTCCGAGACAGGAGGAACATTCTTCTCGCTCACCTTCGGTACACCTCTCCTGGCCTGGTTGACAACACGGCAGATGTGCCGCGCCATCTCTTGTTTGGAGAGTCCAATGAAGGCGCCGGCCTTCCTGTAGACGTAGAAGATGGCGGTGGCCAGGAAGAGCAGCGTCTGCTTCTCCCTGGGCTCCAGAGACGGACCTGCGCTGACCTCCATCTCCTGTCTTGTCATGCACTCAACCAACAAAATATAAAAATGCTTCAAGTTGCTCTTTTCACAGAAAAGTGAAATTCTTTTTGGTCAGTTCCCCCTCTGTATTATGGTGTATAAGGTAAAACTTGAAGATCAAAGGACACAGATGAAAGAAACAAATGACATCACCTTTGTTTTGACCTAACTTGTAGCCGTGAACTATTTTAACATGTATTATGATTGTTATATAACAATGTAATTGTTATTAATACCGTTCTGCTGTTATAAGCAGCAGCTGGGACAGTTGGCCTGTGGTTTCTGAGGTTTCAGCTTCATGTAACAGAAACGTGTTCAGCTCTGACTCCTCTGGGTGAATTTCTTAGGCTGAAACAACTGTGACTCAGATGACGGCTGACGTAACAACCCAGATTCTTCAGACAAGAATATTTAAACAGTTCCATCACTGCAGCAGGAGCAGGAGTAAAGGAATTATCCTGACGATGTCACGTCCCAGCTGGGCTGATGGGAAGGAGGAAAAAATGGACTGACCCTGAATGTAATCTGCACCTGCTGCTGTCACTAATTCATCACTGCCACGAAGCAGCCCTTTATTTACCCACAGTCTGAGAAACGGCCATTTTCAATCAGAGCGAGCAGCGCACGGTGCTGTGTGTGTGTGTGCACGTGCCTCTGCATTAAGTACGGACTGTGTGTGTGTGTGCGTGTGTGTGTGTGTGTGTGTGATTGACCTGCAGTTGACACACACTATGCGGACCTACATTTTCACAGTAGTTCCAATCGTTATGAGTGACAGGTACTTGTGTGTGTGTGTGTGTGTGTGTGTACTGGTCAGTGCTGTCGTGAGCTCATATGAGAAACAGCCATTGATTCAGCTTTTTAATTAGCAGTGTTCTTGAGTGCAGCAGTACTTGTTTGTTTGTGTGTGTGTGTTGGCATTTTAAAATGTGTGTAAATAAATACTAACCCAGGTATTTGAGGGGTTTCTTGATGCTTCAACTCTTCCACACACAGAAGTCCACAGTGAAACTCTGTGATTTTAGCTCAGAGACACAGGAGCTGCTGCCACCTGTGGCCACAATATACCAATACTGTATTGATATTTTAGGCACTGTATCGATTTTTTTTATTAACAGTTAACATTCAAATATTCATGCTGTTGGTTCATCTTATTTTGTTTTTATTTCTATATCGCAATATCATATCATTGCCCCTGTATTATGATACGTATCCAAGTGCTCAGATTCTTGCCAATACACACCCCTAGTCACTTATGTAAATCTGTTCTATGCACCATAAATGAATAAAATAAAAAGCAAATGTAAATGTAGTGAATGAGGCAGAAGGAGACGCAGCGGGGGAGGGGGAATGACCGCAGTTGTCAATAGAAAACATTTAGTTGATTAAAGTTGGTTGTACCACACCCACCCCATTCCTGTAATAGATACATATATGTATATATATATACATATTTTATTTGGTGTTTTCTAACACACTATATATATATTAGAGGGTTCTAGCATTAAGTTGACCCCTGCTTTATTTTATAAACCTGCTGATAAATATTTATTTCCTCATATTTCTCTTTGGTAAATCTATCAACCTGTGAAAAACAACTTCTGCCTCTCACCTCCCAAAGTCTTAGGTTAATTTTGATCTTTTTTTACTGCTAGCATTTTGCTCTTGCAGAGCACTGTGTTCATATGATGGCAGTAATAATTTGTTGACACTCCCTAAACCTCTCCACTCTTTCATCATCCCTGCTTTTACGCCTGCCATCCTCTCTTAAAGAACTGATGTTAGCGGTGATCAGTTTAACAGCATCCATCAGCTGCGGCTGCCAAGAAAGACATTAGTGGATTAAAAACAGAGAGGGGGAGAATAAGGGAGCTGTAGAGACGGCCAGAAACAGTACAGAAATGAAGAGCAGGAATAGGGAAATAAAGAAAAAGTAACCAGTGATTTTAGCTCACGGACACTCAGCAGTTATTGATCCACTGCTGCCTCCTTCACTAATTACAAATATGTTTTTTTTTTCACTTCATTAACAGATTTGTTTAAAAAGATTGAATTCCTTCAGTGATATATGTTGACCACAGGAGGCAGCAGTGGACCAGCAGCTCCTGTGTTAGTTTATGCCTTCAGAATGACGACCAATTGCACTTAAAAAAATTCTTCAGCTCGTGTTTTTTCCGCTGCGTCCACAGGTTTTTATCTTTACTTCTGCACCGTGACTCAGCGGCAGCTCATCATGACTCCACGTTGATGCAGCGTCTGTTCCATGATGCAATTCTTGACTGCTGCTGATTGTTAGCTTGCTTCATCTAGAGTCAAATTCCCTTTCCTCAATCCCCCTCTCTTTTTGTGGACAAAACTACCCAGCATGGGGAAGAAAATAAGGAGATTTAGGCAAACTGAGGTGCATTATGGGTAAAAATAAGAACAAAATGGGTCAGCGAGAAGAAAAGAAGCCTGGAGCTTGTTGATGACACACTGACAGAGTTTGTGTGTGTGTTTCATGTCAAATAATGAAGCAGCTTCTGTTTCAGAGATGATCTCTGCTCCGCTGCTCTCTTGTCTCTCTGTTTTTAGAGCAGAACAAATGTTGATGTTGGGAAATTTGATTTAGACTCAGCTGGATCAGACACTTTAAAACACACACACACACACACACACGCGCGCGCATGTTATCCAATAATAATAGAAGTAAGCTAAAAATACAGCAGAGATCGTCAGAACTGAAACAGTTTGATGTTTTCAGAAGGTTCAAAAAGACGACAGTGATTTAGGGTTGACTGAATGAGGGTTTGTTTTTTTTTGTGTGTCTCTTGATCAACGAAATGATTAGAACCGGGTGCAAAACATTAAACTTATAAAATAGAATACAAATAACACTGTAAATACTGTTGTGTGTATGTGTACGAGTGCGTGTGTGTGTTTGTGCGCGTTTTTTGTGTGTCTTTTCCCGGCAGTTTCCTGTTGAAAGCTATTGATCCGTCCCTCCCTCTCTCTGTCCCCCCGTCCCTCCCCCTGTCTCTGGGGGGTCTCAGGTTCTCTCCATTATGACTGTATGGAGACAGATGGATGGAGGCTGTAAAGAGTGAGAGGATCATATGACCTGCCTGAGGGAGGAAGTGATGGAGGAAGGACGAGGGATGTTTTAGGATGGAGGAGCAGGGGTGATGGGATGTACAGAAACAAGAGAGAGAGGTGCATGATGGGAGTAATGTAACACCACAGCTCGATGACAGCTGTCGTCCTTCAGGCAGCCACCGAGGTCAAAGAGCTTCTGCTCCAACACAAATGTTTTTCTCTGTCTCCTCACTCACACTGGATCTTTGGACTGATGTTCAGCCTTCTGTTGTGTGGAGGCAGACAAAACCTGGGTGCCCAAACACTGGGGCGTGGACCAGCACTGGGCTGTTGGTACTTAGGTACCAAATAATTTGCATTTTGTAAATCTTTTAGTAAAAAAAAAAAAATAATTGAAAGATTCTCATCCAGTTACAAACATCTACTGACTGATGGTAGAAAATCAAAAATCAGTCAAAGTAATCCATTCAAGACAACAAATCAAATTGTCTTTAAATAGCAATATTTGACAAAACTGTTTCTTTTTCAGCACTATTTCATTGTACATTTTCATCAGTCTATTATATTCACCCATTACTACAAACTCAGAGTACATTTGTAGTTGTTATATTCAACAACTGCGGATGTTTTTGACTCTGACTGAATCCTGTCACCTGTTCTGCTGTGGTCTGGATACCACGTTTGTCCATACGAGAATTGTTGTACTAAATGTTAGCACTGCTGTGTGAACCAGAACCATTGTAGCTAACATTAGCTCTGGTGTCTGTACCAGGGCAGTTGTAGCTAATGTTTGCTCTGGTGTCTGTGCTCACAGCAACATATTTTACACTGAGTTGATACTGTAAACTTAAAAAAAAAAATCAAAATAACGCATCATTTTGAAAACTTACATTGATTGGGGAGCAGCCAATTAGGTAAAAAGATCAGGAACGGAGTTGAATTAAAACGACCGCCCTGCATTTGTGCACCTTCTAATGTAATAAAAACTCCATTACTTCCTGCCTTGTAGCGCCCAGAAGCCTCCGCTCTCTGCTGCATCTGCTGCCTGCACCAGCTGCTTCCTGTGTACAAAATGTTTATATTGTCTTCTTTTGTTTTAATGGAATTATTATCCCATAAGTAATCAGTCAAACTAAAATGTCTAGTCAGGAGCAAGTGCTTTGTGTTCTAATTCTTTAAGACACTTTCTAGACCTGAATGGATTTGCACGATGTACAGTAAGGGCCGAAAAAATGGGTTGGCAAAAATATGATCCATAAACGGGCTAAGCATTTACAGTAAAGGCTGGTTGAGGCTGGAAACGGCTCTTTTTCTTTAAATAGATTTCTAATCACGAAGGAGGAATCTTAAATAAGAATTTTGGAAATTAATTTAGTTTGAATAAAAAAGGTTAGAAAAGTTAACAAGGATTAAATTTTAGGAAACCAACAGAAAAACTGCAGCTTTAGCCTCAGTGTTTTTGTCCTTCAGTGAGAGTCTTAGCATAGCATCCTAGCATTAGCACGTCCATGTAATTACAGTAATTATCTACAGCACTGCTGGGACGACTGGAAATGTCCTCTGTGTCCGTCCTTTTGTGTGTCACGCCCCCTCCCTCTTTCAGCAGATTCACTTTGTTCTTAAATGGAGGCTCATGTAACACACAAACACACACACACACACACACACACACACACACACAAAGAGATGATGATGATGCCACTCCTACTTGCTCTCTCTTTATCTCGGTTCAGTTTTTTCTACCATGACATCATTGACTGACACTTTCAATTGAATCTCAACTGGTGTGTGTGAGTGGGAATGTACACAGGGACACCGTGACTGCTGCTGGTCCACTGCTGCCTCCTGTGGTCAGTTTGTTTCAGTCACGTTAATCTAAACAGGTCATTTGAAACGTCAAAGTCCATTTTAAACTAAATGGCGCAGCAGGAGAGTGTCTTTATGAACCATTGACTTTTCTCTCTGGAGTTTGGTTTCCTTTCAGAAAGATCTGTCTAACAGTAACTGTTGTGGTTATATATTCTCATGTATTTGATTCTCTTTAGTCTTTTACAAAGCGGTTTAATCATCTGTTTAGCTGTTGTTAAAGAGAAACCAACTCTTCTGATTGATTTCAGCAGCAGGGTTTGCTCACAGACAGTGGATGTCGAGGATGTTCATCATCAAACGACAGCTATTAAAAAAACTGAAGTACTTCTTTAAAGTATATTTGAAATAGTCGCGTGCTGTGTCTCTCTCTGCTCTGTTGCATTTGTGTGTGGTTTCAGTGCATGAATTATGAATCTACCTTTATTTCTGCTAAAGTGCATAAATGTGTGTGTGTGTCTGTCTGTAAGAAGATATAAATTATTCAGCAGGATGTTATGCACTTTGGTTTAATATCCCTCCATGAGTCACATATGATCAAACACACACACACACACACACGCTCTGGCTTTTATGCCTTGTGAGTTCTTCACATTGACTTAATGGATTCCCTAGTTCTTCCTCAAACCTTAACTGTGAGAATTGTCTAATGTAAATCCTTGACCCAAAGTTAGTCTGACCCATATTTAACCTCCAAACAACACCTTCAACCTTAAAGTACTCTCTCACTCTCTCTCAGTACAAAATATCTCCAGAACAGAAGGATGTTAGTGTCCCCACAAATATAGCTATACCAGGTATACACACAAACACACACTTACTCAGAGACAGGGATGAATCACTGGTGCTTGAGGTCAAACTGAGGCCAAAAATCTGTTCCTTCAAACTGTAGTCAGTGACAGGTGATTGGGCGGAATCAGAGTCTTTCTAAAGAAAGACGCAGACGTGACTGTAGAACAGTGCAATAAAGATAGTAGAAAGAAACTGCAAATACTGTTTAAAAATAACCTGTATATTAGCCCTGAGATTGAAAATGTTAGCCAAAATACAGCTGAAAGATAGCATTAAATTGCATCAAAATGTAATCAGGCAGATTAGTTTAGAAAAAAATAAATCTAAATGTTAGGCAAGAAAAGTACAACTGGGCTATAAGCATTACAAAAAGTATTTTGCATTAATGCATTCTTAAATTAAAAAAATGTAGAGGAGAAGAATAAGAGGAAAAACAGATTTTAGTTCTTTATTCTATAAATAAATCACTGTAATGGTTCTATGACCTGGTGGGTGGGGCATGTTGACTCTGCCCGGCGACTGATCATTTTTCACAACCTGATTGGATTAAACACTGGGGCAACAACTCATTTCTCTGACATGATTAGATCAGGGCTGAGGCCGAGATTTAAATCACGTCACTGCTTAACAGTCCATGGTTGTGTCAAGGTGGACATGAGTGTGTGTGTGCGTGTGTGTGTGGAGTGGTCTTGTGTCATAAAGCACTGATGATGTCATTTCCTTACTACCCGGGGTTTTGTTAATCAACCAAAAGCACCTGCTGTAGTGCTTTCAGCTTAACGCAGATTACTCCCTCCCCCCGCACCGAAGTCTGTACAGAAGATCAGTGATTTTAGCTCACAGACCAAAGTCTGTACAGAAGATCAGTGATTTAACTTCACGGAGACACTGCTTCAATGATTGACCATATTCTCAGTGTTTATGATTATTTCCTTTTCCTTTTCCTTTCCTACAGAATAGAAAGTGAGTTGGTACCAAGGGTGGAATCTTCTACCATCACCACAACTCCAAACTCCAGGAATACAGCGATTAAAGAACTTCCGAAGTCGGTGTTCTGAAAAGCTTCACTTGCCTTGGGGGCCTCAGACCTTCATGCGTCTCCCAACGACAGAGTCCACCCACACCTCCACCATCTCCACCATCATCCACCAGACATCCTCCACCATGAGCTGTGACAGAGAGTTCGGAGATGGAACCACAGGAGTCACACTCACACTGAGATTACTCATGCACGGAAAGGTTCAGCACTTCCTGTCTGCTTTGTCCCCGTTTTTCTTTTTTGTACAGTTTTGATCCTAACAATGTTAATGTCATTCTTCCTTACAGGAAGTAGGGAGCATCATTGGAAAGGTGAGTCTTGAAAATGGATCTGAGTTTTATTTATTCAACAATACAGATTTATTTCATTTGTTTTTTTGATTTATTTTTACATACCTCTGCTTTATTTTATGCTTGTCTTAGCAGAATTTCATTTTTTTTTCTCCTGTTTTCTTTTTATTCTGTCTACTGTAATAAAACAGGATCCTCTCATTACATGTCTTGTAAGACATTTTTGCAGCATTAAAACATTTATATGCTCAGCCCTTCCCCCTCAGTCCTCTTCCATCTACAACCTGCATATTTAAAAGTCCAGGATTTTTTATATTTAATTTTCCCCACATCAGTATGCTCCTCGTGCCTGTGCTGCCTCTAATCTCTGCTGCACAGAGATAGAGATATTTAAAGTTGGCGTGTAATGTGTATTAGCTGTGTGTAACGTTTCCTGTCAGTTCAATCTCCACTCACTGAAAAGGAGCCAAATGAACAGGAGCGTGTTAAATGAGAAAAATAAAACCCGCAGGATTTTATTTCTAATCTAAATCACAGCTGAGTGGAGTCTGATAACCACCCTTTCAGCTTATATTTAGATTTTCCTCCCCATAATTATCACCATGAGTGTGCACTAACTCTATAGAGTGATCCAAAGAAAGAAAAAAGAGAAGAGTTGGTCTTAGATTTTCTCTGGTGTATAAGACTAAAATAATAGCTGAAAAAAGGAGCTGCAAATTGTCTGCAAATTCAACAAGAATATCTGAACCAGACTAAATGTTAGATGAATGTTTGACAAAATCAAATAAAGGCTAGCACAGAAATTGTGATTAGTTTGTATTTGTAATTAGTTTGACTATAGTAACTAAAGTTTAATAACATAAAAATAGAAAATAGCCATTTTACGTGATAAAAAAAAGATTTAAAAAATCCACCCACAATCCTATTGCTAGCATTTGCCTTTAGAGCATGTTCTCATTTGAAGCTCTTTTAAAAAAGTCACTTTGACCTTCAATGTCCATTTGCTGTTTCCACAGAAAGGTGAAACTGTGAAAAGAATACGAGAAGAGGTAAAATCCACCTTTTCATTGTTGTCCTCTGTCTTTTCTGTCCTTTCATCCTTTGCCACATTTTCTGCTGATTCGTTTATATCTAATGGCCAAGGCTAATTGAAACACAATGTCATGTCAATGCTAACTTAGAATAGTCTTTGAGGTCGACATGTTAGAGTTTTAAAAGTGTATTATTTAGCACTTCTTTTCTGCTTCTTGTCAGAAAGACAATGCTAACTCACAAGCTTGCAATAGTTGATTTTATTCTGTTTTTCAGATTAACATTGGCATTGTAAGATCAGCTAGATAGAGAGAGAAACATTGTGTTATAACCTTCTGTTAGCACCTATCCAGCTCGCCTGTTAATGTTTTGACAAAAGAGGATATTACTAGCCTGTTAGCTGGAGAAGGAAGCAGACAAGAAAAACCTTTACAAATCAACTTAATGTTTAAATGCAAACTGGCTGTTAGCTTTTTATAGCTAGCTTTACGTTTGGTTTAAAAGTGATAACTACTGACTATTTGACTCTTTATCTGCAAACTAAAAGTGCTAAGTAAAGATTGACTTACTGTCCGTTATATTTATACTTATGCATATTAGCAAACCTAGTAAAATAAGGATTAGACTTTTTAGGCTTTGTTAGCTCATTTTGCTGTTGATGCTAACAGGCAGGGCCATTAAAGTTGTTAGCTTTTTACTATTTGAAACCAGACTAGCTGCAATAGAGTTTTGAAGGCTTTAAACATACATGAAAAACACAGCAGTGGATCTATTAGCTTATTAAGATAATTATGAATCAAGAAGGTTCCCTGTTGAATTATCTGTTCATTTTGGTTCTGGTCTATATTCTGCTCTTAGTTCTGATGCTAGTTGTGGTTTTGGTCTTAGTCCTGGTTATATCTCCATCTTCTTATTTCTCTTCAAATATTTGCTCTACCTTGTCTTTCTCGCCCCTTCTCTCCTTCCACTCATTTTCTATTTAACAAATCTATCCCCTACTGCTTCCTCTCTCCTATCCTCCATTTCCTGGACTTCACTCATCTCCTCCTCCTCATCCTTCAAATCATTTTAATCTCTCTCTCCTGATAATCTCCACAAAACTCATTTTCCTCCTTCTCTACATCTTCCTCCCACTTTCTTAAAAACCTTGATATTCTCCACCCTTCTTCCACCCTTCCTTATATCCTTCATTCCTTCTTCCATCTTTCCTTCCTTCCTCTCTCCAGCTCTACTGTGATCCCTAGCTCCTGCATCACAGGCATCTCTCCTTTAGTGTCAGTTTAGTTTAGTTAAAGAGAAGGCAGGTTCTATTCCTTTTGGTTGTCCTCTTCCTCCTCCTCCTCCTCCTCTACTAATGTGTTTGCTCTCTCCTCCCTTCATCTTTTCTTCTCCTTGTGTGACTCACGTCCTCTTCTCTCATTTGCCTCCCGTACCTCCTCTAATGGATTGTCCTCATTTTCCTCCCCTTTCGCATTTTCCCATCCTCCCTCTCTCCCTCCTCACTTCTTCGCCTCCTCCTCCCTCCTTTCTGTGACTGCTCCCACTCTTCGCAGAGCGGCGCAAGGATTAACATCTCTGAGGGCTCATGCCCGGAGCGCATCATCACAATCACGGGACCAACAGAGTGTGTGTTCAGAGCCTTCACCATGATCGTCTTCAAAATGGAAGAGGTGAAGATTGAAAGTGACAGAACTTGTCACGTAGTACCCTAGTGACCTCAAGAGAAAAGTTTAGGTTTGATCTACTTGTATATGGTAGATATGTGGCTGCTGCCTCGTGTGGTCATGACAGAAAATAATGTCACCTTATGTTTTGGTCATCTTTCCAATCACATGCCTGTTGTTTCCCACTAAGAAACTGGAAATCCGCAGAGCACTCTCTCTCTCACACCAAACCTTATAGAGAAACTCTGTGATCAAGGCTCAAAGGGACACGGCAGTTACTTATGCCTCTGTCACTAAATGTGCAACTATTATGTCATGACTTTCTCTGTTCAGCTTTACCTTAGTTACAACAATGACCACAGGAGGCAGCAGAGCACTAGCAGCAGCACCAGTTTCCCTGAGGTCTGGAGAATGAGTGGTATACCGATTTCAGTTCTTCCTTCTCTTTCTCTCATCCCACTCAGGACCTGACGGCGTTAGTGGCCAATGGCACAGTAACCAGTAAACCTCCCGTCACACTGCGCCTTGTCATTCCAGCGAGTCAGTGCGGTTCGTTGATTGGCAAAGGCGGCTCAAAGATCAAGGAGATCCGAGAGGTGAGCCAGAGATGAAGACTCAAAATTGCAACTCTGACTTGAGTCGCACTTAAGTCACACACAGAGACTCCAGACTTGACTTGGACTCGTGCTCAAAAGACTCCAGACTCGCCCAGCACTCCAATTTCGGGACTTGTGAACAATCCTTATGTTTTCTATTTTTGACCTATTAACATTGATGAAACTGAAAGTCTGACAAGCTGACTTCTTCTTTTGTGCGTGCGTGTGTCCGTGCAGTCGACAGGTGCTCAGGTGCAGGTAGCTGGAGACCTCCTCCCGAACTCCACGGAGAGGGAGGTGACAATATCAGGGAGTCAGGAGGCCATCATTCAGTGTGTGAAACTCATCTGCAACGTCATCTTAGAGGTATCACATTCTCACCCTTTCACATCAAAGGACATGGAAAAAATCTGTGATTTTACACTCACAAGGAGGGAGGGGCCACCTTCTCCACCTTCACTCACTCCCTATCAACATAAAACAATTATAATTTTTTTTAACATTTTCTTACAGTATTAGAGTCATTTCACACTGCAGTGTTCTCAAAAGAATCTGTGATTCTCACACTTATCAAACCTTTTAGACAAAATCCGTCCTTTACCAAAGACCTTTTTACATCATGGCAATAGTTTCAGTATTTACCTCACTGACACAAACTGGCCACTGGAGGCAGCATTAGACCGGAAGCTTCTGTGCCTGTCTGAGCTCAAATCACTGTTCTAAATCACTGTTAGCCTTCTATTCTATGACGTTTTACTGATCACCAATCTCTTTAGTCTCCACCTAAAGGAGCAACCATCCCGTACCGACCCAGTCCAACTCCTGGGACGTTGCTGTTGGCAGGAAACCAGGTGAGTGGACAATGTTGAATGGTTAAAACGGCTACGGCTGAACACACTTCACTGCCATCAGAACATCTGGGTTCATACATCTGAGACATGTGAGGACCAGGAGTAACGAAACAGTCAGTAATCAAACCATTGAACTCATTAATCAGCAACAGAACAAGTTCATTGAGTTGAATTTTGTGGCTTTTGCTTTTGTGGTTCTCAGTTGCAGTACACATACCCTCAGGAGTACTGGAAGATATACATGTAAACATACCACCTATTGAAAATAATATAAAACAGGTATTTACTACAATTCTTCAGGTCGGCCACATTGTGCCTGTGTGAACAGAGACTGTTGGTTGCCTCACAAGAGTTTACAGTGTTCAGTTTGCTATTATTGGTTTAACAAACAGTTGTTCAGTGTGTGACCTCCCCCCCCCAGTCCCCTGCCTTTCAGTTGTCATACATAAGCCAGCTGTAGCCAGTCTGTCAGTCTAGACTCCAGGTGCCTCATCTATCAAACCATGTGTAGAAACAGTTCTACATTCTGTTGCATGGGTTCTAACTGTAGTTTCACTGTTCTACCACTAGATTTTGTGCATCCACATGGTCTGAGCTGTGCCTACATTTCTATGCACAAGTACAAGTACAAATTCCATACTTGGAAAAGTTCATATGCACCAACTACGTACACTTCTGTGCAGTTGATAAATGAGGCCGCAGGTCGTCATCATCATCTGTACAGTCTGTGACAGTGCTCAAGTGTGGACAGCGGTGATGTCTCTGAGACGACAGTGAAGCTCAGCGTCCGCTGTCCTCATATCTGTGGACAAATCCCACTACAGCTAATCGTACTCCTGATCAACTTGCACTTGAACGAAAAAATGACATATCTCAAATTGTCCTTGTCTTGATCCTAAATGTGTTAACTTAGCCAAATCTCTGCAGATTTATGGATGTGTCATTTCTGTTTGTAAATATACTGGAGAGAACTGTTGTGTTTGATTTTTAGGTTCTGTGTTTTTATAATGATCCTATTTCCCCGTTCACAGACCAGCAACCAACACGAGGTGATAGGTGGCGCTCTGACTCATGCTCTGCTCTTCTCTCTGTTTTTCCTGCAGGTGTTTGAAGCATCAGACTTCAGCTCTCACCCCTTGTTCTCAGTGGCTCAGGCAGGAGTTGACCTGCAGCAGGTCAGTGGCTGCCATATTTATATATATTTATTGTAAGTCTACTTTGATGAAATCCCTCTTATTTTTCCAACATCCTCTCACTGCAGCCATCAACAGATCAACGAACTTTATCACCGCCATCATTTAATAATCTCACAAACAGGGAGGTGTTTAAGCTGTCACATTGGCTTGCGCAGCTTAATTTTATATTCTTTTTTTAATAAACAAGACCATTGTATCTGCACTTTTTTACTATAGGGTCCATTGTATCTGCACTTTTTTACTATAGATTCGACAGATGACAGATTCGACTTAGCTTGTAATGTGTGGCTACTTTACATTTGTTCATGAGGCAAATAAACCAGTGAACGGATTTGTCAAACATTAGAGATGGAAATGGAGAGAGTTTAGTCTGGTTCTTATTTCAGTCTAATTATCCATTGGATGTTGATAAATATTCATGTGGTAATGAACATGTATTACATGGATTACAGTGGTCATTAATGTCTGAGCAGCAGGCCTTTTGGAGGCTCTGTTTATATATTGGTGCTAAAATAGGCAGGCTTCATTTAACAACGTTAGATCATTGAACATTATAACAATGAGCTCATGTTGCTTGTGTTAAGCAGTAGCTTTTTAGGTCCAACGTGTGCTCATCAGGCTTAGCTGCAAATGCTGACCTAAGAAGAAGAGCTTAGCTGCAAAAATGACCCGCTGCAGCTAATCGTAGTCCACACATTTAGCTTTGTTTTCTTACTCTTGAACGCTAAAAATTACATATCTAAAATCTTTCCGGTCAGATTTACAACTGTTAACTTTTTTTTTTTTATGCTACTGGAAACATGTCTCTAATTAGCCGTGTCCCACCACAAATAAATAGCAGTGGGGGACAGGGACTGCTCCTCCTCTACTGGTTAATCTCTGTTCTTTATCACATGGTAAACATTTCTGGAGAGAACACTGGAGAACCTTTCAAAGTTCTCATCACACGCCTGCAGCCAAATGTTCCTCCCCCAACAGCACATCAAACCGCTTATAAATATTCAGTGGAGGAGATGAGGAAAGAGGAGGAGCTGCAGCTCTGCTCAGGTCACGGTCCTAAAACATCTCCACCTACACTGTTCCTCAGGGCTCAGGTTTTATTTAGCGTCACTGCTGTGCTCAGCCTCACACCATATGTGTCCAGTAGAGGGCATGTCTTTTGTCCTTATGTCTGACAGGATGTGGTCTCATCAAAGTGTCAACGAAGCTTTAGTGTCTCTCAAGGATGTTGTTTCAGGGCAGGTAGGGAAATACTGCCGACCTGTTTAGGCTGAGATTTCTTTGATATGACCGGTGTTTTGGACACCACATGGGGCCACTGAAGATAAATAAATAAATTAATAAATATATTATTTGTCGTAATAATGTTCTACACCAACCAAAACCCTAAACAGCAAACATTGTCTTTGTGTTTTCAGGCGTATGCAGCCCATAATCACTACAGTATCCAACATTCAGAGGTGAGAAAAAACAACTCATCATCTGTATTTACTGTAAATCTGTTTCCATTTTTAATGAAAAGTAGAGATAAGTGTACTTCTTCTTCTTTCTTCTCTCAGTTAGCGAAGCTTCACCAGATGTCGCTGCAGCAGCAGAGTCTGGCCTCCATTGGCCAATCAGCTACGCCCATGCTGTCTGGTATGTATGTCAACTGCATGGGTGTCCATCTTGAATTGTAAACCGAAGAGCCAAGAAGTTAAAGACATTAGCTAAGGAGTGAGCTAGCATATAATTAGCAGAACAAAGTTCATGAAGTCATTTAGTTTTGCGAGTTTTGCTAGAACTAGTATTTGAATTTTATACCTGGTCCATAACCAGCTAGCCTCAGGTATTCCTAACTAGCAAAACAAAATTTTATAATAAGTTCTGAAACTGTACAAAGGCTAGTTTTATTGTAAGTCAGAGTAGCTGCCACAAACTAAATCGAGTGTGGGTGGTTGAGATGGAGCCAAGCCCAGCTGTCAGCAAGCAAGGGCGGTGTTGGACAGTTGGCCAGTCCACACGTATAGAGACAAACCACCAATCACGCTCACATTCTTACAGATGGTTATTTTAGAGTGAATGACCTAATCAGTATGTTTTTGAGCTGTGCGAGGAACCCGTAGTACTTGCAGAAAACACACAGGGAGAATATGCAGTCTTTAATCACAGGTTGAACAGTGAGTCAGTGATTTTCTTGTTGTAAAGGAAAGCATTCAACTGTGGCCCCACAGATACATGTAAATGTCATGTCATTTTTCTGTGTTGGGAATTCCGTGTTTATCTAAGTGTTTTCACCTAAATGGCAGCTTCATTTTTTTGTGTTTTGAGGTCTTTTGAATCATACAACTATATATTTTTTTCAATGTCTCAGGTGGTGTTGAAGCCCCTTCTCAGACATCATCACAGGAGCTGCTCATTCCAAATGATGTAAGTGCTGATTGATTCTGCTGAATGAGACAAATCTGTGTGACCATGTACAACTAAAAGAAACGAAGAAAAAAGCCAAAAAAAATATTAAGATTAATATGCATTTGGACCAACAAAAGCTCTGGTACAATCTGAAAAACCTGGGTTGAAACACAGTATAGGGTAACTTTCATAGTTTCAAATCATCCCTGAAAAACCTTAGCCTGTAAAACAAACTGCTAACAGCACTCTGCTCAAAGCCTGCAAGGTGTTTCCAGGCCCTGGAGCGGAGTTGATGACAGCTCTCTGACTTCCTCAGGGACACTTTAACATGCCTGCAGGTCTGAGCCATGACCTGGAGTTTGTACGAAGAGCAGTCCATTCTCACCTCCCATACGCCTCACACTCTAGAGCTGCCCTTAAGGTTGCAGTAAATTATCCTGTCACTGTCAGCTGTTGGGTTGGGCGCCCTCCTTAGGGTGTAAACAATAAATAAACAAATAATAAGAACCATAGCTGAAACAGGAGTAGCTTTTTTTAGGACCAGGAAAATCCCAGAAATAGTGTACAATAGTGTACATGTACAGAGGAAATTGACATGGACAAATGGTTTAAAACTGAACCAAAAAAGAAGGATGGACATTAGCTCAGAAGACGATTTGACATCTGCTACATCTGACAATGACATACTTACATAGCAATAGACATCTTTTTAACACTTAGAGTTTAGGAGGTGTTGTCTTGCTTATTTCTCCAAGTCTTCTTCTCTTTGGTTCCTCCCATAGTCCAGTCCTGAATGCTAGGTGCTACACACATACTGTATGTATAGGCTCTCTCTCTCTCTCTCTCTGTGTGTGTGTGTGTGTGAGAGAGAGAGGGAGAGAGAGAGAGAGTCAACACTGGTGTAGTGAAACACATCAGTGGTTCATTTAAGCTGCTAAATGGAAGTGTATGATATGTTTGTTTGTGTGAGACCGTGAGCAGCTTAGCGACACCCTGCTGCTAGCGGTAGCGGATTTAACCACCAACAACTCTACAATAAACCTGTCAGCAGAGGGGGATCCTCCCAAAAATAGTCCTGACTCTGTCCTCCTCCATCAGCCTCCAGATACTTTTAGCTAACAGTTCCCAGAACCACATGCAGGAGTTAAAGGGTGAAAAAAAAAATACAAATACAAATACATATTTGCAGCTTCCTACCTTTAAGATGATATGATGAGAAGCTATCGTATGAGCAAACACCTAACAACTGTGCAATAGTGTAACAACATTATCAGTTACAGCTTCTACCTATTTATCACGACTGGCTGAAAGGTTTTACTCAGTATTAGTTAACCACTAAACCACTTAACTAAACCATGGTGTTTTAGGTAACTCATTAACATTAGCCCCTAATGTTTACCTGTTTATTTTCAGGTTTGCACAACCTACTGGTATTAGATGTGGATTTCACAACAACCTGGCTATTGTCAGCTCACACTGTTGTTTGCTGTCACGCATATTTATCAAACACATGCTTAAAAAAGCACACACATACTTGAATTATCGGTGAAGTTTCCATGAATAATCCCCTTATCACTTTTAAGACTAAAAGCTCTGTGGTCCACTGTAGAGGAATGTTTGTCTGGTTGGCCCACACCTAAAGCCCAAAGAGAATAGCTCTAATTTTAGCTCACACAGACACAAGAGCTGCTGGTCCAATGCTGCCTCCAGTGGTCAGTTTGTGTCACTGAGGTAAATCTGAACAGATTGTAACAAACAGTGAAGTCACAAAATAGTACTTCTGGACTTAGTGATGGAGGCAGCAGTGATTGTTGTGTCTTTATGGGATAAAATCACTGCTTTTCCCTTTGGACTTTAGTGTAGAAAAAAGTGCAGATTATTATTCTCGGATTATAGGTGTCATTTTTTAGGTAAATCAATAGTTGTCCCTATGCCTTTCAGGGACGTCTCAATAACACCAGAACCAAACTGGCGCCTTTAGCTAAGGCCATGGAGAAAATCAGTGATTTCTCTCATTTGCCTAAATGATTCACTGCTGAATCCATCTGTTAGTTCTTTGTGACCTGTGAAAGGAAGTAGTATTTGAAATTGCAGAACAACCAGAAACAAAGATTTGTATAAGCCAAGGAAATACTAACTCTCTAGTCTCTCTTTGTCTCTCTCTCTCCCTCGCTCTTTGAATGTGTCTTTTATCTCAAAGCTGATTGGTTCAATCATTGGACGCCAGGGCACCAAGATTAATGAGATCCGCCAGGTTTCAGGAGCTCAAATCAAGATTGGTAGTCAGATTGACGGCACCACTGATCGCCACGTCACTATCACCGGCACACCCATCGCCATCAACCTGGCGCACTACCTGATTACTTCATGGTAAGCTTTTTATCATGGCTTTTCATAATGCTAATGATGACAGGAAGCGTGGGAGCGTGTTCCCTCTTAGAAACTGAGGACAGGATTTTTTTAATGTCTAGGCAACAGCTACTTTACTGAAATGAAATTTGCTAGCCAATAAAATTATATTTTTGTATTACTTAACTCTTTACTTCAAGCTGTGCTCTTTTAGGCTGTTTTATTTTTATGTCACCAAGAGTTTTTTTAATTTTCTTTTGTCGAACAATGTTGATGCTAACATTTCTACGATTGTTTGGTTTTGTCCTCTTCTCCCTAAGCCCCTCCCACAGCCATCATCCCGACTTAAACAGCACACCTTCCATCCGAACCGCGAACTCCCTACGATAAAAAAAAAATAAAAATAAAGATAAATGTTTCACACTATAGAGGATTTAGAGCCACATGGAAACATACCCAGACTTTCGTCTTGTTTTTCTGAGATTGGGAAGAGAAATTCAAAACCATTCTGCAGTCAAAGCCAGGACTTTGTTTTAACTCTCATAATTTGGATTGGTTAGACATCTGATATTAGCATTTTTGAAATTTTAAAATGGTGATTTTTTTCCCCATAAAATCAAACTTTTCTGACATTTAAAGTCACAGATTGTGATACTTTTTCTCAGAGTTTTGATGTTATGGTTGCAATTATGTGTAAAAAGAAAAAAAATTAGAAAAAAAGTCTGGACTTGGGAGTGATCCTGTCTCCATCTGCTCCTGATCCTCTTTTATGGCTCCAGTTTTATTTTCCAACGTTTCCTCTTTGGTTGAATTATTATTTTGAAACTTTCTTTGTTAGACATGTCTTTGGTTTAACCCTCTAACCCTTCTCCATCCAAACCTCCTCCTCTTTTCTCCTCCTCTTATCACTTCCTCTCCCTCCTCCTCCAGTTTAGAGACGGCTAAATCAACTGCCCACTCCTCTTCCTCTTCCTCCTCTTCCATGCCGCCTCCTGTTGACCTCACCATGAGCTACCCTGCCTCTGCCTCGTCCTCCTCTCCTACCTCCTCCTTTTCCTTCTCTAGCTCCTCCCCCTCCCCTTCACTGGCAGCCGTGGCAGCCACGCTGCCCCACACTCCTGTCCTGGGTTCTCCCTATGCCTTCCCGTTCTCCAGCCTCCTGGGAGTCAAGTCCATCCCATACCTGGCCCTTTCTGGCGCTCCTGCTTCACCGGTAATCCCAGGATCTGTGGCGGCTGCAGGAGTCCCCGTTCAGGCACACGCCACAGCTGCGGCAGCACTGGCGTCCTACACAGCCAAGATTTCCTCCTCATCTAACGGGATGAAGAAGCCAGAGCGACAGAAGTTTGCTCCGTACTAATGCAGGAGGATGGATACAAGCTGTAGATGTCACCTTTTAAGAAAGAGGGTTTTTTTTAATTATTATTGTCTGTGGTTTTTAGGTCACTTTTTTTCTCTTTTTGTATTAGATTTGTCTGAACTGTTAAAGTGGGACGAGTGGAAAATACAGTGGAAGTTTTTACCATTTCCTTTCCTACATTGAATTGAAAGGAATTCTTCATATATACATGAGTTTTTGGCTCTTATTTTAGTCTTTCAATGCTTACCACAAAACATTTGGTGTTATGATGACACCACTTGATGTTTCCTGGTAAAAATATACATATATATATTTTTGGGTTTTTGTCTGATGGACATTCAAATTTGTTTGTGCAATTTTGCCAGTTTACAATTTTGTTTGATTTAAAGTGCTGTGTCTGAGTCACAGCAGCAGTTAGTAGATAAAAACATTTGTTTTTCATTTTGTCGCTGTCATCATTTTCCATTAGTCCCACTAAACCACGTTATTTCGTTTTATGACGTCGCCCTCCTCAGGTGTTTTTTTTTTTTTTTTTGCAGTGACACTACAGTGGTAAATGTTCAGGGGTTGAAGCATTTTGATCAAAGCCATAAAGACTTTTGTGCTTGTTTACTCTCTTATATACACAAAAATATTTATGAACTAATATTTAAAATATTCTCTCAGAGACTTTGAATCACTGTCACTAACACTGAGCGGAGACAGAGCCATTTCTATGACTGTTTCCTCTCAACATCCTGTCTATCTCCTTTTTACTTCCTACCTAACTTTTATCTACTTTGTCTCTCTTGTTTATATATGTTCATGTTTTTTCTTCATTTTGGTCACACTTTATATTAAGGTAAACATTTTAACCATTGAAAAGTTCTAGCCATTTTTAATAGACTTTTATCAGTTCATTTCAACTTTTGTGTTCTTGAAACATCAATTAGTAACTATTCTATGAGCAACTCTTATTTTCTTATTAGTTACATTTTATTTTCTGATTACTGTGATTAAAATATGTGAAGTTTTTTGCCTTGTTTAAAGTTTGTTCTGGGCTTACTTTTATTTATACTGATGTAGATTTTTATTTGTTTTGACCTAAACCAAAAAAAAAACTGATCTATGGTTGGCTAACCATACGCTTTATCTAAGCTATCTTTTATACGTCTTTTTTGTAAAAAAAAAAAAAAAAAAAAAAAAAAAAAAAAGTTGATGCTTATCATGTGAATCTAAATATAAAGTGTTACCTATTTAACAGGTTTAAACATTTTTTTTTTCTACTTCTACTCCATAGTTTTGGTATTTAATTTGATTTTTTTTAACTTATTAATGCAATATTATATTAACAGTATTGGACAGATTTATGTTTTGCCAGCACCACTGCAGATGAAAAATCTCTAAACTGGATTTTTTTTGTGTGGAAATATTTATGACAATAATAATATAATAATATAATAATATTAATCACTGTATCATGAATGCAAATTATGTTCTGAAGAGCTGTGTTTACACACAATCACATCTTTTGTGTTCTTTGTTGTTTTTTTCTATTCTTTTCTTTTTGTTATACTGTATTTTTGCACATGTGCGACTTGAATTATTGTCTATGCAAACACTGTGTTCATGCTCGGTTTCTCCAGGCTAAAAAAAAAAAACTATGTCACAGATCCGACCAACAAGGCCTCTTTGCTGACCCTCAGTGACACCCGGTCTAATACAATCATACAATGTCTGGAAAGTAAATATTTAAGAAGAAAAACTAATAATATTATGAATTAAGTGTACTCTATTTGTTAGTTGATGCAAGAATGTCATTTTAATTAACTAATTATGCAGCTTGCAAGCTAGCTAGTTTTTCTGACACTCTTAGCTGTTGTTTAGCCACTGTGAAAAGCACCTTGCTAAATTTGGCTAACTGCCAATGTGTAAAGAAAATAGAGAGGATGCTGAGATACACAGTCAGGATAGTAAAGATAATAGTTAACTAATTAGAATAACCTGCTGTAAAACTAATATCTAAGCTTTTGCCTTATGATACTGACTGGTTGATTTAAAGGACAAAGTATGCTACAATAAACAATTGGGCTTTTTATTTAATGTGCAAATTAGCTAGCATCTTTACAACCATTTGTTTTTCAGATATAGAATGTTTCTGTAATCAGCTTAATAATCTACAGTTGTTCCCAACTAGATGGCAACACAACTTTTATTTAAATGTTATGAGGATATTAGTGGGCTGAACAGCCACTGCATTGTTGTAGGTAATTTGATGCCAGATTTGGAGCATTTGGCAAACTATCAGACGTATTCCTGTCACCACCTGAGGCAGCAACAGGCACATATCATTTCACTTTCGCAGTGATTGATATTTAATTGCACTTGAAAAATAATACGTTTTTTTGTTGGCATGCCAGGCAAACATTTTTTGTTTTTACATTATTAAACAGTGAGTACAGACATGTAGTCATGTCACGTTTTATTTAATACCTAAACATAAATAAAATACTAATCAATTGTCAAATCGTCTGCTTCCGGTTTCTTCAACATATCACTTCCTGTTCCTGCACCGCGTTTGAAATGAATGAGAAGCAAGTGGAAAAGAAGGTAAGTCACGTGATATTTAACATTAAGGTGACTACTTTAGAAAAACGAACGGAGGACAATGTGTGAATATCTTCAGGCGATGTTCTTTGTATTATGCTTTTGAACTTTTGTGTTTTTAACTCAGTTGAGTTTGCGTTTCCTGCAATTCACAAATGGAAGACGATTCCTTCCCCGTTTAATAGCAAATCTACAGAAGAAAGGGACTTAGAGGGGTAATCCAGAGTATAAACTAAAAAAGAAAAATAATAATGTTAACAAGAATGGATCGCTGAATCGCCGGAAATAGAAGCATGGGCTGACGTCGTCAGCAAACCGCTAATAATAATAAACAATGAACTAAGATGGGATGTTTTTAACATAATCTTGATCAAATTAGGCTACTTATAATTTAAAAATGTACCTTAGAGGTTGCTGACAATAAACGATGATGACAGAAGAGACAATGGAGCATAAACATGAATAACTGGCGAGGTACTCTGAAAGTTCGTCTTGATACCAAACTTCACTGCATGGTAATACCCTCTGGCCCTGAATCCCATGGAGCTGGAGCTTTTTATCCTCTGCTGATTGAAATGACACGCCTTAAGGCGTGCAGCTCCTCAGCCCAGTAACGTTCTGTGACGTCAGTTTGTCTCATTGAGGTAAAAAATAAATGAACAGAGGACTTTAAATAGTATTTGGTGTAGAATTTCTGTTAAAAAATAACAATTTGGTCATTGCTGTGGCAGATTCGAGATGTAAGAAGGGATAAAAACATTCTTTTCCATGTTTTCTAATTTTATCCTCCTCTCCCTTGGCTTCCTCTCCATCGAACATCTCCTGTACGGCTCTAACTTAAGATTCTCATTGCACTTTTCTTCCTACTTCAGTTCTTCTTCTTCGTCCTTTGGAAAATAATCCCTCTCTTTTTCCCACTGTCAAGATTATACCCATCCTATAATCCTCTTCTAACTGTTGTGTTATTAAAGCCTCCTTCCTTCTTGTCTCCTTCACATTTTCGTCTTTCCTTCTTCTGTCCGTCTAATTTTTTTCCTGACTTCCTTACTCTATTCTCATACTTTCCTGCCTCTTTTTTTCCTTTATTCACTGTTTCTTCTCTTTCCTGCCCTAATCATCATCTTTTTTGGAGGAATGGGAAAAAGGAAAGGTAAAAGTGAAGAAAGAAAACGAGGTATGAAGAAGGAATAAGAGAAACGTTGGATAAGTAAGAATGAAGATACATGTATAGGAAGGGCAAAGAGATAAATGGAGGTAGATAGAAAGATATAAGGAGGGTAGAGAGGAAGGAATGTAACAATAAAACAAGGTCAGCATAAAAAAGTTAGGAAGGAATGAGGAGTCCAGAAGGAAAGGAAATGAAAGAGGACAAAACAGATGAGGGTTTTGTTCATTTTCTTAATACTCTCGGTCTCTATTGACTCTCTCTGTCGTGTGTGTGTTCTGATATAGACCTTCAGATCTTTTGACCCTTCAAGGTCAATGAGGTGTAGAGTTTCAGTAATTCCTGTAGCTTCTAGATCTTCTGTCTCCTCTCATTGATTGTTATGAGCCTTTCCATGATTCTTCATTAATATTTAATCAGCATTCCATTTTCGGACTGTACGTCTGTAAACAGAGAGAAAGTGGGGTTGGTAGAGAGAGAGAGAGAGGCTGTTTACAGCTAGAAGGGGTGGTATCTGGAGAAAGAGTAGGACTAAAAGAGATAGAAAGGAAAACTGTTTTAATCTTCATAGGTCAAATACTCAGGAAATGTAATGAGTTAAATATTTATCATCAGAACACATTTAACTGTAGTGATGATACAGCAGTGGATGGCATCTGCTTTGTACATGTTAGCATAGACCCAGATTTCCTCTGTGGGTTCCAGAGAGTTAGTTATTTATTAAAACCTCCCCTGTCCATGAAGTCCATTTTGTTAATATATTCCAATGGTTAGATGGTTGCTTTGTCTCACTCTTTCTGAAACAGAGGTTTCTGCAGGGGTCAAGAAGTCACAGCCAGGAATGTAATGACATTTTGGAAATAAATTGACCATGTTTTAGATTGTGTATGCTGTTACAATAAAACATAATGTGTGTGTAATCTATGTATTGTTGAAATAATACAGAATGAATGTATATGTATGTATGCATAAATGCATATAAAATACGATTATACGAGCCCTGTTTAATATACTCTATTTTATACTACATATTGCATTTTTTATTGATAAAACCCCTATGGAGCCTTGATTCACAAACACCGAATACCCCTTAATGATTATCATCTTTTTTGGGTTACACTGCCCTCTTGTGTTCCGGTTTGATCATCTTTATCGGCAAATGTATGAGTTTAGAGCTTTGGTACAGGCTTTTCTTAACACGACAGCAAACTGTAAATATAATAGAGACGTTAACTGTTTAACTCTATGATGTTCCCATCATTTTTGCTTTTGACATTTGTTTTTCAAAGCAAATCTTTTCTAGTATATCAGTTATATTAGCTGAATGAACCAGTAATTTGTCTCTGTGAGGACGATTTTCGTCTTTGTACTTGTTTGGGACTCATTTATTCATATTCTGAAAATGAAGCTAATGTACATTTGAGTAGGTTAAAGCCAGTGAAAACAAGGGCACTCGTGTGTTTCTACCTCTTTCCAGCCACAGGAAGCACACATACACCTACCTGTCAGCAGCTATCTTCAACAACCTACACAGCAGCATCAGCAGGTCAGCTCAGATGAAGAGTTGGAACTTGACTTCAAATGGATTACAGTGAGTAATCAACTACTGGGATGTTGTCAGCAGTTTGGTTGGCCTTTTGTAACGTTTTTTCTTTCTTTCTTATTTTAGCAAACTATAGCTACAGTGAGTGGCGAATGCTACCTAATTAGCTTCTTTCTTTTTTTATTTGTAGTAGTAGGATAGCACATTGCTTGGAGCAGATCTTTATTTGTATTGGCTTTAAATTACATTATTATATTGTGCTTAGAAATGTTGTAATTGTGATAAGTGTAGTACTTTATTTATCATATGCCACAGGGTCACATTCTCCAATGAGATTAATTCTTGCTCTAAGGCAGTTATAGTTCCATCTAGCTACAGTAGGTGGAGCTACAATTCCATATCGGTTTCAGTCTAAAGCTACCTAGTATTTTACTCAAATTTACCACTGAGTGCTAAGGCAAAAGTTTTCGGTCGTTACCTGGTGCTAAACATCATCATCCCAAACTATTAGTGTTTATTTGAAGTAGCTAGGCAGCCCTTAATAAAGCCAACACTTCCCTTTAATCTGCCACTAGCCTCTAGGGGAGAGGGAGTCAAACTCCTGACCCATTGGAGATTCTACACTGATGCCCTGCAATAAAACCACAATGGCAGCAGTGGGCCTCTGCTCATCCTAGACCCCTGTTCTAACTGTTGGTAAATTATCTGAGGTTATAAAAATGACACTTTTCAAACGTTTTACAAAGAGCATAAATGTTTATTACATGTTGTCTTTTTGATGAAGAATAAAATGGTCTTTTGTCAACATAAAAAAAATACAGCAGGGAAATGTGTTTACAAAAACAGATTGTCGCCAAGGACTGTAGATTGTTTGTTTAGTAAGGGTTTATCAGACCAATGACCATCAGAAAATCTTATGTACAATTTAAAAGAAGACAAATATACATGCTGTAGTTCAAAATGTATGGAAAGTAACTATAGATGAATGATAGTTAATTGCTGCTGTAGCACATTGCTAATAGTCACCAGTGTGCAATAGTGCCCCTGCTGTTGAAACATTACATCAACTTATGTTTACAATATCAATGTTTGCACCACTTTATCGCTGTTAGACTTTCACATCCAGAAACCTAGATTTGTAAAACCACTCACCCTCAGGCAGCAAGCGAAAATCAGTGATTTTAGCTCAGGGGGACAGAGGCGTTGTTTATACTGAATAGTTTAGATTTACCTTTAATGTCACAAACCGACCACAGGAGGAGAGAAAGGTAGTGGATCAGCAGCGTCTGTGTCTCCAAACTTAAATCACTATTTTTTTCTATGGAATTTGGTTTGGAGAGATTGGTTTTAAAACATCAATTTTCAGTTGTAAAATATGACTTAGGCTATTGGTGATATTGTGAACTTCTGTCATGTGAACGACCCACAACGCAGCTCAAATAACAGTTCCAAGCGATTGTGTGTGTAACTGATTAAATACCAAAAAGTGTCCCACAGAAAAAAATTGTAGTTTTCTCAGTAATTGAGAAGAAATTAAAAAAAATAAGAATGTTTAAAATAAACAAGTGACAGTATTTATCAGTTGGCACAACCAGCAAATGTTCAAATGTCCTGTATGGTTGTCACATCTGTGAATTACAGCAGAGCAAACACCTGAATGGGTTTGTCATGGAATTATATCATATCACAAATATGTTTACAGTAAGTTTTATTCTTCTTTAACATTCACTCCTTTATTTTATAAAATGTTAGACTTTTTTTTTTAATTAAACTGACAACAGCACATGTTTTTATAAGGGTTACAAAAGTACTCATCAGGAATTCTGCATTCACTGATTTACTGCTAACAACGAATATAAATTTGTTATTTTGTCCGATTTGTTTAAAATTCTCCATTCAAATTTAGGCTCCTAACAAAAACTGCTCACAGGAACCTGCACTAGATGCTCCTGTCCCAGTGAATTTTAGTCACTTTTTTTGTTCAATAGGATGTGAGAAAATGTCCTGTAGCACTAACACCTTTTGAGGTCAGTAAGGAAATAACATAAAATTTTACCAGATACCATGTTTGTGTTTTTACCACTGGTACAAAAATATGAGTGCAAGCTAAAATAGTTTCTTTAAATATTAGGGTTTTGACAAATTTCTGAAGGATCTGCAGATTAAAACCTGGATACAGTGACATCAAACCATGCACCATCTGAATGGGAAGCAGAGAATTCAAAGGAACTATTTTTTTTTCTGCATGCAATGATTAATACAAACTTAATCATAATGTATACCCTGGAATGGTTAAAATGATTACATCAAAACTAAACAGTTTGTTTTTGTATGACTGCTGACCATTGAACTGCTGCTTTCTACCAAACTGCAAACACAAACATTTCGTAATGAACACGACCGTACAAATACAGTACAAACACAATCTCAGTTTGGACAAATCTCCGTGTAAACAGACTCATTTTAGTGTCATGTAAAAGCTGTTAAAGACCAACAAGATTTTCTTTCGGTGTAGTTCCATGACAAATGGTAATCTGTAGTTGGAGCTAGAAGAAGGAAAGACTAACTTTAACTAGTCCATCCAATTAGGCCACTTAGTCACTCTTAACATATTCTAAACAGAACATCACTTACTCTTAAACACAAAAGATTATAGAAGAAATCAGCGACTTTAGCCAATCAAGACAGGAAGGTTGCTGGTTTACTGCTGCCTCCTGTGACCAGTTTATGTCAATGGGGTAAATCTGTATAATGGATTTCAAGCACCAAAGTAAAAAATATTTTAATGCTGAATGCAGGGATGAATCAACAACTAGTGTGGTCTGTGCTAAGAAAATCACTGATTTCTCTATAGATTTCAGTTTGAAACACTTAGCAGTGTCTGCGTATTTTCTTTTGGTCCCCAAAGGCCGCCATATATTTCGATAGGGCAAGCCTTGGTGTTATACTGATTCTCAGCATAAGAATAACTTGTCAGTTCCTTTTTAAATAGTTAAAAGGGTGAAACATGCAACTTCACTGATCTAAACAAGGCAAAATACAAAAAGAGAAAAGTTGTGTAGTGTAATCCACCATGATTCAATAAAATGTCAGAAAAACAAAAATAAAATGTTTTTTTTTTAAAAACATGGAAGTTCCTGTGGTGAGTCTGTACATCGTTTCTACACTTCTATTGAACCTCTCGGTGTCATCATCAGTTAGTGTCGTTGACAATCACAATCACCATATGCTCTTCGTCCACGCTACCTACAGTCCTTTTGGCGGCCTGCAGGTACTGCTGGGAGAACTCTCCCGGAGGGAAGGCGTACAGCATTGCACCAGATCCTCCCTCTTTTGAGGCAGGAAGACTTACAACCCCGGCAGCCTCCTTGTTGCGCAAGTAGGTCACCAGGTGACGTAAAAGGCGTACCTGCAGTCCAGGATCTGAGGATGATGCCTGGCGGTCGATGGGCCCCTGGAGCGCCAGAAGGATGGCAAAGCCATCAGGTCGTCCTAATTTGATACGGCGAGACACTTCATCGAGCCGTGTCTGGTCCATGCGTAGCCTCTGGGCAATCTTGAGCTGGGCAGGCTGGTTCTGGCCTGCCTGTGGTTTAAGGATCTCTTTCATGGCAGTGTTGAAGAAAGTGGAACCGCCCTCCAGCAGGTACAGGTCTGTAGGAAAGCTGCTGTTTTTCAATGCAAAGAATCCGTGCCATGATTTGGAGAGAGAGGCTTGGGCAAACTCAGAGAGTGTGCTTGGAGATGAGGTGTGGGTGTCATGGATGTTGACAGCAGGAGAACCAGCAGCTGGGGCCTCGCTGTTTCTGTGATGGTTTGCATGGTGGATGCTGGAGGTTGACCTCTTGCTGTGATGGCGACCAGAGGGTGGATCATCTTCACTGGAGGCGGTAGTAGAGGCATGACGACCTGCACTGTCTGGAGAATGGTCCCTGGGTTCAGTAGTGGAGTCTGGTGCACGTACCCTTGCTCTGTCTGGGCTCGCATCAGGAGAGTTCACTCCACCTACACCTCGAACCCTGGTTCTCCCCCTGTCCTTGTCCCTTTCTCGCTCTCTCTCCTCTACCTGCTTTTCCACCGAAAGGCTGCGGCTTCGCCTCTTGTTCCTCCTCTCTTCCCGCCATCGCTCCCTACTCCTGCTACGGCTCCTTGCAGATCTTGCACTCCTGCCAAATGCCTCCACGCCCCCTGCTCTTCTCTCCAGGCTGCGGGTGGGCTGGAATGGTTAAAATCTGTCTACTGCCCTGTCCCTCTCCCTCTGTGAAAGGAGGCTGTGGGAGGGTGGGGAAGATCGGTCCCTGGTGCCTCTTACCTCTCGCTCCAGGCTGCGGGTGGGACTGTTAGTAAAGTCTCTGTCTACTGCCCTGTCCCTCTCCCTCTGTGAAAGGAGGCTGTGGGAGGGTGGGGAAGATCGGTCCCTGGTGCCTCTTAACTCTCGCTCCAGGCTTCGGCGGCGACCATAGGCATCACCTAGGATGTCATAGCTTGTGGGCAATGCAACAGAAGGCTGGTATCCAGAAGGAAACTGTCGTGAGGGACTTTCTTCTACTTTAGCAAAGTCCACTCTCAGTCGCCGGTCAGGACCACCTAGAGGGAAACCCCTCATCTGGGAGCAGGCGGCCTGTGCAGCATCCAGACTTTCATACTGAACATAAGCAAAACTGTCACCTTTAACATAGTCAATATTCCTTATACTTCCAAAACGATCAAACTCTCGAACTAGAGCAGCAAGGGAATTTCCAGGTCCTATTCCACCAACCCAGAGCCTGGTGGTGGGATTGGCCTTACCATATCCAATTTTTATTGGGTTGCCACCAATGAGGCGCCCCTGCATGGCCACTTTGGCCCGATGGGCCATGTCTAAGTTCTGAAACTTGACAAAAGCATAGGCCCCACCCTGTCCTCGGGCTGGACGCTTGATGACAACGTCCTCAATAATGCCATACTTATCAAAACCCCTCCGCAGCTCTGCCTCTGTAACATTGCCATCCAAATTTCCTATAAACAAATTACTGGTTGCCCTCTGGTCATCTTCAGGTTTTAAATCCTCCACCACAGGCATCGCAGGAAAGCCGTATGGCCGGCCTCTCTCATCCAGCATACCATAATAATCCAACAGCCGCTCCCTCTCTCGGCTGAGACCCAAAGTGTCAAGAGCATAATGTCTCACTCTTAACTCCCTCAGGTTGCTCACACCAGGACCAGGCGGGGACATGGAACGCTGCCTATATGGGTATGGTGCATGCAGAGGTAAGTAACCAACATCTGGGGGTGTCACGCTCCGTCTCCTCACATACATGGGTTCGATTTTTAATTGCCGCTCACCCAGCATTAACCTAAAGAAAAGAAACAAAATGTAAAATTGTAAAAGTGTGCTAAACAAATGTAGACCATGCACACATTGGCACAAAGTTCAATTCCAACCTGTGTTGCCCTACGACGAAGTTACAGCTGTCCTTTTTAAAACTCTAAGTATACCGTATGTAAAAATTAGCTTTCTAAAGTTCAGTATATTTTGAAATATTCTGTGATATTTCAATCAGTAAACATTTAATTAACATGTTATATATGATTATAATTATTGGTCATATTTGCGTTTTATATGACAATGATAACTAAATAATAACAAAATCTGGAAAATGTCAAATATTTGTAATATCTTACTGGATAATTGTATATACCTGAATAATATAGAGAAACAACCATTATGGTGTAACAGTTAAGAATAGGTAGTAAAGTCTTACATTTTTTATGGTTCTATGTCCCATTTAAAGGTTACTTGTCAACACCTCTAGGTTTACGTATCTTGACATGATTATACAAACCTACGTTACAGTGTTACAGAATCTGAAGTTAGGGACAGAAACTATAAACTATAACATTCTGGCGAATATTCTCTGAATACAAGTCAGGTAGTACTTGTAATATTTTTTTATTCAGCAAATAAATAACACCACGCGGTTCAGGGACAAATGAGGGAAAAGCATTTGGTGATTATTTTCCCCCTGGGGGTCAATAAAACATTTCTGCCTCTGATACTGTTAACCAGTGGTAAAATTAGATTTTTTTATTTTATTTTAATTAAACGTATAACCTTTTTTGTCATTATTTTATGAAAACAATTGCCTTATTTGCTAGATGTAACAGCTTTAATACTGAAATGTTTTTGCATTTGTTTGTCCCCAACATGGCCCATTTACTGGATGGTATTATCAAACAGAGTGGTCTATACTGAAAGGTATCTCACCAGTAGATTTCGCTATTTCCAATGCAGTTATGAAGAGGGCAATCAGACTGCCTTAGTTTCTTGAAGACGTTTAACCTCGCCAGAAACTGAGACAGTACAGTTAAACTATATTTAACTGCTTTGGATAAGATGACCTGAATCACTGAGAACATACACAGACATTTCACTATTTCTCACCTGGAAGACTTCGCGTGTCGCGCCTCCTTGGCGTCCTCTGGGTGTCTGAAGTTGACGTAGGCGATCCTGCCCAGCTCCGGCGTATGGGAAAGCTTCACACTGACATCGCCGAACTTTTTAAAGTCGTGAAAAAGCGCGTCCTCCACGTCCTCGTCTGACACCTGCGAGCCCAGGTTGCTAATTAGCAGCGTCTTGTACTCCAGAGTCCCGGGCCTTGCAGCTGGCAGCTCTGCCGTAGCCCCCGCTGCTGCTGCTGCTGCTGCTGCAGTGGTAGTCCGCAGCGGTGGTCGGCCAAGGAGGCTTAGTTCGTGCCGGTGGTGCAGATCCAAAGTAACGGCGGCGGCCGCAGCTGTCCGCTCCTCCCTCATCCGTGGCTTTTCTCGCTCTCTGCTGCGGCTCCGGCGATGGTATCCACGACTCTCTGTCAGCAGCAGAGCAAGCGGTGGTGGTGGCAGCTCGTCTCTCCGACCACTCTCTCGTTCCCTCTCGCGCAACCTTTTAGCGGCGGCCCTGGGCGGACTGCTGTCTCTGCCGGCTTGGCGTTTCATTTTCACACGATGATGGAGCTCAAACTTTTCGGTGCCTGCTGAAGCTGCAGCGGTAGTAGAAGAGGCGGTGGTGGCTGTGGCAATAGCAGTAGCACCGGTGGAAGAGGGAATCAGATCCGGAGAGCGATTTTCTGAGTTTTTGCGAGAGTAAGGTGGTACAGGACAGCACCGGTAGAGTCGAACTCTCCACCCGGACGCTTAAGATCGACTTGTATATTAACGAAAAAAAGGCAATGCCGTTTAAAAACATGTCGGCATCACAGAAGCTGCACCACTGCCGCCATCTTGGACAATAGGGATGTTTGTGCGCTTTCGATTTAGAGGGCGGAGATTGTAGTGACGTCACTGTTATGAACGTCATGACGAAACGCTTATGTAAATCTATGTGCATCTTAAGGCGATAGATAGATAGATGGATGGATGGATGGATGGATGGAACTTTAATGATCCCTTGGGAAATTAAGGCATAGTTCCTGCCAAAACTGATGGCTGATGAAAAATGTTAACCGCTTAGGTTAACATTTTTCATTTTCTCAAAAGACCCCAAAAAAGTAAAAAAAAAGTAAACGTGATGACGTGATGTTTTGAAATAATCTAAGCATTCTAGAATACCTTAAAAGAAAAGTGGCCAACAATCGAATTTTTAATTTTTAATCCCAGAATTTTGAAATAAATTAGAATTCCCAGAATTCTCTGAGCCACAATTTTGGTTTTCCTGTTATTACTATTAAAGTGTTAAATAAATTGATTGTTCATTACCACGGTGCACCACAACTCCCATGATGCCAAAGTGGGTTGTCGTCATCAGCCATCGACAGCCGCTTGGTGACGCAGCGTGCAGCTGCCCGGACAAGTTTAAAAAAAATAAACCTCAAACTTTTTTTACCTCATACGGCGGCCGTTGTTTTTCCGCTGTAAAACCGGGAATAATTACATTTTTTAACAAAGGACACGTTTGAAAGTAGGCCAAAGAAGAAGTGGAGGTGAGTGACGGTTTAAATGTAAGTGACATGAGGCGGCTGTTCGTTTGTCAAGAGCACGCTGTAGCTGTGAATCTCAAATAGAGTTTGACAGTTTAAACACAAAACTAACGCGTACGTCACCGCGTTACCTCATACAAAACCATCAGAAAACAGCGGTTCTGGACTAACTTGAAAAATTCCGTCATGAGATAACAAAAAGTGAGGGGGCAAGTACCTGCAAATGAGCACAGGGCACTGTAATTTTGTGTGTTACCACATTGGGAATTATTAGCAGGAGAAAAAAAAACCAGTACCAGCAACTATAGACACGTGTGTAGTGAATAAAAATGACATTCTACAAGCGAGTTTCTTCTTTGCTCCAATAACTTTTACAAATCCCGAGGAAAAGAACCTGGGACTAAGACTTTTATAATTGCAGGAACTAGAACCAGATAGTACTGACATAGAGACAAAAACAGCCACTCATTGTTACAACTATAATAAAGACGTACACAGGGTATAGTTCCAAGAACTAGAGCCAGGATCTGTGTGTGCTTCATTAATTAGAACTAGTGCGGTGCATAAAACCTGGATCCAGAAACCAAGTGTTGGCCTAGTCCGGAGCTATTATCAGAATCACGGAGCCAGAACCATCATGAGTTTATATAGTTTTTATGAAGCACAAAAACGAGTATTTTTAGAGCTACACAGTTGCCTAATAATAACGGAAGCATTAGCCTAGCGATAGCTAAAATTTAAAGGACTGTAGTTGAAATTTTCCAGATGATAAAAAAATCTGGATAGGTGAAAAAAGAATATAAAAAAAAAAAATTAAAAGAACAATCCAAAAGAGAACAACAGTTTTTGCCTACCTTGGGTAAAAGCTACCTAAACAAGAACTACAACAGTTTTTGCCTACCTTGGGTAAACAAGAAACAAAGTAAAAAGAGTTATTTTTAACTATTGATAGCAAAAAGGTGACCTCAGATTTAGCCTAAAACACTTTCTTTGTTTTACACTTGAACTATATTTTTAACATAATACATAACTTGTATTTTTTCCTCATCCAGACTGCAATGTCTTCCGGAGATGAAGAAACATCTGGTGATGTTTCATCAGCTTCTGCTGCTACTGCTCCTGCTGTGGATTCAAAGGCAAAAGTGGTCAAACTGCTGGACGAGTGGGAGAAGTCCAGACGAGGTGGCACGGACGGTCTGTTGTCTGTCTTAACAAAGTAAGTGATGCTCCTCTAATTATGTCCTGGCAGTTTATGGTTGTTCAGTCACATGACCTTGTTCTGCTTTGTGTTTTCTACAGAATGTCTGAGGTGATTGAATGGGAAACAGCAGAGTATCACAAAACTGATCCTGATCCATTTGATGATCGTCATCCAGGTAATGAACCAAATGAGACATATATAAAAAAAAATGCATGAAATGATTTGGTGACAGTGGTCAATAAAATAGGTAATTGTTTGAGTTTCTTGTTGTGATGTCACAGGTCGAGCAGATCCCGATGGGATGCTGGGACAGATTCTCAAGACGATCTTCTCCAACAGTGACTTTACTGATGCTGTAAGAACTAGGGATGTCTGATGATAATGTTTTGACTATATGCCCATATTGTCCAAACACTTATAGGAATTAATAATTAAATAAGCTGCAGCACTGCCATCTAGAGACTTTCACTTTAATATACAGCTGTTTATCCCCAAAACTATTTTTAGGACACATCATTTGGGAAATGCAGGCATTGAGTTATCAGGTTTTCATTATTAGAGAAAAAAGCGATGACGATTCTTAAAGATATTACATAATATGCTAATATCGGTTCGATAATATCAGTCTGCCGATATTATCGGACATTATAAGTATTGTTTTTAAAAGTGTGAGTTATCTGACACAATAACCAGG
>NC_024317.1:14370764-14379497 GCF_000523025.1 Cynoglossus semilaevis
AAGGACAGTGTTGGTGCAGTTGTTGTTGTGCTGCTGTTTATTTCTGGTCTGTTTGTGTTCTGCAGCTGTTGGACATGTACATCGTGAGCAGCCGAGATGCTAGCCTCAACACTGCAGCCTGTCGTCTGTTCCTGAACATCATACCAGGTCTGGAGACCACCATCATCTTCAATGAGAAGGTGGGGCTTTAGCTCCATAGTTGATGAGCTAAAAAAAAATCAAACTACTTCAACCAACATCAGTCTGTTTGTTGTAGAAGATAAACGAACATCCATTACGATAACCGATTTGTTCTCTCTGTTTGATCTCAGGACGGTCTGGTGGGTCATCTCTACACCTTTGCCTGTGAAGCTGTGCGGCCACTGAATATCTACGCCACAGGGCTCCTGGCCAGAGCTATGAGTAGCCAGGAGGTAGCAGCAAAGTACAAACAAGAGAACTCTCAGCTGGTGAGCTACAAACTCTCTAATTCATGGGTGTCAAACTCAGATTCACAGTGGGCCAAAGTTAAAAACTGGGATGAAGTCACGGGCCAAACTTAATATTTATCGAAAAAATTGTACATATTGTCCCATCGCGCAGGTGATGAAACAAACTTTAACAATAAACATTGTATCTGGAATAACCAAAGCTTAATATTTTAAATACACGAGAAATAAATTTTAAATAAAACAGACATTAGTATTATTGGTTTCTTATTATGTATCTTTATCTGTAGCCTTTATAGTTGTTTTTTAATGTAAATCTTTTTTTCACAGGCCAACAACAAATAAAGAAGTCACGGGCCAAACTTAATATTTATCGAAAAAATTGTACATATTGTCCCATCGCGCAGGTGATGAAACAAACTTTAACAATAAACATTGTATCTGGAATAACCAAAGCTTAATATTTTAAATACACGAGAAATAAATTTTAAATAAAACAGACATTAGTATTATTGGTTTCTTATTATGTATCTTTATCTGTAGCCTTTATAGTTGTTTTTTAATGTAAATCTTTTTTTCACAGGCCAACAACAAATAAACAAACTAAATGTATGTGCTATAACATAGCGCATACACAACTAATACTACAAATCCTGCCAGTATATAAAGGCTATATACTGGCGGGCCAACTCTGGTACACATTTGATATGATCTCACGGGCCAAATATAATTACACCGCAGGCCAGATTTGGCCCCCGGGCCTGAGTTTAGCACGTGTGCTGTAATTGATGGTCACTGCAAACTCCTGACCAAGAGACTTTTTTCTCCAATGCAGTCAACCTTAGTTGTAGATCCCTAAATAATTATTTCACATGATCCTGAAGAATGGGAACTTAACTTCCAGTTAATATTTTTTATAGTCTTTGGTTTTTTAATGTATTGACACTTTAAGTGAGGTAAAGACCAGACTTACTTTTGATAAGAGGAGTTGAATGGTGATGTTCAGTATTTCTGTAAAGACGTGTATTTTTTTTATTCAGTTATTTAATATAACATTTTCAGTTTATCCGGTACAGAGGATCAAAGGATCATTGTATTTAATAGGTCTGGAGCTCAATAAATGGTATTTAAACCATACTGTGAACTAGGAAATTAGAATCATATTGTGAGTAGAGTGTATGCTTACATTCCTAACAAGCACTAGTTTCTTTATAAAGAGCCTAAAAAATCCTCTTTTTCATCAAGTTCATCAAGGCTTTGTTTTACCTAAACCTTGATTCACAGTCTGATTCCTGTAAAATTGAGCTGTTGTCCATATTCTTTCTGGTACTATCAGTGTGTCTTGTGCTCTTCAGGTTTCGATCATGATCCAGCGCCTGCATGAGCTGCAAACCAAAAACCTAGATGGGCACTGTGTAAACCTGACAGAAACCCCTCAGGTCCTTCCTCCCGACTGTCAGGTCCATAACACACAAACTTCAAGTCTTTCAAAAGGCCACGGAGACCAGACGTATGAAAAAGCCAGGAGTGAGGACCAGTCAAAGACCAGCACCAAGCCTTTGTCCCCGCTCAGACCAGCGCAGGAGAATGGCATCACCTCCACCCAAACTCCTCCTCCGGGCTCAGTGCTCCAGAACAGGAACTCATCCTCCAAGAGGACAGAGGAAAAACAAGGAGGAAGGAGACGAGGGATGAAGGAGAACAACCAAAAGGCCAAGCAGAAGACCTGTGAGGAGTCTGATAGCAGCAATCCACCCATCAGTACCACCGCTTCCTGGTCAGAAATGAGCACCATTGTAATTGGTTTGGATTATTGCCTGTCGCCCCTCAGCTCAGCAATGGAACAGAGGCTCATTCTGCAGTACCTGACCCCCCTGGGAGAACACCAAGAGGTAGACAAACCAAGCACACAGCCACTGTAGCTCAGAGTCACCCTTGTTTCACAGTCACTTTCTGCAGTTCCAAAAAATTGTATTTGACGATTTTCATCTAAAAGAAGCTGGAGAGTGAGGATGAAGCAGCTGTGAGCACATTAGAAGCTGTTAGAGGATAATGAACAAGAAACAGCGATAAGTGATCAATTCAGTGATAGTTCAAATATCTGTGTGAGATGCTTTCAGTCTGATCAAATCTGCATCTCAGAATTTTGTATCTTCAGGTCAACATGGACTAAAAGTCAAATGGAGGTCATTACTTTGTAAATAATTAAATGAAAATTATATTGAAAATTATATTGAGTTGTTGTAGGGATGTGTATTGGCGGGAATTTGGAGATATGATACATGACATGATACAAGGAAAACAATACAATATATTGCTATATAGTTTCTAATGTAGGTATATGATGACATCATCTACCATGGCATTGGACTCTCACCACATCAGCTGGAATGTCAAGGAGACGGTGGTTTTCCGGTACATGCAGCCTGTAAAGGCGACTCACTTTTGTCTTTGTCTTTGTTTCAGCTGCTGGCTGTCTTCATGCAAATGGACACACGGTCACTGCTGATGAACTACCTTGACCTCAGGAAGACCAAGAACGTCCAGCTCACCTTTGATGCCCTCCTGGTAGGCTCATCATGAAAATGTAGACTTAACATGTGGCCAGAACAATACAAGGACAGGACATTGTTGTGTTTCTTCTCAGTACCTGGCCTCATTGCTGCTCCATAAAAAGTTTGTGGCCGAGTTCATTGCTCACGGAGGCGTACAGAAGCTTCTGGAGATTCCCAGGCCATCGATGGCAGCGACTGGAGTTTCTCTCTGTCTCTACTATCTGGCCTACAACCAAGACGCCATGGAGAGGGTGAACTATCACACACTTACACACACACACACAAATACGGTGTGTACGGTGTGTTTAAACCATGCTGATAAAAATGCTCTGATCCTGCCTCTTCTGCAGGTGTGTATGCTCCCTGATGGTGTCCTCTCAGACACGGTGTCCTACGCCCTTTGGCTGCTGGAGTCGTCCCACGCCTCTGGTGTCTGCCACGCCACCATGTTTTTTTCCATCTCCTTCTCTTTCAGAGCTGTGCTGCAGCTCTTTGACCAGCAGGATGGCCTGCGTCGACTCGTTAACCTGGTCAGAACCAGAACCTGCTCACTGACATGCAAGACTTTGCAGAAGGTTCATGTAAGTTTGAACGACCTCCATCTCTTTGTCCGTTCCTGCAGATCAGCACTCTGGAGATCATGAACATGGACTCTGAGGTGGCCATCCTGAGTGACGACCGTGTGTTCTCTGACCGACAGACGGCCAAACACACATGCATGGCTCTGCGCAGGTACGGGAGAACACTGTAGTCAATACATTTCTACCATATTCAAGATTTTCTTTTCTGTTATTAACTATGGAAGTGTGATGTCACAGCTTCAGTGGTGAACTAAAATGAAGTTGTCATAAATCCACTATTAATATTGTTAAATCTTGTCATGTGCTCGATCTCTGAGCTTCTATTTAGATACATTTTAATGACTTCTCACCATGTGACGATGATGGTCAGTGCGTCTCTCCTCTCGGTGCAGGTACTTTGAGGCCCACCTGGGGCTAAAGACTGAACAGGTGAAACAGTCCATCCATACAGCAGACAAAGGCGCAACAGGCCCTCAGCAGCCTGTTCATAAGGTACCGACTCACTTCATTACCACACTTGTCTAACATGTATCTGGACACTGACAGGACGTCCTGTTTGTCATTGTGTTTCAGGCTCATTCCTACCCCAGAGAGCAGGTTATTGAGATGATGGAGTTTCTAATCGAGTATGGTCCTCCACATCTTCACTGGGAGGCCGTAGAGGTTTTCTACAGGTTGTCCTGTGTTCCCCTGATGCTGCAGCTCATTTCTACAGCCTGTGACTGGAGGACATACTATGGCAGGTAATGGCTATCCTTGAAGGTCCACTTTAATACATTTGCATTCACACTTCATCAAAAATGGAACAAATCTGACATTTTGGATTTTATTTGATATGTCACACAGACCTAGACCAGATCATATCTCTCAGCCTCCACCTCTCTGGTGGAGGTCATGTTCATATCATGTCATTTACTAATGCAATCAACAAATCAGAACTGAGCTGAAAACCAGAACTGAGCTGCAGTGTGAACGTTGGACTCATCCACAATGCTGCGTCTTCTTCCTGTCTTCCCGCCTGTCTGTCCATCCAGGAGTGACACAGTGCGTTACGCCTTGGACATCCTGGCCATCCTGACTGTGGTTCCTAAGGTCCAGTTGCTGCTGGCGGACTCTGTGAACGTCCTGGATGAAACAGGGTCACCTGTCTCCACAGTGGGTCAGTAGAACCTCTCTGTTTTAGCTCAGCACCCCTGCTCTACTTGACCTTCAGGGTCTGTGAGGTCAAACATGTGTCTCGGTTTACAGGTATGAGTATTGTCCTCGGCGTGGCAGAGGGGGAGGTGTTTGTCAACGATGCTGAGATCCAAAAATCTGCTCTACAGGTACAAAGTTTTTGGCAATGACTATGCTTTATAATTATGACTATGAATAATATTTTTATTATTATTATTCAAATATTTGCTACTCTTTGTTCACTTTTAGTTCTTTTGTCATTTTGTTTGACTCCCTATAAGAAACATTTAGTTTTGTTTAGTCATATTTAAGACACCAGCTCATATTTGTCACACCTCACTTCACTCACTTCACTTGTCCTATCTGTCTCTATTGACAGCAACAAGTCAAATCCAATACCATCTCATAATTTTTCCAGGTCATCATAAACTGTATGTGCGCTCCGGACCAGAATCTTAACTCTGTGGGAAGCTTCTCTGGCACCCCCATCAGGCCGTCCCTGCACCTGCAGCAGCCTCATGTTCCCCACAACAGGGTCCTTGGTCGCATGTGGCAGGTGGTCCAGAACAATAACGGGATGAAGGTAAGAAGAACCAGGTGACAGACTTTTCTGTGTCCGACCACAGAGGCACAAGTCCTCAGGGTTCCACACATGTCAACATCCCATAGTCTCACTCTGCGTGTCCCAGGTTCTCCTGTCTCTGCTGTCGGTGAAGACGCCCATCACTGATGCCGACCTGATCCGAGCCCTGGCCTGTAAGGCTCTGTTGGGACTGTCCCGCTGCTCTGCCGTCAGACAGATCATCAGCAAACTACCACTCTTCACCAGTGGACACATCCAACAGGTCAGCGGGGAAGTGGGTCAGATAATAATAAATAATAACTACGTAATATATATGAGGGACAGGCAGAGTTCATGTCATGGAGACAAATCTGGGACAGGCTGGAGACACAAGGATGAAAGAGACAAAAGATAAAACAACCCACAAGCTCACGTCCGTGTCAAGTAGAGTTTTAGAGCTTACAGTCCAAATTCACAAATGTGTTTCTCTTTAGTGGTCTTTAGAGTTTGTACATGAAAATGAAGGAATGTATCTACCACCAATAAGAAATAACACAAAATAGAGTGTTGTATAATGATGATAGAAAACCATGAAAGGAGAGATGCTCCAACACCATCTCTCCATTTTAAACTGAGAATCTGTTCTAATGAATGTCCTCCTTTCTGACTCCAAACCTTCATGAACATCATGGTGCTGTGTCTCTTCTGTGGTTCTTCAGCTGATGAAGGAGCCGGTGCTGCAGGACAAACGTAGCGAACATGTCCGGTTTTGCAGATACGCCGCCGAGATGATGGAGCGTGTGTCAGGAAAGCCGCTGCTGGTTGGCTCCGATGTGTCTTTGGCTCGTCTGCAGAAGGCCAGTGTGGTGGCCCAGTCCAAGATCACCTTCTCTGAGAAAGAGCTGCTCCTGCTGATCAGGAACCACCTGGTGTCCAAAGGTCTCCATGATACTGCCAGCACCCTGGTCAAAGAGGCCAATTTAGTCAACGGACCCCACTGTCCCATCTCCTCCTCCTGCGTCACTCCTCCCGCCTCCTCCGTTATTCCAAGGACTTGCCGACTCAGTTCCGGTATTACTTCCCGCTCCCCAGGCCATGTGGGCTCTTCCCCTGTGACTTTGGTGTCTGCTATGTTGTCCTCCACACCTCCTCCATCCGTAGCCCGTGCTCCCATCATCCCCTCCTCTTCCTGCTCCACAGCGTCTGGCTCTGCCCTCTCAACTCCGTCTACTCCTCAGGGACAGGGATCACATCCATTAGGAAGGCTTTTGTTCTCGCGGGAACGTCCAGCAGCAATTGGCAACTCTGGGAGAAGAATTCGAGCTCTGAAGCAAAAGTCAGACCACGGTGCTTTCATACAAGTCAGTGAGATGTTCAGTAATAACATTCATACTTTAATGAACATATTATGGTCAGAGGTTCATAGTATTTGTCTGTGAAATGAATGTAACTGTAAATACATTTATTCTGTCTTGTTTTTTTTTTTTTTTGCTCAGACTCCAGCAATGAAGAAGCAGCAAGAGCGCCACCTGCCCTCACCTCCTACCCTCGACAGCATCATCACTGAGTATCTGCGAGAACAACATGCCCGCTGCCATAACCCCGTCACCACCTGCCCCCCTTTTTCTCTCTTCACGCCCCACAGATGCCCGGAACCCAAACAGAGGCGGCAGGCATTGCCCAATTTTACAGCCCGACTGGGCAGCAGGGTTCTGTACCCAAAATATGGCGGCGTGGACCGAGGCTGTCTGGACAGACATCTGATATTCAGCAGGTACCGAGCCCATCACCCCAACACTGCTCCACCACTTTTCATTTCTGTAATCACTTTTGATGGCAGACTGTGGACACCACACAGAGCTGCAGTTCTGGGGATACTTTGACCCAGACCTTTTATACCTGGTCTGTCCAGACTCACTGGCCATCATTGGCACACATTTTTATAACACAAATGTTGACTTGCTGATGAAGAGATGTGTTTTTGTTTTCACCTGTCTGTAATCCTATGGTTTCAGTCCGGTGTGTTTTACTGAAGTACTTCAAGGTTTTCACTTCAGTTTGTATTCGCTTCAGTTGAGGCAGACTTCTGGCCTTTCACCTTGGTTCTTTCTCTGGTCAGGTTTCGACCGATGTCAGTCTTTCATGAGGGCGATGGAGACGAGAGCGGCTTCACTTGTTGTGCCTTCTCAGCTGGCGAGCGCTTTTTGATGCTGGGAACCTGCTCTGGTCGCCTGAAGCTCTACAATGTCTTCTCTGGTGAAGAGGAAGCCAGCTACACCTGCCACACCTCAGCCATCACCCACCTGGAGCCCTCCAAGGTACCATTCCACATGCACTCACATATTTATCGTGTGTTCTTATTGGAAATTTGGGTTTTTTTTACATTTCGCTTTTTTTATTCTTTCAGGATGGAAATCTTTTGCTCACCTCTGCCTCTTGGAGCGTCCCGTTGTCTGCCCTATGGAGTATGGATGGTGTTTTTAGCATGAAGTAAACACACACACACTTAAACTGTTGTCAGTTTAATGTTAAAATTTATTCACACGTGTATAAACCCTGCTTCCTTTATTGGCAGAAACTCATTTGTGGACGATCACTATGTGGAGTTCAGTAAACTCTCTCAGGACCGAGTCATCGGCACCAAGGACCAAGTGGCCCACGTAGGTCACCAGTCACTGCTCATTTGTTTATTAGGGGTTTCCTTTACTTTTTTCAATTCTTTTATTTTTATTCTGTGTCTGACTGCAGATCTATGACATCCAGACGGGTCAGAAGACCCTGACCCTAAATGACCCTGCCCTGGCTAACAACTACAAGAGGAACTGCGCCACCTTCAGTCCGACTGATGACCTGGTGTTGAATGACGGAGTGCTGTGGGACGTGAGGGCATCGAGGGCCATCCATAAGTTTGACAAGTTTAACATGAACATCAGCGGAGTTTTCCATCCCAATGGCCTGGAGATCATCATCAACACTGAGATTGTATCCTTTGTGTTTGTGTCTGGTCTTTGATCTTCCATAAATGTTGCTATGTTAAGCGGTAAATACTGAGTATTAACAAAAGAAAGAAAGAAGGAAAGTAGTGCTTAACAACAAATGGAAAGTGTTTCCACACAGTGAACTAAAAACAGGGTGGGTGGGGAGGTAGGGGGCTTAAAGAGAGGGTCCTTGTCTTGAGGACCAGGTTAAAGGTGTCCTCAAGAACAAGGAACCTGATAGTGAGGTGGCGCAGGACACACACATTAACCAATGACAGTAATGTCATTGGTTAATGTGTGCATTACTGACTGAAAAAGCAAGATTCCATTAATCCATTCCCTACAGTGCAGAGGAATCATATTTCATTTTTTTATGAAGTTTGAGTTCTGGCAAAAATGGAAAGGAAATCCAAAAAATCTCCAGTAATTCTGCCCCAAAACATGCTGCCAAGG
>NC_024317.1:14379547-14386029 GCF_000523025.1 Cynoglossus semilaevis
AGAGACCTCCAAGGGTTTGCAGATCCCTGCGGTACAGTTGTTCTGTTAAGCTGTCTGAGAATATGACTCCAAACAAGGCTGAACATCAGTGAGCAGAGAGAATAAAAGAAGATCATGATGAGGTGCATCAGGAGGAAACTCATGCTGAAGGAAAAAGAGTTAGAACCCGAGAAGAGATATGACAAATGTTTCTGATGATTGACAGGTGACATCACCTGTTTCTTTCATCTCGAACCTTTGATCTTTGTCATTATCTGTGAAACATTGTTTTCACGTTTCTTTGAGAAGGGATGCCAGGGTTGCTAGGTCTGATTAAGGCCTTCAGTGGAACAGAGCTACCTGAAGAGACACCTTCTCAGACATGGAAGAAAAACTTAAACTGGAGTTAGCCGAAACGCGCGAACAGCACATAGCTGCTTTGGAAGAAAACGAGATACTAAACGACAGGATTGATGAGCTAAAAGAAGAAGTGGACAAATGGAACCACAGGGCGACCAAAGTCCGTAAGGCATACGTGAAGATGAAGGAAAAGGGGGAAATGCAGATAAATGAACTAAAATACGAGAATGAGGAACTAAAGGACACTATTAGAAAGGACGATCTATCAATGAGAGCTCTCACGCAGGAGATAGTTAGAACAGAGAAACTCCTCCACAAAGAGAAGGTTCTTGGCGAAGCACTGGTTGAAAAAAACGAGCTCTTGCAAATGAGGATCGAAGAACTCATTCAGACAATTGAGAATTTACAGAAGGACATGGACAAGTTGTCCAAACTCCACCGTGATCTTGTGGAGAAAAACATTGGTCTTCAAAACAACAATAGGGAGATGAATCATCTGAAACGAGCTGTTAGAGACCTGCAGGATCAAGTCCACACCAAAACAGAGACCATCTCGCTCCTGCGTGCTGCTGTCCAAGAACTGCAGAAGACCGTGCGTCCAGACAACGAAAAACAACTAGCTGCCAGAGGGGGCAGAGTTGAAAAAGCACAGAGCACTTATGGACTTAAATTGGACCTAAAGACCAAAAGAACATCTTGATCCGGGCAATGGAGACCTAAGGTGTTTGAAACCTTGATGGAACTTCTAATGAATGTCAGAGGAGTAATAATAAAGAAAGGGAGTTCCTCATACTTAATATTCTTGCTACTTTGTGCATATACTGTATGTCATAAGTCCAAGGCAGGTTTTCACATATGAACCGTTTACTGAATGTCTAGAAAGATCAAGTTCCCACGTCTGTCTGACATTCACCTAATCAAAGATGCAGTCGACGTTTTGCTGTTTCACTCAAACAAAAAACACGTATATAGAACTATGTAGTAAAGATTAGTTTTACTATATAGTTCAACCAATAACTGACTAATAAGTCAGTTTAGCCCATGTGACTAATAAGTCACATGGGCTAAACCAGCATTGTTCTGAAGAAGTTGAGATTAAAAATGTTTTTCTTACTGTTGAGTTTTTCAAATTGTGGGGTGTTTTGTGAGGGCCCAGTCTGTGACATTTAGCAATGTGAAGCCTCTATCTTAGCTCCTGTAATATTGCTTGTTGATAGAACTAGACCTCGTATGCTAATTTATATAATTCCCTGTTAGATATATGAGGTCCACTTCTAAATCTAATCTATGGCACATAGAAAGACTTTATTTTTTGGTAACACTGCTCCCTGGGGGCTCAGCTTGAGCTGCCCCCTGCTCTAAGGGTTAAAGGCAGAGCTCACATGCAGTGGTGTGCTGTCTCACAATGACAATATGTCACTTTCACTTAAGCAGAAGTTATTGTGAAATTTCACTGACTTTGTCACTTAAGCAGAAGTTATTGTGAAATTGAAAATGGGCCTTCTAAAGTTATGGCTTCTCAGTCACAGGGTTCCAGTCTCATAAAAATGTGATCTGGTTTTGGGAGAAGCAGACCCATGACTCTGCTCACACTGTTTTTTGTTGTTTTTTTTTGTTTTGTTTTGTTTTTTAAACAGAACTTTGTGTTGTTACCACTAGATGGTGTGTCCAGGTTTGCAGCGTTTGGGCTGTGTCGGAACACGTTAGTCATGACTTTGTAGGGATTAGAACTTCACATTTATGATATCACAGCAGGTCATTACACAGAAAATGTCATCACTACATGACATCAAATCAAAGGACAGATTATAGACTTTGGAGCTAAGGCTCAGTAGGTCACTTTCTTCAATTTCTGAGGCCAAACCAGAAGATTGTGAAATTTCTGTAGAACCAAAAACACCAAACATTTTATCGCAGACCTTCAACCCCCCCGATCAACATTAACCTGGTAAGTCTACAGACTGAAGAGAATATTCTTTAATATTATATTTTGTATTGATTTACGTAACCTGTTGTTAATTATTATCAGTCTTACAAGAAATTCCCCTTTCATTAAAAGTAAACATTTTAAAATTTTAAAATGAAATTTTAAAAGAAACTTTTAATTTTCTCATCTGTGTCAGTGTGCTTTAATTTTTTATAAAATAATAATGCTTTTAAAGAATGTTTTGTATGTTGTAATAATTGTGGTAAAAATTCATTCTGTGCTTGATGTAACTTTATCACTTTCTCTCTTATTAGCAGTGAAAATGGATTCTCATGGTGATGGTCTGCACCTCAGCAGAAACCGTAAGTCCTTGTTCCACCATCATTAAAAACTGCTGTTTAATTCTATGCACACATCGGTGACTCTTTGCTTGGTTGCTTCACAGACCCCCCTTCTACAGTAGGAAACAGTAGGATGTTGTCATCCACTCATCTTAGTAACGGAGACGTGGATTGGTTGGTTCGTGATTTATTCAGGTGTCATCTGGAAATTGAACAATCCGATTACCGACGCCTAATGTGCCACTTGCAACATGCTGAAAATGATGAAGCGTGCACCTTGTCACGTGATGGCCTGTCGAGTCACTATAAAGACTATGATGATGAAGGCCACAACTCCAAGAGCTCTGTAGAAGACACGGGGCGTTGTGGTCAAGTCGGAATTTGTCACCGTGTAAAAGATGACAGTGAAGGATTCTTGGTGTGGTCAAGTGTGGAGGATGAACTGGACCATGAACAATTCCGGTGGTGGGATGAGTTTGACACAGACAGTGGCAGTGACACAGATGGTACCATTTATGAAGACACAGAAAACCTCCCTAATCCAGATACTGCCAATAAAAGAAGGGATAATCTGAAACACAACAGTCCAGTCAGAAATCCAGAGGTTCCTGAGGTTGAGCCACCACCAGATGTGTCAGGTAAACCACCTGGACTAAAGGCTAAGAAAATCAAAAATGCCTTCGGCTACAAAAATTCAAGGAGTGCGACCAAAGCCTGCAGAGCGAGTGTTGACACTGGTGCAGGATCTACTGGGGAAAGACCACCCCCACTTTCATCAAGGAAGAGGACACTTAAGGAGGACTCTGCAACTAAGGGTTGCAGCAAACGAGTAAGGTGGTGGGATGAGTGTGACAACAGTAACACAGACACCATCAACACTAGAGAGTGTACTGACACCAGTAATGCAGACTGTGGTCAAAACGCAGTCAAAACTACAGGTACCAGTGTTGAAATTAGAAATGAATTCTTATTAAGGCCGTCCTGGAAATCCTCTAACGAGGAGACACCTGTCAAACACAGTTACAAAAAGTCAATCCGTCCCAGTGACCCAAACTGTGTGGATGTGGATTCCCTAGTTACAGTGGAAAACCTCCTTCCCAGTCCATCCCAGAAAAGGTCAGTAGAGGAGTCTGACAAAGGCAGCAGCAAACGATTCAGATTTGACCAGTTGGACAGCAAGGATTCGGACGAGTCAAACCCTTGACCCTTGAGTCAGCTATGTCCTGAAAGCCATCCAGGAAGTGGTCTCAGTTAGACCTGGGTCGTCACTGGTACGTCCACATTTGTAAAGTGGATTTCAAGTGGCAATTCCAGTTAGGGACGTTGTCCTCATCACTCAAGTCTTGGACAAGTCCCCAGATTTTCAGTGTTAACTCCACGTTCAGTTTTAGGAACAATAATGCAAAATTACTTTTCTTTAACATTAACACTTCATGTTAACTGTTATTGTTTTTAAACCTTTTTAATTACAGTCCTCGGTATTTACCACAGACAGATTTTACAGAGCACATTTCTCTTGAGTTTTAAATCAAACTTTTGCATTAATGTGATTCAACTATGAAAATACGACCAAATAAAAATACTTAATGTATGCTTTTAATTATATTGGGGGAAAAAACCTTGTCCTTTTACATCTTTGATGATTTGGTGCTTTTTCCACCAAGAATACATTGTTTTAAAATCTTTAATTGTGGTTTAAATTTGGAGGAAAAACAGACATCAGATCACATCTGATAAACATATAGAACATGGAGTATCCTGTTAATTCCTTTAGAAATTAAGCAGAACAGCTGTCGTTCCATTAATTGTTGTTTGAACAAAAACAGAGCTCGGATTAGATTTTGGCTGTTGGTGATCTAGACTAATTCTGGAACCAAGACACAAAAACCTGACATCACAACCATGTCACCACATCAAAGGACAAGAAAGTCACTTTGGGGCCACATGTTGTTTCTCGTATACAACAGTAAAAACACGAGTCCCTTGGTTAATATTTGCAGTCATTCAGAGAGACCATGATGAAACCACTTCTTTTTCTAAGTTAGTCCAGATCAGTCCTGCAGCTGGTGAAAGGTTTCTGAAAACATTGTCTGCCTGAACACATTGTTTTCTGAGCTGATGCTTTAAAGACTATCAAAGTTGAAAGGTGAGACTGTTAGCTTTAGTGTTCTTCCTCCAAAATCTATTCTTGTACATTCCATATCAAGGTTTTGTTCTTTAATCTTGTTTTTTTGTTTTGTTTGCAGTGAAAATGTATGCTTGTGGGGATGGAGTCCACCTTGGCAGAAACCGTAAGTTTATATATCTTTTTGTTTAAGAATTGTTTAAGAAGAACATCTTCTGTTGAATTCCATCTTAATAGTCTAAAAAATGTTCCCAGGTCCGACCTTTCAACTTTTCTCTCATGGAGATGTGCCAACTGCCACTCAGCTCAGCAACGTGGACATGGAGTGGTTGAATTTTGCGTGGCAGATGGGAATAGAAGAGTCTGAATATGTTCAGCTGATGTACCACTTACAACACGGTAGAAACTATGAAGGTTTCAACATTTTACATCTCCAAGGCCCAGACCTGAATGAAGAGTTGTCAGAGGTTGACGACGACTACTACAATGTCCCTGAGGACTTTGTTGATGACGATGTCAACCTTGTCAATGATACTGCAGACGAAAGGGAGTCCGGAGACAACGGCGAAGGACCCAGTGTAAGGTCAGTGAACTTTGATGAGGGGGAGAGCGACGAGGAAAACTGGTGGAGAGAATATTCAGAGGACAGTGACTCGGCCCTGGACAGCGACTCTGAGAGCGAGGATGTTGTGGACATTGACAGCGATTCAGAGAGTTCCTTGGACGAGGAAGTTATAAGTAACACGGAGAGCAGTAGTGACACTGACATGGACAGTGACAGCAGCACAGACGACGGAAGTGACTCGGATAGCGACTTTAACAGTCACAGTGATACCGTGATTGACAGGGACAAGAGCCTCACTGACTCTGATGTAACACTCGCTGAAGAAGAACCTAAACCTGGTCCATCTTGGAAGATGTCTAGAGAAGAGAAGAAGAAAGCTGATAAGGGTCACAACCAGCAGTTGAGGAGGTCAGAGAGTGACACAGACAGTGATAGTGATGTCCTTGAACAATCTGCTAAGACAAGAAAAGACTCTGACCAAAATGGCACAGATGCCATTCCTCAGCAAAGTTCAGTACATAATCTGGGTTCAGAAGTGGTTCTTGACAGTGATGACCAGCTACCGGCGTCATCACGGAAAAGGTCAAAAGAGGACGACCACGACTGCGATGAAAACAAAAGCAAAAGGTTCAGGTGGTGGGAGGAGTTTAATGACACGGACAGTGCCGATGAAGGGAACAGAGCCCCCTCTAGAGAGTCTGGACTCTCTGACAGGGGAGATTCTAACAGTAGCGTGAAGAAAACTCTGAGGAGTTGTGTTACAAGGGCTCACAAATCGTTGGACAGGCAAAGGTGCCTCTCGGCTTCATCCCAAAGAAAAAGCGGGGAGGAGGATCAACAGGGATCAAATAAATGTACAAGGAAACGGCGACTTTGATTACACCAACAGTTCCACCACCCAATGAGGAATCATTCCTGCCAGGTCCATCTAGCAGGGAATCAAGCAAGAAAGAGAAATGGGAATGTGCTGAATGAACAGTGCCAACTCTGTTGTAGTTGTACTTGGTTTGTAGCAGTTCTTGCCAGGTCCACCTCGGATAAAAGAAGGTAGATATATGAAGAAAAAAAAAACATCAAGATGATGTTGGATGCTTTGCGACACCTCGGCCGATTGCGTAGATTGACCTGAGCAAGCGTAGAACATTGGAGCTGTCCTCAAGATTAGACTCACGTAAACATACCAAT
>NC_024317.1:14386101-14397257 GCF_000523025.1 Cynoglossus semilaevis
ATCAGCGTTCTGTATCTGGTGATGATAACATTAGTATCAGTGGAAATACTTGTAATAGACCTTAAATGTTTAGGGCAGCCTGAAAGAAGTTTGTTTTTCTAACACTTGAATAACTTTTCTGATCAAGTTACATTTTTAAGATTTATTTTATTGTTGGCACAGGTTGACCATTGTACAATTACTCAATAATTACCACTCATGCTAGAAACTGTAAAAAAATCTAAATATTTTTACCTTACTAGTTGTTCAGTGTTTTTTGTGTTGCATACATTGTCTTTTATATACGATACAGTATTGCAAACGCTATCACGGTTAGATTTTAGGTTTCCAAATGTGGGTCCAAAAACCTCTTTAATATTACGAAAAGAAAGGAAGAGAAAGCAAGGTTGAGGTCTTTGTTGGTGAGGTTGGAGGATCATCTGCCCTCCAACCTCACCAAATGTTAAACAAAATGCAACCTTTATTGGAGGGAAGAAGAGATTTCTTCTTAAGTAAGTAATAATTAAGGTAACTCTGAGTGTTGTGAGGTCCATGAAGTTTTCAGCCTTAACTGCTGGTGTCAGTGGGACATGAAGACCTTTCACCTCCTGCGCACAGTCCCAGCTCTTGACCAGTGCCGACTGGTTTTCAACAGTAACGCCACCATCATGTATGGAGGTAACGTAGAAGGTTTTATCTGGAGAAATTAAATGTACTGAGTGTCTTTGTGTCCTTGTCAATCCAACCGTCTCACCTAGACTGCATAAGTCAGGCTTTCATGTCTCTCACTTTTTGGTTGTTTTGAATGTATTTTTAAAATGGCTATTCACTTTTTGGTTGTTTTGAATGTATTTTAAAAATGGCTATTTATTTCTGTACCTTTGTGTACAGCGTCTCTAAGGCAACGAGAGGTAACAAACGCTTGTCTGCATCCAGATGTTGCTCTAAACTTGTTGATGGCTTGCAATAACAAGCTGTAAATTCTAGAATGATGATTCTTTTTTCTACACAGCCATGCTGCAAGCTGATGATGAGGACGATACCATGGACCAGCAGATGAAGAGTCCCTTTGGTTCCTCCTTCAGAACCTTTGACGCTACGGACTACAAGCCCATCAGTAGGAACCACTTCAGCAATCACTTTGAAAATTGTTAAAATTGTGATGTTGATGTTGGTTAAAGAAAAACCCTTGTATTTAAACACATCTTTCTCAGTGCTGTTCTTGAAGAAGTTTGTAGCTTTAGCTTTGAGACTCAGCTGATCAAATATGCTGTGGATTTGTTTTTAGCTACAGTGGATGTGAAGAGGAACATCTTTGACCTGTGCACCGACAACAAGGACTGTTACCTGGCTGTTATTGAGGTACAGATTTAAACCCAGTTCATCTGTTACAGCTGACCTCTAGCTTTTGAAGGTTTACCAGATTGTTGTTTTTTTTTTTCAGAAATATAATTGTTTTGTTTACTATAGCCTAATTTCTATAGCCTAAAGTGAAATTATGAAGAAATTCAACTCTTTGTCTTTTGTCATGTGTTTGGACCATGTAGAACCAGGACTCTGTGAGCTTGGACACAGTGTGTCGTCTCTACGAGGTAGGGCGACAGAAACTGGCTGAAGAAGGAGACGACGATGAGGACGAGGTAACAACACGGACGCTGGTGTGGACCACTGTCTGGACTTCATGAAGCTCTGAAGTTAGATCTGACGCAGATCTGTTCTTCTTCTTAATTCTTCTCCTTCAGGATGAAGACCAAGATGACGACGATGATGATTCTTCGGACTCGGACGACGACGACGATGACGACATGGACACTGACCCGCTCATAGAAGAGCTGACCAACAATGACAACCCAGACGACGTTGGACGAGTTGACACTCCCACAGAGGAGGAGGTATCAGAGTCATGGAGTCTTGTTTTTCTTTCTTTTTTTTTTCTTTAGAATGGTGATGTTAGTGTCTGTTCTAGCAATTAATCTAATTATCAGCTGTAAAAGAGAGTTTATATCTAGTACAGCTTTTATTTTATATCATTCTTTTGTGGGCTGCAGCCCATGGGCTTGACTGTGTCGGCCTTCTTGGTGGTCTAGAGTTTAGAATGTAGAACGTGATGGAAATCTTTCCCTTGGTTTTCAAACTTCCTACAGATCTCTCAGCTCCTCGGTGAAATCGTCCAAGACAGTGACAGCGCTGACGACAGTGATGTCAGCAGCGACTCTGAAGATTTGAATAATTCCATCAGAGGTGACGTTAGTTCTGATCCGTTTGACCCTGAGAACACAGATGGTGAGTAGTAATGTTCCTACAGTCCATGTCCGCACTTCCACCATCTTTAGTTTCAAACTTTATTTAATATCACAAAGTGAGAGCAGCTCTGAGCTGTTGGTGAGATAAAATCACTGACAGAGAAAATCAGTGATTTTATCTCACAGAGACACTGGAGCTGCTGCTACTTTAGATTCATAAACTCGACTCCTAACAGATACGTAGATAGATAGCACTAATGTAATGTCAAGTAAACATTAACCACTCACTGATGGCTTGGGGATATTTTTCAGTCATTAAAAATAGGGTGAAGGAGAAGAACAATAATCTACACACGAAAGCTGCTGTGTTATGGAGAAACCAAAAATGTCTTCATAAATATGTAGAATTGGAAAATGTTTAACAAATATGTTCTTACCTTGTTTATCCTGTGTGTGTGTGTTTGTGTGTGTGTGCCCACACTGCAGATGAAGCTGAACAGTCAGACAGTGATGACACTTCTCCACTCCTGTGGTTTTCCTGATTCTACAAGCCTTTGTTATTATTTTATTTTGTTTTTTTTCCACATTTTTCTTCAAGCAGACAAAGTGAATGTGAACAATGGGTCTCTCTTTATACAATTTAAATATATTTATATGTATTTATCTATATTTTAAATTGGGAGGGATTTCATGTTTTTCCTACAGTCTGGTCCATAAATGACGCTCACTCTGAGAGTAAAATGGTAAAATTGAATCACCTTTCAACTGAGTCTGTCCGAAATAAAGAAAAAGAAAAATCAAATGTGGCAGAACAGTTTTGTTTAATTAGAAATTTTATCTGTAAAAAAATAAGATGCAAATCTTTCATTCTGTCCCTTTCCAAAGTGTTCAGTATCCCACATGTGAGGAGAGTTTGGATTTCCACTAGACAATGAAAAAACATTTGCGTTAATGATCTGCTTTGTATGGAAATGGATCCAACTTTTAGCAAATATACAGTATACAGTACAGTTGTACTCACAACAATACAAACAAATGAATGTGATCGTTGCAGTGACTCTAAAGTGATGGAAATATAGAGACAGGATTCAGTACTATCTGTCAGAGAACTGAAAAGTTTTATAAAGGCGTGCAGGAAGGACTGTCTGTACAGTCACTACAGGAGGACACGAGACAACGAAGGACACACGGTCCTCGTTGATTAACATTTTTGTAGAAACGTCTAAATAAAATATATTCATTGAGTAAAGTGTTAGTTAATTCATTTATTTAAAGAATTGTAACTTCTATCATAAGGTACCTTTCCTACTTTCAGTGAGTGTTTAAATGTATTACCTAGTAACTGACTTTAACATAACCAAGGCATTTTCTTCACAGTCTATTTTGAAAACACTATTTCGCTTTACTTTTGTTGTATTTATTTGTTTAATTGTTACATTCTTTTCGTACTTTTATTGATAACGTGGACCATATTCACATAGTTTGTGATGTAGCTTCTCCCGGCCATCAAAAGAGGGCAGTGTTGCTTTGATTGAAAAAAAAAAAAAACTGGCTCCGTCTCCGTTTGTGTCATTGATGACCTGCAGTGAACTCACGATTAATCATTGTTTTACTCTATTGTTTGTACTGGATTGATGAAAGTTCATAATCGTCCGTGATTTATTGACCCAGTACTAAATTTACATGAATAATTTTAAATGCTGGATTTTTTCTATAATATGAACTCTCACCACAACTATTGTCTACCGACTGTTTACTTCATAAATGCAGATGGTTCTGAAACAGAAATGATACATATGCCAAAGGCAGTTCTAATGGGCCAAGTGGTGTGGTTTCAGAATTGAATTACAGTACCAGATGTAATACTACTATTACAATGAATTAACTATTACAATGAATGAAACTATACGTCCCCTTCTTAATGCACATGTCTTATCTGAACACAGTATTATTTGCTGCTCAATTCAAATATTTGTCACAGTGGTGTACTGGGAGTGACGGGTGTTTTTGGGAGTGGAACCAGGTGTAAAATGTTTGAGACGGGTGCAGTGGTTAAGGGCTCCCTTGGCTGCGCCCCTGTCAATCATTTTTTACATTCCTGTCTAATTTATGTGTTGCTCTTTTTCTACTTTGTGTCTTATAATTTTCTGTCTTTTTTTTACTGTTGTTTTGGTCCTTCAGCCGCAGCCTCCTGCTCTGCTGCGCCTGTTTTTCTTCTGTATCAGGTTGAGCTGCAGGATTTTCCCCACGCTGATGACGGCTCTGACACACGCACGCACGCACGCACGCGCACAACTGTGTCTTCATTTCCCTTAGTACGGGTGCGTTAGACCGGAGAGCAGCGCAGAGACAGACAGCAGCGACAGAGTACTAGGTCTGGAAAACCTGGGATGTGCTGGAGCATCTCATAGAGATGGTTCCGGACCAGACTGACGTACATCTAGGAGCGGATTTTCCCTCACGCACGCTACTCTGACAACACAGGAACCGGACCGGATCGGAGCAGACTCAACAAAAACCTTGTCCATCACGGCCGCGTCCCGGCACGGAGCGGCGCAAACTTTCGCCTGGATGTGACGCACAGGTCTGCGTGATGTTTTTAGATCAGTTGACCTGGAGCTTTTCCTCAGGAGACTCCTGTAGGAGCAGGAAGCCTCAGAGCTGAGCATCACCGGGACTCGACCAGGTCCTGTATCTCGAGCTCGGAACTGAGCTCAATCTCGGAATCTCCCGGAATCGCTGGGACATCCCTGGGAGACTCAGGTGAGCCGAGCTGTGTCAGCAACTGGAACAAGCCTAGGAATAACCGTGAGGGGGGGAAAAAACAACTCGACAAAGACACTATCTGGAATAACGCGACAGATTCACCAGCACCGGAAAACGCCGAGACATGATGTGGACACCGACAGAGGACGAGAAGATCGGAGTGGGTGAGTAGATGTAAATTGAGGGGTGAGATGAGGATGATGGTGATGATGAAGGTAACAACGATGGCCCTGACGTAGATGAAGATAATGATGGGAAAGTTTAATTTTCGTCCTCAATATAATTTCCCAGAAACACACATTTTCCAGTCTTAAAGAAGTCGTTCCGACTTCTAAGGTTTGTGATCAATTTCTTCTTCTTCTTCTTCTCCTTTGGCTGACCCCTTCAGGGGCCATCATTGTGGATCCTCTCTGTATTTCTTCTGGATGCTGCTGTCACACTGCTCTAAAGTGAACTTTTGACCCTTGGGGTCACCAGGAAGTCCAGGTACTTCTGGGACCTCAGTGGAAGAGTGGTTAGTGCTCTAACCTTACAGCAACCTGGTCGCAGTTTTAACTGCCTACTCTAAGTGTTGGTCTTTCTCGAGGTCAGGGTGATGAGGGTAATGATGTCAGAGTAATCAGTAGGATGAAAGACAAACACTGGATGTAAACCATGGGTCTGTGTGACTCATCAAGTCTTCACTCACTTCAACTCTGGGAAATACAAACACAAACAGCCAATCAAAAAGAATAAACAGCATCACACCACAACAGACAAGTGATGAGTCAACTGAAATCAACAGGAAGGACACTAGTATTGTCTGTCAGTAATCTGAGGGAGAAGAAAAGGAGGTTGGCATGTTCGTGTGTGTGTGTGAGTCAGTGTTGTGTGGTTGGTGTGTGTTTTTCTGGTAGGATGAGGCGTTGCATACCAAAGTGAGCAGAGCAGTCACTCTCACTCTGGATTAATGAAGAAAAAAGAAACAGCCTTTCAGACCAATGAAAGAAGCTTTGTGGAAACACACACACACACACACACACACACAGCGTTTTGTAGTTTATCATCACTTCACGTAGACGTAGCATATTCCTTAGCCCCTTACGTAACGTTACCCATTACAAACATATGTCTAATCTTAACCCTAAACCCAACTCTAACCTTACGTCAATTCTAATCCCAACTAAATCCTGAACCTCAAAAAACTCTCTCGCTCAGTGGAGACCTAAAAAATGTCCTAGAAATGTCCAAAATGTCCATGTTGGAGTGTCCCCCACACCAACTCCCCACAGACAGAGCTTTAGCAGATTTTCACACCCAGAGAATACTGCGTGATGAAGCTCCGCCCACATTCCCATTCTCACTCCCTCATGCTGTGTAACGGTGAACATACAGTCAGACCCATTATCCTGAGACATTATTGTTATACACATTTCCTCAGTAAGAGAAAACTTCAAATTAGCTTCACGCCCAGCAGAGCTAAAGCTAATGGTTATTTTTCCATCAGTACTTTGTTCTATCATCGATATATATCTTTTTGTTATAGTTGGTGATTCTAAAGAGGATACGAATGATTCAAATGCTGTAATTACAGGGAACATGTTAATGAGGATGACGAAGATAACAATCGACAACAAGAATAATGATGATGAAAGGACATTAGGTCCAGGTGAAAACAATCAGTTATTGTTGAAAATAAAACTAAAGTGACGATAGGGTTGATGCAGGAAACAACTATAGTGATGATAAGGATGTGATAAAAACTGTTCCTGTCTAAACTCACGCAAACTTAGGTTTCTGCCTGAAGCTTTTTACATCAGAAAGTGAAGAATTCTCAGAGGAATCTCCTCGGATTTTCCCTCTGGGAAAACTGAGCAAAGACCAAGAGAAACCCTCTCATCTGTGATCCACTTCCAAATCCACGACTGTTCACACGGCCCGACTCGTCCCTCTCCAGGCGTTAACTCGCAACATACATCACACACACAGTTTGGCTTCACTGATCTAAGCTGCGTAATTCATAATTAGAAGTTTGTTTGTGTGTGTGTGTGTGTGTGTGTGTGACTGTGTTTGAATACACACCTACTCTTTATATCCTGAAGAGATGAAAAACCCTCAGTGTGGGTCACTTCTGTTCAGGGCCGTGTAAGCTTCTCAAGAAATAGAAGTGTTTCTCTCACCGATTGTGTTTTAACCAAAAGGATTGTGGGAATTTTAGAGGAGGAAATACAAATGATTCAATTAGAAAAGCCTCGTTTCTGTGAAATAGTGAAGAAATATATTATATTATTGAATGTATGAAGGCTAATGCTAATGATATTTATGACAACAACCGTGTTAATAAGGAGGTGGTGGTTTTACAGATGATGTGGATGGTCATGAGTTTGATAATAATGAGGTGGATACTTAATGATAATGACAATTAAGCTGAATAATTAATATGGCAATCAAGATGATTGTTTTATTAGTGAAGATAGGTGTGATGATATGACTATTGATGAGGATGAAGATGATCATCAAGATGGTCATCATTCTCATCATGTTGATAATGATGATTATGATGGTGATAAGAATGATGAAGATGATAGTGGTGATGTGAAAGAGGATGATGATGATGATTATAATCACAGTTTTTAAAAGCACAAGGCTCTTCTTCCTCTTCCTCTTCTACTTCTACTTTCATTTCAGACTGACTGAGCTCTAAGGTCAGTTTCTTAATCTTCTTAGGACTGTTAGGATGAAAAAGAGGGAGGGGCCAAGAGAGTAAAGTCGGGGGGGGGGAGTTCGGGGGGGCAGAGTGGTCAGCCCGTTGCTTCCTGACTTCTCAGCAGTGGAGGATTTGTTTAAGTACAAAACCTCAAACACTAAATTTATGGAAATGTGAGAGTGCTCCCCCTCACACCAAAGTCCATGGAGAAAATCATTGATTTTAGCTCAAAGAAATACAGCAGCCACTGCCCTTCTGCTGCCTCCTATAGTCTGTTTGTGTCACTGAGGTAAATCTGGCAAAGGATTACGAAGAGTTTGGGCTCAAAACACCACATTTAAACTAAGTGATAGAGGAAGCAGTAAATCAACAACTGCTGTGTCACTGTGCTAAAATCAATGATTTTCTCCATGGACTTTGGTGCTGGAAGAGAGGGTAAAGGAAACAGAGCTGCTGCTGGTTATTTATGTATTTTGTTTTCATCAAAAAAAACAAACAAACATGTGAACCACGATGAAGTCATTTGTGTGAGCTGAAACAAGAATACCATGGAATATTCCTTTATTGACACAGAGGTGGCGCTGCTGGAGGAGGGTGGAGCAGAAAAGTACAGTCAGACAACAAAGGAAGCTGCAGACAGGAGGGTGGCTGGGGTAGGACAGAGAGAGAGATGAAGGAGAGATAAAAGAGGATCTTTCCATCATCACTGTCCGTCAGTTGAACTTGTCAGCAGGATTCTTTAAAAACACAGACACGTCACCTCCTCCTGTACTCCTGCAGCAGGAGGAGGAGGAGGAGGAGGAGGAGGAGGAGGAGGCTCTGAGGCTGGGAGAGAAAGTTTGGAGGAAGAGTTTGAGCTGTAGTCAAACCAAAAGAAAACTTCACTGTGGTTCTCAGCTGGTGGGCACCAACATGTGCGTGTGTCTGTGTGTGGGTTTGCGCGTGTGTCTCTTTGTGCATTCGTGTGTGTGCGTGTGCATTGCAGAGCAGATTTAAATGGTTGTTATGGTGACACTGGCTTCCTTGATCACCATAACAACACTCCAACTTCTCAACTTCATGCATGTGTATAAACGCACACACACACACACACACACACACACACACACTAGGAACACATTACTATGCTGGAAATTAGTAAAGCAGTTTTATACGACAACAACACAAACCACAGACACAACACGAACAAAAACAGCAACTGACAACAGCAACAATAAGATGAGTCTGTCTAGATGAGTCTGTCTCCCTCATGTGTCTGTCTCCCTCGTGCGTCTGTCTCCCTCCTGTGTCTGTCTCCCTCCTGTGTCTGTCTCCCTCATGCCTCTGTCTCCCTCATGTGTCTGTCTCCCTCCTCTGTCTGGCTCCCTCCTCTGTCTGTCTCCCTCATGCGTCTGTCTCCCTCGTGTGTCTGTCTCCCTCATGTGTCTGTCTCCCTCATGCCTCTGTCTCCCTCATGTGTCTGTCGCCCTCCTCTGTCTGTCTCCCTCGCGCGTCTCTCGCCCTCCTGTGTCTGTCTGCCTCGTGCGTCTGTCGCCCTCGTGCGTCTGTCTCCCTCGTCTGTCTCCCTCGTGCGTCTGTCTCCCTCATGTGTCTGTCTCCCTCGTGCGTCTGTCTCCCTCATGTGTCTGTCTCCCTCGTGCGTCTGTCTCCCTCATGTGTCTGTCTCCCTCGTGCGTCTGTCTCCCTTCACCCATCAACCCAATACAACAACCGTATTAATCTGTCCAGAAGGAGGACATAAAGACGTAGTGAAATCTGTTCCACACAGATCAAAGCTAAAGGTTTCGTTTCATCATCACTTCACTTCCTGTTCATTCACTCGTAAAAACTGGACCATGGTGTTGTGGACACTAGAATTTAAATCCTGCTGCCCTGTGTGTGTGTGTGTGTGTGTGTGTGTGTGTGTGTGTGCGTGTGTGTGCGCTTCGTGCTGAGCTGGAGCTGAACTGAGGAACCTCACACACAGAAACCTGTTATCATAGCTTTTAGAACATTTGTTCCTGTGGATCAGCAGTAACTGGAGAGTATGACAGATACTGTGGTATACACAGCAGTACTATACTGCACTCTATTGTACTGTAGTAGTTCACTACTGTTATCTAACATTCAGTACTTTAACCACTGCACTGTAATCTAGTTTTCTGTACAGTACTGTAGAGTTTTGCAGTGTGTTATAGTTGTCTGTACTGCACAGTACTGCGTTATACTGTATTGTAGTGAAGTATTTGATTCTGAACAGCTACGTACTGTAGTCTGCATGGTATAATACTGTGTTGTAGCGTACTGTACTGAGTATTAGCTGAGAAAAAGCTAAAAGTTAGCAGATGTAAACGGCAGTGGTTTTTTTCAACTCTGTACCAGCTGAGAAAACCCTGATGTCTCTGAGTCCCACCATGATGACCAACATCAGAACACAGCAGCAGAACACAGCAGCACTTCACTGTAGAGCCTCCACCACAGCAGAGGTTTAGACATGTTTAGAAAGATGTTTATGTTGAAATGTTGTAGTAATTGTGCATGGTATGTTTCAGATTTATTCAATTGAAAATGTAAATGTGAAAATATGAATTTTTCCCGTGTGCCACTAGAGAGCGCTCACGTACCGCTGGTGGTACACGTACCACAGTTTGAGAACCACTGGTAGATTGATTTAGGGAATTAACCTTTAAAAATATTGAAACCAGAGGTGGTTTAATATACTAAGCAGTTCTGTCTGAGGCTGATGTCAGAGGTCAGTCGTCTGGCCGTCTCCTTCAGGTCCTCCACGCTGCTGCTGCTGCTGCTGCCGTTGATGATTAGTGTGTTTTTAAGCTGCTGTAATGGAAGCTTAACCCACTGCTCCACTTTCAGAGGAGGAGCGGAGAAAAGCTGCACCATCTGGACATGGGCTCTCTGCTGCTGCACCCAGGGCACAGGGGGTGTGCACGTGGTGACCAGAGCGTGCACGTGACGAGCACAAGGCCCGTTTACTGTTAGGAAAACACCAGTGACAACCAGACACGAAGGACTCTGACAAATACAGCTACACACACACACGCACACACACACACGCACGCACACGCCAGTGAACAAAGACACGCAGTTTTACTTCTGCATGGCTGAATGTACAGTAAACGCACCTGCAAGCACACACACACACACACACACACACACACACACACACACACGCATATACACATACATACATGCGCTCGTGTGAAAAGCTGCTAACAACGTCTGTCCCTGTCCTACATTAGTGTTATTATTGGACAGTTTGAGAGGGGAGGGGCTGTGTGTTCAGTGTGTGTGTGTGTGTGTGTGTGTGTGTTACAGTAGGAGGCCCTTCTGATTTAGTATAATCAAATGCTAACCTTTAGCTGTTTTTTCCTATACATTCTTGCTCCTTGTTTGTTTTATATTTTTTTCTCTCTTGTTGGTTTACTATTTTGGATTTTTTTCTTCCTTCAGGCCCTCCTCATCTTCCTCCTCATCTTCCTCCTCAT